>NC_087069.1:18617758-19037051 GCF_963678635.1 Symsagittifera roscoffensis
CAATTGAGGACCTGGACGAGATGCAGAACTGGATAGACATGCGAGTGCCAACTGCAGAAGCAGACAACTCCTCACTCCAACATCAGCCAAGTCACGTCCAGGTATATTTATGAACACGTTCATCAATAATTCGATCAACCTAACTGTAAAGACAGCCACAATTTTCGAAAATTTTGCCGATCTTTTTTAGACTGGCCAAAGTGCTTTTCCAAGCGCTCTCAAGATAATACTCTATGAACCAGGGGCAGATCTAGGATTTTCTCAATAAAATTGACCAAATGTCGACCAAATTGACTTTCCGAGCGCTCCCAGAACACCAGAACGCACGCAAATTTTTGAAAAAGCAAGTGAAAATGACCTTTTTGGGCACTTTTTGGAAAATTTCGACCAAAACATTGCGTTTTTTCGGCAAGCTCTCCCCTTCAGAATTAATATATATTCGCGCCGAAGTCACCTTAGGGTTAAAATAATAACAAAGATGGGTCCCTTTGGTTGGTGAGGGGGTCCCCCCTAAATCAAATCCGCCTTGCTATGAACCATTGTTTTTCTCTTCGCTTAAACTTTTTGTGTTTTCAGCGGAAGTTCGAGAAGCAGAAAGCGTTTGACGCCGAAATCGAAGCAAACAAAGACAGAGTCCAGTCATTCGAGGAACTCGTTAACGGTGCGGACTAGAAACCATATTAGTCTTTCGGATATCTTTAACTGTGTTTATGGTATCCAATAAAAATTCTTTCCATGCCTATTAAGAAGTTAATAGCAGCTGAAGCAGATGCATATTTTGAACAGCTCCAACTCCCCGTTTTGCATTAGTTTTAATGATTGTTCATATTTCATTATTTAGAATATGCCATTCGGTTTCTTGTGAAAATCAAAATTTGTATTTTTAGGTTATATACAGTGCTGAGTTAAAATTAGACAAAAAGTGAACAGAAAAAAAAACTTGAGCATAAATTTGAGCATAAATATCATGGTGAAAAATTATTTTAGGAAATTCCGAATCAAAATTTTACCCCAAAAGTGGGTCATTTTGTCTTTTTTTAGTTAATCAAGAATTAACGCTAAACCCGAGTTAAATAAAAAAGTTATTTCAAAAGAAGCCTTCTTACGCAGTCCAAAAAAATTTTGGATTCGGAACTTTTCAAAAAAAATTGGGTTCGGAATTTTTCAAAAAAAATTGAACCATGTTAATTCTGGCAAAATTTTAAGCAACTTTTAATTTGTTCATTTTTTCTAATTTTGACCAAATTTGAGAAATACGCGTTTAAAGTTTCCAATATTGTTTGTTTTGTCAGGTTAATTTATTTAAATCAGCACTGTACCATCAATTTACCAATTAAAAAGTTTCGGTTTCAGTGAAACTAGACAGCAAAAAGACGACAGAAGAGCAGAAGCAAATTCTGCAGGAGAAAATGCGAAAAGTGAGCGAGAGCTTCCGACACTTGGTCACTATCACAGTTATCAAAACTTCCCGACTAAAAGAAGCGAACCGTCAACGTCTCTACTATACGGTAGTTATTAGCTGAACTAAATTCCAGATCTTTTGGCTAATAATAACATATGGACCGCTCATCCAGTGGCTTGCCAACATTGCTTACAACTCATTAAAAAACTGCTGTTTCTAAGATAAGTTAATACCGCGCATTAGATCCATTACTAAAAACATATTATAGACATTGATGGCATGGAACACTTTTCGAAGGTGTGGAAAAAACTTTCGACATCTTTCCTCCATTGGAGGGTAGTGATTTTGATTTTTGAAACTTTTGGCATTTCAATTTCTTATTTCAAAAACTCTAATTAGCTAAAAGTATTTTTCGCATGCTTATTGGGCCCTAAAATTTATGATTAAATTAGATTGTACTGGGTTTTGTCTATGAAAAAAAAGCCGTTCACCTGGTTCCTGTCGGCTAATGGAAAATCTTTACCATCTTTCGATCTTCATCAAAAATGATTTCTTGTACAGGCATATGAAGACTTCAAATTCTGGCTCAGTTCGGTTGAAGCTCAGTTCGGCGATACGAGCTTCGGCAATGACTTGGCCACAGTGACTAACCAGAAGAAGAGACACACTTACTTTGAAGAGGATGTGAGGTTGCACGAGGAGTTATTGCTCGATTTGAACAAACTAGCCGACGAATGCATCTTAGCCGAACAATTTGATCCGAAAGAGGTAACTTTCATAATTATTTTTTTCTTTGGCGGTAAAATTATTATCTTCAAAGATAGACCGCATTTAATTGTGCAGAAAAAAACGAAAAAAATTTGAAATTAAGTTTTTTTGAACTGTTTTTGGGAAGGCTAGGAAAAGAGGGCGCCATGAAAAGCTTTAGCAACCAATTAATTAAAGAATTCTTAACGCTCAGTCAGAAAAAATAGTTTCGGACCAGTCCTGTACATTTTTTGATCATTTGATAGAAAATGCTACGTGTCCTCGAAAAATCAAATTTTTGGTTGGCTGACGGATCTATATCACAATTAATCCTAAAATGTTTTACCAACGTTACTCTATAAATTTTAGTTTTTTCAGGAATAGCCCCTGCTTGCATGTACCTCTTCTTACCAAATAAAACAGAGAAAACATGCCATCGTTTCTTAGAAACCCTAAAAAACGAAACCCCTGACACTAGACTTGGGTTAATATTGTTGGATTTCGAGCAGGTCGCTTTTTAAGCGTTTCAAAAAAACTTCTAAGAGCCCAAGCTGTCTGAATGTTTTTTTCATCTTTCTCAAAAATATTTGTAAAAAATGGTGGAACTCGGATTAAAAAAGGAGTAAAAAACAAACCACAGGTTTGCATTAGCGCTTAAAATGTTACCCTCACTGGCTTTGGAAAAAAAACTGAAAACTCTTACGATAAAATAGCCGAGAAACTTCAACTCAACGAGAAAATTCAACTTACGATAAAAAAATCGAGAAATTTCAAATGTTTTGAGGAAGCCTAAAACTAAGTGTAGCTGCCATTTTTTGTTAAAATTTTTTTTAGCTTGTAAATGTCAACGAACGAAGTGAAAGCACTTAGTTAGTTCGGGTAGTTTTTGTCCGACCAGTCTCGAACGGCAAGAAAAATCATGGCGTATTGTGGATTTTTGTTAGCTTATTTTGACAACCACGAAGAAACTCGCAAGTCATTGAGTACCGCTAAACCGCATCAAATTTTAATGCATCATAATTTCTCAGTGGCGAAAAAACTATTTAGAGACTAACTTAGTGAAGAATAGATTAATTTCTCCTTTCATTGAAAAATTAAGTTAAATGACTTTTCAACTTGTGAGTGTTTGTCTAGTATTGTCTTAAAAGCACATGAAAAATTGACCGGAAGAAGTGTTTGAAAAAATGTCTGTCAATTATCTGTAAGTTTATCATCTCTTATCATCTGTTTTTTTTATTATAAGGTTACGAAAAGATCATTTAAAGCTGTTTCGAAGGTGTATTCTATTTAATGTATATTCGAGCCAAAAATGCATCAAATTTTTGTTTTGGCTTTGAAAACTTGTCTTCGGTTGTGTTGTGTTCTAGGTTTTATTTCCAACCGTAAATTAGGTACCACGAACAATCGCCATAACTGCATGGTCGATCGTCTATATTAAAGTTTTTTAGTCGTGAATCGGATGAAATTTATAAATTTTCAAAAAGTAATTTCAATATCAAGAAATACTGGTTTAAAATTTTGGTCAAAAGTCGAGCGAATAAAACGAGCGGGCTTTTATTATGCTTATAAAATAAGTTTGTAATCAAACTAAGCCGCGAAAACATATTTGTGTTCCAGAAAGTTGCTTTGGAGAATTTTTCCAGCGCCTTAATGGAAATAAAGTTTTCAAAATCCTGAAAGAAAAGAATCTGCGAAAAATGAAACGTTTACGATAACTGAATTTTTGAGAAAAGTTACTACGCAAAAGTATATTTTAATTTTTTTTACATGAAAAAAAGCTGTTAACAAGTGTTATCACCTGTTACTATGAAACTCTTAGGCTTTCGTTCATGACGCAAAAATGACGCAATTTGAAAAAAAAGCAAACTGTTTTTTTTGTGTGTGGCCGGAATTTCTTAGGGAACTTGAACGGCAACCGCGGCAATCCTTGTTCAAAGTGGTTTATTTTCATCAAAAAAAGTATTGATCATCAAAAAACGATTTTATTTTTTCGGTTTTCTTGTCTTTTTTACTTGTCATTTTTCAAGTATCTCATGCCTGTGTTCAAATTTTTAAATTTCTTTTGTTTTTAGATTGAGCAAAGACGAGAAGATGTTAATAGTCGATTTGAGGAGGTGAAAACTTTCACTGCCGACCGAAGGAAGACTTTGGATGAGGCTTACAACTTCTTCAAACTACTCTCTGACATCGCAATGGAAGAAAGTTGGATTTCGTAAGTCAAATGATTCGACTCGCTCTCGAAAAAAATAAAAATTCCAAAATAAAGCTTTTTTCTCTGACAGAGTCAGTAAAATCATTTATCAGCAAAGAAAATTACAAAATACAAGCTACTCAGCCGTTTCCGGAAAACTATTTTGTTGCATTAATTAAAAATATTTTCAATTGCTGATTTTCAGTGATAAAACTTACTTATTTTTAGGTTGAAACATTTTGAAGAACTAAATACAAAAACTGTCGAAAGAACTCAAAAAACATCGAATAATTAGAAACTATTAAGACTCTGTTTGCAGAGAAAAGAGCAATGTGCTTGCGAAGAGTACAGACTTCGGCCAGAACTTGCCAGGGGTGGAGAACCTAATCAAACGCCACAAGAGACTCAAACTGGAGATGGAAAACCACTCCAAGGTCGCACAGGTGGGTCAAAAATTCAAAATGCTGCCGAAAAAGATACTAAATTTGACTCCTTTCCAGTTTCTGACTCTTCGTGAAAATACGATGATGAACAAACTTCACTGCTCTGATTGCATTTTTCGTATTCGCTTAATCTTAGAAAGCTCGTTTTTTTTTGCTCGTAATGTGTTCATGAACGTGAGAATTTTGTCCATAAAAGAAATCAAACAGGCAACTCGTCCAAACGACAGTTAAATTGGATCAACCAATTGATAAATTTTCTACCTGCGCAAAACTTTGATACTATGCTTCGTTATCTAAATTTTCAACTGACTGAAAAGACTCGTCAATTATGTCGTGAATTGGGGCGAAGCAAAAGAATTAATTAGTATAAAAATTTATATTGAGATCGATTAGAGTGATGATTTTCCGCAAAGTTAGTCCCTATGTAAAATCCTTGTCACTGAGAAAAGTATACATATAAAAACAAGATATGTCTTCAGGGTTAAATGTCTTATTCATGATGTCTAATTCTAATTCAGGATGATGTTCCCGTAGGTTAGACTCGAACTAGCAATATTAATATTAAAAATAGAACCAGATCATCTTTAGTTTAGCTGCAATATTTCATGTAAGCTCATAAATTTCTTCTTTCTAAGTATCAACTAGGCGTCTTAATTTGGATTAATTCTCATGCCATAGCTTTTAATGTCGGTCAATTTTTCAGGCACTGAAGCCGATACTCGAAGATATTGTGGTGAACGATCTGATTGGCTCTAAGATGGCCCAATCACGCTACTCTGCTCTGATGAGTCAATGGGAAGAGTTCTGCAAGAAGGAACAGAAACGGTCAGTCAGAGCGAAAGCTTTCACTTAGGCTCCAATCACTAACTAATACTCCTGACACTTTCTCAAAAATTTGCATGCGGAGCAGAAATAACAGTTTGAAAAGGGTCTTAGTAGAATTTGAGGACAACGTTGACAAATAATGACTCAGAGCCCTACTAAAACAGCCAACTTTTCCCCTTAATTGTTTGAGAGGGCACGGTATTTACTGATTTTGACCTCAAAAACGATTTCAGTCGACATCGAAAGTGAACACATTTTTTTTAATACTACCGCCCAGGCTTTGACTTCTATGTTCTCGTTACTCATTGTATTTCTCATGTAGATGAGAATTTTGAAGGAGTAACCTTTCATGATTTTTTCATTTCAGCGATAACTTGCTGTCGGAGTCGCGTCTGTTCCACGAGCTGATTCGAGACGTAGATGAATTGAGAATGTGGATTAGTGAAAAAACGCAGTTGATGCAACAGGTTAGTCAAGAAGCACTCAACTAGTCAGCTATATTTGAGAAAAACTTTTGAGGGTTCCAATTAAATAAGTAAGCAAGTATATCCGGTTACTGTGCAAGTAGCACAGAATGATCCGACCACAATCTTTAAAAATCCACGAAATTTTTTAAATTAAATGTAGTTTTTTCTGCGTGGTGTGATAGAAATATCTGACAAGTAGCAAAGAATACTGTGCAAGTAGCACAGAATGTTCCGACCACAATCTTTAAAAATCTACGAAAAAAAATTCTATTAAATGTAGATTTTTCTGCGTGTTGTGATAGAAATATCTGACAAGTAGCACAGAATACTGTGCAAGAAGCTCAGAATGTTTCGACCATAGTCTTTAAAAAACTACGAAAAAAATTCTATTAAATGTAGATTTTTCTGCGTGGTGTCATAGAAAAAACTTACATATTCAAGAGTCATACCATAGTAGTATCGGCAAACAGAACAAGAGTTTTTGAAGGAAATTGACTAGAAGAAAAAAATTGCTAAACTTTTTAAGTTTTTGATTCCCAAGAGGCCTTAAAAATGTCTATAAACTAATTTAACTCGAGTCAAATGAAAATCAAGCATATTTAAACTATCGTGAACGGCCTCAACTAAGCATAAATAAGCGTGCTCGCTCGCTTTATTCGCTCGCTTTATTCGCTCGAATTTTGGCAAAAAATTTTAGAATTTTCCAACCGGTTTTTCTCAACTCTGGGAAAACTTTTCAAATTGAAAAGGCTTTAATGTGATATATCAGTAAACTCTCTCCGATAATTAGTTGTGGTAGCTGATTTTACATGGAAAACAAAAAGAAAAAAAAAACACTCAAGAATACAAAGTTCTTCCCAGCTACGATTTCAAACCAGTTTTTCACGATACCTAGACAACTTTTCAAAATTTTTTTTTGTCGATCGATTTACGAAAGGTCTTGTTTATGATAAATCACTCGAAAAAATTTTGATAATTATTTGTTGAATCTCTTTACGTAAAAAAGAAAAAAACCGAAAAAAAACTAAAGCACGCCTGAAGACAAAATTCCTCCCATCCTTAAAGGCCCGAACAAGAAGACTGCTCGCACCAGGGCAAAACCCTGAAAATTCCAACTGCCCACTAACGTGCTTCCATTGTTTTTTGATTAACTGAAAGTTTTGATTTTATAGGTGTTTTTTTGTTTCCTTACAGAGATCTCAGGTAAAAAATATTTTTGTTCTCTAGGAGTAAAGGAGTCAATGTCTTCATTAGCATGTAAAACATTTTGTTCAAAACTATGATTTCATTGCAAAAATTGGTCTCAATAAAAAAACTGATCCTAGCATGAAGCGTCGAAAAATTTTTTTGTCATTTAAAACTTTGGACGTTCCAAACATTTGGGGTTAGAAGTCTTATTTTTGTTAGTATGTTTCCTTTTTATTTTTTCCGGAACACTAAGAGTAACGAAAACAAGAATAAAATATGGGACAGCAATTTATTTTTCATTTTTTTTTAAGATGATTTCAGATTAAAATCACTCAATACTGTTTTTATTAATTCAAAACAAGAAATCGACTGGTATCTCATAACAACCTCTCAGACGATCTTCCAATTCGATTTCCTTTACAGATTTGAGTTGGCATACTGCTAAAACATCCTTAGTTCTATAAGCTATTTTTTATTTCAATTTTGATAGTTGCTTAAAATTTGTGCTAGAGATGGTTTTTGTTCAAAGCCACAAATTTAAAGATCTACATTTACGGCCTACTTTTAAAAAAGTTTTAGGGTGTTGGTTTTGGGATTTTTTTCCACTTCCGCAGTTGAAAAAACGCGATCAATTTTCAAACTCGAAAATGGATTTCAATTTTTAGTTTTCTCTGCGGAATTAAAACTTTTCCCATTGATCCAGTTTTCCTAAAATTGGATTATTTGGCTTTAGGAAAAAAGCCAATCATGAACAGATCTTGAAATATAAAACCTTTAAGCCTGTCGTTTCTGGCTTGAAGATTAATAAACTATTGAATTGTTTTATCGAAGTTATCGTCAGGGTGTGTGTGTGGGTGTGTGTTGTAGGATGACTATGGCGATAACTTGGCGAGTGTGGCTGGTCTGAAGAAGAAACACGAGGCTCTGAAGAAGGACATTGCAGATCACGAGGAGAAGGGGTCCATGCTGCAGATGAGAGCAGACAAACTCATTCAAGAGGTATGACGGGGTGTAATAAATGCCTGACTACTTTTTTTTCGAAAGAGAGCCGCTTCAGATTAGTGATAATGAAAGACATCCTCAATTAAAGGCCGCGCTTGTTCGAAATTTAGAACTACTTTAACTAAACAAGACTTATTTTTGAGCAGATTAAATTAGAAGACTCGTCTTTCATTCAAAAAAAGGGAAAAAGGGGGCTGTTTTATACTATGAGGGGTGGGGGGCAGGACTGCCGAAACGAGTTATGCGAGTAATGTAGCGACCATCTCGATTGAATGAAGATATGACGCAAATTGCACAACCCTATGCTTTATGCAAGGTCTACTATGCCATTTAGAAACGAAAATTCAGCACAAAAATCAAGCTCAAAAAGGAACCTAAAACTGACAGAAACTCAAGTTTTTGTTGAATGAAACTGCGATTAGTTGAAAAGATTGTGATCAATCATCTTTAAATTTTAAAACGATTGGTGTTTTTTGTTCTCAGATTTTTGTTGCACGTACGATAACTGGATTCCTAAAACACAGATCGGTCCCTGAAGAAACATTTTTGCTGCACCCATAGAATCTGGAAGCAGCTTTTAAGTTTTTAAGCTCGCAAACTTCAATTCTTTATGAAACAGATTGGATCTGATTTTCATACTTGCTTTTCCATGGAAGACCCAAGTATAACAACTGGAAACTTTTTTCTGTATCGAGTTATTTTTTTGTATCGAATTATTTTTTTTCGGCATCGATTTTTTTTCTGTATCGAATTATTTTTTTCTGCATCGATTTTTTTTCTGTATCGAGTTATTTTTTTTGTATCGAATTTTTTTTTCTGCATCGATTTTTTTTCTGTATCGAGTTATTTTTTTGTATCGAATTATTTTTTTTTCTGCATCGATTTTTTTTCTGTATCGAATTATTTTTTTTATCGAATTATTTTTTTCTGCATCGATTTTTTTTCTGTATCTAATTTTTTTTTCTGCATCGATTTTTTTCTGTATCTAATTTTTTTTTCTGTATCTCAAATATTTTCCCTTGTGTAGGGCAACCTGAGCAAGGACAACCTGAAGAACTCCATTGACCAGTTGTGGAGTGACTTCAAATCCCTGCACAAGTTGTGGGCCCGGAGGAACGTCAGTCTCCAGGAGAACTCCGCCTACCTCCAGTTCATATGGAAAACAGACGTCATCGACTCATGGATCAGTGAGTACTATCTTGTTGTTCCCACCTTTTGAAACATGGGGAGAAACTTTGTATTCAGTTGTGTTTTAGTTTTTGTTTTCCACGTAGAAGCAAGTACCACAAATAATCATCAGAATGGGTAGAGTTATATATCATATGAGAGCCCTGTAGGTCGGGATTCCAACGACAATAACTCTTTTTCGGATATTTGTCCAAGTATCGAGATAAACAGAATTAAAATTTTAGACTTTTGGTATTAATTCGGGCGAATGAAGCGAGCCAGCAGTTTTTCAATAGCTTATTTTTATAGCTTAATAGCTTAAAATAGCTTAATTTAAGCCGTGGAAACGTAGTGATAACGTAATTGACAATTGTTTTGTATTTTGAGGTTTTTTACTTGTTTATGGAATCAAAAGTTTCAAATAACCAAAACACTGCATACAACCTTCAAAAATTTTTCGAAATAATTCTTGATTTTTTGTTTTTCTAGTCAATTTTCTGCAAGAATTACCACCAAATTTTGCATATTTTACTATGACTGTTAAATATGCCAAAGCTCTAATTTTTTTCAGTTCCTTTTATTACACCACGCAAAAAAAACGACACTGATTTGAAAAACCAATTCTGTTTTTTTTTTGAAGTCTATGGTCGGAAAATTCTGTGCTCCTTGTTTATTTACGCTTTTTTTAACCTGTTTTACTTTTTACACGAAAAATTGACAGAAAGTTTACACTCGGATGCTTTTTAGACGCCTCAATAGAAAATACCATTTTATAATACGACATGACAAAAAAACTCCCAGGGAGCAAATCGACTATCCCCAAAGATCCAATGCAACTTATCACGATCCTACGTTTATTGAGCAATGTATGGGTTGAAATCGTATCAAAAGTTTTTTGGTATAAGTTTACAACATTCCGTTTTTGCTAACCAATCCCGAAGTTTTTCTAGAGAAGCCTTTGGCGCCAATATGAACAAGTTTGAGGGGGAGCGCGCGTTAAAAAAATGCAATTTTTTTTGGTCAAAACTTTAAACTTTCCAAAAAGTACCTAAGAACGCCTTTTTTGACCTTTTTTAAATAAAACTTGCCTGCGGCGCAGAATTTTTGTTGTTAATTAGGGTCAGCATGGTATTTTCGGAGAGCTCGGAAAATGTAATTGTTCTACCTAAAAAATCGCAAACGATCCTACGATGCAACTTATCACGATCTTATTTTTATTGACCATGTATGGGTTGAAATCGTATCAAAAGCTAGTTTAAAGTGATAAAACTCTTCAATTAAATTTTTGTCATTACTGAAAAGTTTAATTTGAGGTGGCGCATTTCAAAATGAATGCTGTACCACTAATTTAATATTAAGGTGGCGTTAAACTTGCCCAAAAACGATGAAATTTTCTTACTCCTTGTCTCAATCCTTGTCTCAATAGTAAGCTCCTTGATTGTTCAATTATTCATTACGAGGCCAAGCTGTGCATTATGTGAATTGTTAGCAGATTCCGCAGCAAGGGCGCTCCCTGTGTTCTTCTTTTGTTTTTTCATTTTCTTTGTTCCAACAAAAGTTTTGACAGGTTCAAAGACTTTTCTCTGCAATCCATGAGCATACAGACAGAATATCCAGTGCACATTTTGGCCTCGTTATGATGTTTTGACTGTTTTCGATGAACTCGACAAAACATTTGTGCTCGGGTTGTTTTCTTCTACAGTCAGCTTTTGATTTTTCACTAGAATTTTTGTCAAAATTTTTGAATATCATTCGAAAGCTTTTGTTGTTTTGAGCTCAAAATTAAGAAGATTTATCTCCTGTGATCATTTTTTAAAAAATTATTATGAAAGTGTAAGGATTGCCAATTTGGCCAATTTGGGACAATTAACGAGCGATATGTTTGTTTCTGTTAACATTTAAGCGTAATTTCCATCCCGCTCAGAAATTGTTTCAAATTGGATTCAGGCATGCTCTTTGATCTAATTATTACTTTGCAATAAGCGAAGTTTAGGGGCAGTACAAAAGTGCCGAAGTATAACAATGCCGAAAAAAAAATTGTTGTTCAACAGAGCCGAAAAAATATTTTTGTTTTTGTTTTTACTCGTCCCAATTCACTGGCATGCAATTTAATTCAAATGGACAAAAATTAAAAAACACGATTGCCCATTTTAATTGCTGTCGCTTGTTAGTCAAACAAAAGTTCCCTCCATGGCGTCATTAATTTTTCTGAACAAATAGTTAGCTTAGCAAGTTGTCAGTTTTTCTAATCGGTTTCGCTCCAAAGTAAAACGATATTCACGCAAACAATTTCTAAACAAAACTCAAAGTTTTCAAAGATCATCAATTTTTGGCGCTGTTGAAAACATTTCCAGTTTCGGCACTGTATTATTTCGGCACTGTTGAACGCCCCCAAAATATATCATTTTGTACATTACATAGCGGGTGCGGGTAAGGGATCTTTTATGTTAAACGGCCCAAGGCTAGAAAAACAAAAGAAGATTGGTTCCTGGTTAAAATAACAAATTGTTTTGCGTTTTCTGTAATTTAAATCAATCATTTCTAATCTTGTTTCTCGATTTTCTTAATTTAAACCAATCATGTTCAATCTCTGTGTTTTTGGTTTTCCTTTATTTTAACTATCATTCCTCAATCAAGTCAAATCCAATTGCTGAAAAAGTTAAGCGCCGAAAATGGGCCCTATAATAGAAAAGACCGCGGGAAGGATTTTCAGAAAAAAAAACTCGAAACTTTTTTTTTTGATTTTTTTTGTTTTTTTTAATGCATTCGGAACAATCAGGGCTTCGCCCTGATATGAGCAGTCTTGTTTCATTGAAAAACATCACAACAAAGCCAAAGTCTAACTGATTTTGTCGGCCACAAATTTCCAAAAACTGTAATACATGTAAAATTTTGATCAGTTGCTGGGTAAATACTATTTCAAGTAACACTAAGCATAGAGACTAGCTCATTTGCGAAGATCAAAATATCAACTGAACCCGCTGAAAAAATAGATCATTTCAGATTAAAGTTCTTTTTTTAAGTTCAAAAACCTATCCTATTGTGGCTATTGTGCCTATACTGCCATCTCAGTCTGCAATCACGCGGCTTCTAAATAAAATCAAAAACCAAGTATCTAAGCACAGCATTTCTCCAGATAACCGTTATTTCGAAATACCTGATCACTTTGACGTTCTCAAAACCTATAAAATCAGGGTGCGTCTGGAGCATAGTTTTCCGATGCTCAAAACACAAAACTGTTTGAAACGATCCGGTATTCAGATCCAGCAGAGAACTTTACCTTACTTTTCCGTTTTTTTTTCTAAAAATTGTTTTCTGTCGGAATCATTTGTGTTTTTTGCACCGCAAACGATTATTCTTTTTCTATTGATAATCCGTAGAAAACAGTGATATCACAATACGTATCAGCACCGCCTAGTCTTAGCTCATTTGGTAAGCCCTAGCTAAAATTTTGTAATAAATGAGAACTCACGCACACCAGCGGACTTAGAGGGAGGGGGCACGGACACCCTCTTCCCTCGGGGATTCGACCCCCTGCCGACCCAAAGAATACCCCCTTTGAACTATTTTGAGATATGCAGTTGGCTTACTGACCCTATAATTTTCTAAAGGCGCCTTGGGTGCCAATATATACTAATTTTGAGGGGGGAGCGCGCGCCAAAAAAAACGCTATTTTTTTATCAAATTTTTCTAAAACGCTTTTGGCCTGTTTTTCCAATTCGCCTTCCAATTCCAAAATTTGGTCAAAATGGGGTCTTTATAGTGATTTGGGAGAGCTCAGAAAATAAATTTGGTCGACCTAAAAAAACTGTTGGCAAATTTTTACACTTTTTTGAAAATCCCCACTCGAGAAAACCCTAGATCCGCCCCTGCTCACACACATATCCACCAGATATTTAGAAAAAAAAAAGAAAAAAACTCGACAAGTATCAACATAAATTTATTCGCCTAACAAAGATGTTGAATTTCATAATCCGTGCTTGTTTGTTGTTTCAGACGACAAAAAATTGCTGATTGAGAGTGACGAGGTGTGGAGAGATCCGATTAGGACAATGGGTGACGTCATAGTCCTCATCCACCGACACGAGACATTCAACAGGTCCCTTGCCACCTTCGCCCAGGACAACATTCGGCTAATCAAAGGTATCATTATATTTATTCTAGCTTTCTTCTCTTACATTTAAACTGTGATTCAATTGAATTCAAACAATAAATGAAAATTATGTAGCAATGTAAGAATAAATGGAATGAGTAGACAGAACTCATTTCATGGCTTTTCAGAAAGAGAGTCAAAAACGGTTAGTTTGAATAAAAATGTCAATTTTTAGAGTTGCACAACAAAGTTATGAGTTCGAATGGAGTGGTGAATGGGACAAGTGTGGATTCGGAACTGCGGGGGCTGGGATTTGACTTCGAAGGGGTCATCACTCCCAGGAACAGAGAGAGAATGTCACACAGCTTTAAGACCATCATGGACAGGTAACCAGGGGCTACTCTCATCGGCAAAGGACCACATGCGCGAAAAATCTCAACCAATTAGCGCCCTTTAAACTGTATAAAACTGACTGAACTTAATGCTTAAATAGTTTTCGCGCTTGAGAGATTCCCCTAGCAAACTTCATTATTCTTTCTCGCTTTTTCCACCAGATGGGACAGCCTGAACACGAAGAGTGGGTCCAGAGGGAAAGAGCTGGAGGAGAGGCGGGACTTCTACCAGGCCATAGAGGACAAGTTCCTCCTCTTCGCCAAGAAGGCCTGCAACTTCAACTCCTGGTTCGAGAACTCCGAGGAGGACTTGAGAGAGCCTCCAAGGTGTCACTCCATCGAAGAGATCAAGGTCACATCAGTTCACATATTCGAATTAAAGTCATCAGTTTATGGCTTCTCTCGAGCTTGTGCTATCGTAGTCAGAATTTATTCAAAACAGAATTATTTTAATTATAATTTTTCATGCATTTGGATATGAATTTTTTCACATATAACACAAAAAGACATTGACAAACATTTTTGCGGGTCAAATCGCGGATTGAAAATTAAGTCCAAATTTTTTAATTGAAACCTAAATAAATACGAAAATTTTTTTGTATTTCACGAGACAAGTAAAATTGGTAATCTGAGAAAAATTTCTCGAAAACCCAGAAAAATATGATATTACAATTAATTTCTTATCCAGTCAAGGCAGTTCATATATTAGACTTCAAGATAAATTTTAACTTCTATTACAGGCTTTGATGGCAGGTCACACTGAATTCCTAGAATCGCTGGAAGACGCCAAAAATGAACTGGAAGACCTGGTCCAGCTGGACAAGGACATCAACGAGGAAGGGAGACAAGCCAACCCATACACCTGGTTCACAATTGAGGCCATACATGAGACATGGATTAATTTACTCAAAAGGGTAAGTGAATTCGCGCTCCTTGTGGATTTCTCGATAAACTTTAAATTTAATTTCATTAGATTTTTCAGAGGCAGCGATTTTTTATTTTGGAATTTTCGTTGACTTGTTTAATTTGATCAAAGTGGTTTTTTGATATCCCCATATTTTGTTGTAAAATTACCACAGTGCGCTAGTTTCGAACTTTTTTAGATAGTCTACAGACTAAATACGCGTTTTCCAGCACTCTGAAAAATTTATCACTAGAAATTTATCAAAAAGAAATTTATCAAAAAGAAATTTATCAAAAAGAACTAGAAATTTATCAAAAAGAAATTGCCTGAAGGTTTGTGCTCGGGGTGATTTTTTTCTCCACACAAACTTCGATTTTCGAAGAAAGTGACAGACTATTTACGATTGGGTGATTTTTTTTCTCCAGACAAATTTCGACTTTATAATTAGAATTTCTGAGCGCAAAGATATTTTACCTGTGATCTTTTTTTTCGTAAAGTATGAGGGTTTGAAGATTGCCAATATGGCCAATTTAGGTCCAATAACGCGCGATAATTTTCAGCATCAGCGGTTTTTGTCGAAAAAGAATCGTAAAAAAATTAAATCTGATGTCGAAGGGACAAAAACCATCCGAGCACATATATTTTATAACTTTTTTGAAAGTAGGAACATTATCCCAGGTCGACCTCAAAACAAAAAATACTTATCATACATTTCCATACCATGAAAACTTTAATGGTTCAATTCCTTAAATGGATTCTATGGAAAAACGAATCACACATATTCCATGTTCAGCCTTGCGTGAATGATGATTCTTTTTTGTTTCAACCATTGAAAATGGAGAAAAAACTTTGTAATCGGGTGTGTTTTAGTTTTTTCCTCATTTTCCAAACAAACTCAGCAACCACAAATTGTGATCTGAATGAGTGGTATATCACTTGAAAGCTTTTTGAGTCGTGATTCGAGCGGTTTTGAATATTTCCAAAAATTTCTCCCAACTTTGAGGAAAATTGGTTTAAAAATTTTCAATTTGTGAAAATTTGAGCAATCAACTGGCTAATTTTGAGCAAATAAGCAATCGAGTAACGTTCGTTATACTTAAATTGGCCTCAAAATAAGAAAATTGGTTTGCCTAAAAAGATTAATTTTGGGTTTTGAAAGCTTAAAAAAGTTTTGCTTGCTGATAAAAGTATTAGAAAAATGTTTAAAGTTATTGTGCAAAAATTTTTTTTGAAATTTTTTTTTTGCTAAGTCTGTCTGTCGATTAAGCCTGTCTCTGTCTAATTAATCAATTTTCGACGTTTCTATATACTTCTCTCATCACAACAAGCGCAGAACACGACACTAATTTCTAAAAAAAATGTAGTGTTTTATGAATGAGCTCGGAAGATTCTGTGCTACTTGCACAGCAACTGGTTATCCTTGTTTTTGTGTAGTTTATCATAAAATACTAATGCAAACATCAGTCAGACAAAAAACATGCAAGAATTTTACACCGGTATGTGTTAATTAACATTTTGAAATGAGATGATTGAGAGTTTTTTTGTTCTTCCTTTCTCTCACTTTAGTGCACTTCTTTTCTACAGAGGTTTTCTAAGTGGAGGGTTTCTATTCCTGCTGCAATATTTTGACTCCTAATATAAGACAAAATTTTGAGTTTTAGTCATCCAAAATTCGATGTCTTAGATTACCACTAAAAGCTGGTGAGTGGGTCAAATTCCTGAGGGTAGAAGTAATAGTTTATACTTCGCCTGGTTTGCTTGGTCGTTTTTTACATCGTTGAAATGCATCCTAAAACAAGAAGATGTTTAACAAGAATCTTATTAAAACATTTCTTCTCATAATGTTTTTAATGACTCAAAGTCAGTACGATGTTGAAAAATTATTCAAGTCTAAACTAAATAAAACAATATTTAATAAAGTATAAAATGTTTGATGAGCAAACATTCTCAAATAACTTAATCTCAAAAACTAGCCTTCTGTGCAAATTTTACCTGAAAATACGATCTCTTTAGAGCCTTAGCAGATCTCGCAATGTCAATGTAAACACCTTTAAAAAACAGTGAAAAAAACTTTGAAGAAACAAAACTGTACAAAGTCAACGGTGGCGTCCCTCATGCTTGAAGGACCGAATGCTTGAAATTAATTTTAGCTTACTTTCCGCCAATCAGAATTGAGTATTCAAAATCTCAAAATAAATCGTGAAAATCTCAAAGTAAGAAAATAAATCCAGGCCATTAGTGTTAATATTGACCGATTGGATAATAAGCAGATGCGTTTTCAAGACTGAAGATTTCGTAGATTTTGACCTCATTAATTTTGATAATTATTTGAATCGTATTGGGTTGTAACCCGCAATTCGTAATTTTTTTTATTGTTTTCCACTGATTTAATACATTTTCTGTTAATATTGACTTCGATTTTGTGAGAAAGGCATTTAGCCAGTAGAAACGCTTGGCGATTTTGATTGGTTGAAATTTTTCAAGCATTCGGTCCTTCAAGCATGAGAACCCTCCCCAAAGTCAACTTATTCACAAGTTTTGTTCACGTTCGCTTGATTACTGAAATTTGCTGAGTTCAAGTTGCAGAAAGCTAAACTAGCCTAATGTTCATTCTGGTGCAGGTGCAAATCAGGAAGAATGAGTTGGAGGGTGAGTTGGAGAAACAGGAGACGAAGGAGGATGTGAGGAAGCAGTTTGCGAGGGAGGCCAACACATTCCACCAGTGGGTCACTCACGCCAGACACAGTATTATGGGACCCACCAGTGGAGAGATAGGGGGCAAAGGGGGTGGAAGTGTTGACTCGATAGAACAGCAATTGGGTTAGATTTTTGAAACGAGAAGTACTTTTGGATGAAGAATCACTAACACATTTTTGCATATCTTCAACCTACAAACAATCAAGCAAAAAGTTATAAGCTAAGATGACCTCATAACTATTTTTTAGGCTATACGCAAAAGATACTTACATGTAGTACACTTGCACCATCAAGCAACAATCTGGATTGCGTTTACAATAATAAAAAAATGTTTCCAGATTATAAGCCCAAACTCATTGCATTTTATAAACAAAAATAGCTATTTAATTGAAAAAGAAACAAAGTCTGTAAGATCACCATGAGGCAAAGATGTTCAATCAGATGTATCTGATGACAATTTTTTTTAAAGTTTTATGTAAGAATAAATGTCACTAATCTCTCATATGTTTTAACTTCAAACGATCGAACATCAAATTATAACTTGAAACAACCTAAAAACGAAACATTTTCGAGTATATATAGAAAATACTTTTCTATACCTCTATAAACTTCTCGTGATTGCTATGGAAATCAAATGCCGATTAACGACTGGACCACAAAAACGATTGTTTGCTTAGCAATATAAATTCTTTGTAGAAAATTTACAAAATTTTGTGCACAAAATTTACTAAATGAAATAAGGCAACTGAGGCAACTGAGGCAACTGAAAACTTCTGAGCTTCTGTAGCTAAAATCATAATGAACTTTTGAAAAAGTGGTATTTATCTAGACGCACGGTTTTGTTTTTGACAGTGCTTCATTATTTAGCTATCAAAAGTAAAGGCTATAATAGAACGCTTTCGATTATTAACTGACGAGAATTTACTGATTATATGAAGCTAGAAGTTGATTTAAAAATTAAATGCTCCGTCCAATAGTAAACATCATGGGTGATGGCAACAAAAATGGAGTCATTCAATTTTCATTCTTTATCCGGGGTGCACTTAGAATGGTGGGCGGGGAGTTAAGAAACCAAAAAAGGCATAGAAGACGAAACAGTCTACTGCATTTTACAAGACTGTTCGTTTCAGGTGTCGAGAAGGTAAAACTGTCGTCGAGCAATTGTTAATTCCGAGATAATTATACAGTAACTTAATCTTGCAAAGTTAGCATCAAGAGTGGTTAGAAACAATATCCAAGGGTGACAGACAGATCCAAGGACAAACACCTGCTAATCAATTAGTCTAGCACCAATAGTGAACATTTGATTGACAGCTTTGGAAATGAACTAAATTACTCAATACGACACTTCTCCTTCGATAATGAAAACTTTAGTTAAGTAGAATAATTTCGCAGGTTTACTTTAATGACTGAAATAGATGGTTAGAAAAATAGATGGTTGATTGATTGCAGATAGTTGAAAAGAATTACTAGCTCCATGTTACAGTATACAACTCAGACTTTATAATAACGACTTTTTGTTAATAACTAAAGGATCACTGATAGTGATAACGATTGAGTTTTAAGCCAGTAGTGACTCACCCTCTCCCTGGGTTAGAACAGTTTAACAAAGTTTGAAGTTAAAGGATTCGACGATCAATTTTTCCCTTCCTTGTTCTGATTGATAAAGTCGATCATTACGCCCCCCATTTTGGTGACCGCCGTTCTTTTCCGCCCACTTCTTCTAGACGTTGTGGATGATGTCTCGTCTTGGCTGTCCCCCTGGCTACTGTAAGAGACCAGCCGAGCTTTCCTGGATGAGGCTCCCTTTTTCTTGCCGGTGGTTTTCGGGTTTGCTGGGTCTTGCACCCCTGGATTCTCCGTTGCTTGCACCCCTGGATTTGGAGCATCCAACTCGCCGCCTAGTGCCGGAATGGTGTCCTGGTCGGTTTCAGCTTCAGCCTCTGGTATTGCTGTTGCTGAGCGTTCTACTTGTGCTTCCGGAGTGGTCGTTACTTGTTGTGGAGTACGTTTTACCGAGATAATCGGTAGATCCTCACTGTCCTCCGATTCAGAGTAATTTTCTTCGAATCGGCGCCCGGTCCTCTTTCGATTCTTTTCCGCAGTCCGCTTGGTCCATCGTTCCTTCACGTCGCGCGGGGTTGGCGGTGGTAGTGTTGTTTGAGTAGCCCGTTTGTTCGCTTCGATCACTGGTACCGGTGGTACGGATTTGGCTGCGGTTCTTGATTTTTTCTTCGGTATGGGTTTCGTGGCCACTCCCGATTTCCTAAGCACAACTCCATTATCTAACGTCAGTGTATGTGCACTCTCAGATCTATTTTTAGAATGAACTGGTCTATACCTTTTTAAGTTTTTGTTTCCAGTGCGCTGAAACAATGATCCGGATGGTCCCGGTTGTCCTGCGGGATTTGAGCTTTTGCGTATTGACGGTTCGTCGTCCTGATTCCCAGCTTGATCCACAGTAAGGCGTCGTGCATGAGTTCTGTTTTTAATGTCATAGTCGAGATCTGATCGTACACCCCAGTTTGTGTCGGCTGGATGGGGCATATCTTGCACACTAGGATCGTCGTTATCTAAACAAGCATTTTTCGTTTTTAGTACCCGTGACCAATCCAGATTCTGCAACGATGGTTTTTTAGTAAGATTCCGTAAAACGGTGTTTGCTTCTCTACCATGATGAGCTTCAAAAGGCGAAATTCTAAGTGTTGAGTTTTTTGAGAATCTGAGAGCACCAAGGGCCCGTTCGACCATTTTCTCCAAGGGTTCAGGATTTTTTTCGTGAGCGAAAGTAAGGATTGAATTCTTAAGACTTCCAATAGTACGCTCGACACACCCGGTTGCCCGATGGTCGTTTACAGGTGATTTAATGATTTCAATGCCTTCCCCATTACAAAAAGCTTTGACCGCATTTGACATGAAATTAGTTCCCTGATCGATATGGATTTTCCGTGGCACCCCGTGGTTTGATATATAACTCTTCAAGAATTTCAATATTTTGTCCGAACGATTATTTCTACAGATCATTGCCGATGGCCAACGAGAGAACCGGTCGACCGCTACGAGCACATATTTAGAGGATTCATTTAAGTAATTAATGGGGCCCCAAAAATCTAATTGGACAGATTCATTCGGTTCTTTTGGTTCTGGTACAGATCCCAGTTGATTTTTACTTATTAGCGTCTTTAAGTTCTTACCGGCGGCAGTATATTCAGGGCACCCCTCGGCAATGGAGGCTATTGAGCGGTAGATATAGGGATACCAGACGTCCTTTGCGGCATCGAACATATTTGACTTCCCGTGATGGTACGCGTGTATTCTGTTATTGATTGCTGACTGGAGGTTAATTGGGATTGCTAATTTATCGTCCATCCAAACTACATTTTCCTTCACTGAGAAATCATTTACGAATTGAGCGTGATAGCGGCTCATTCGAGTAACTTTTTCATTTATTTCCGGGTCTTGTGTAACAATGAGATCGCGAATAGCGCTCAGTTGGGGGTCCGATACATAATTTGATTCTATGAATTTTAAGTTAAACAGGTCAGGTAATGCAGTAGTTTTATTAACGATCTTACAGTTTCGCGGGATAATCGACATACATACAAGGTTTGGGTCCACTGGTGGTACTGTTTCTCCTTTGAATTCCGAGGGTAACGAGAGAGTTGTATTTGTGCGTATCGATCTTGTCTCTTTGGTAATGGCTTCTAGTGATACATTTGGGGGCAATTCTTCGATTTCGTCGCTACTACTATTTAGGCTTGGATGCTGTTTGAGAAATTTCTGCCATTTGCGCATGTTTTGGTCCATGTTGTTATTCGGTTTAAAATTCTGAGGGCTGGATGTAAGAATATTCTGATTTTGAAGATTGGAATTGGATAATTTTGAACAACTGTGTTCTGAATGAATAATAGCCCCAACTAATCCAGCGCGCATGTCGCTTGGCCGTCGGTTTAAACCACGTGGTTGCATCTGATTGGTTGATTTCCGCTTACATGTTTTTCCGCCCTCTACCGAATCGTTATATGACGAAACTTCCAGTCTATTTATAGAAGGCTTTCTATTCGCTGTACAACTTTGTCCCTTGGATGTATTAGGTCCCCTGGATGTATTAAAGCCAAGCGCGGTGCGAATTAGGTTGATCTTTGCCACCGTGAACATATTATCATACGTACTAATTGGCGTTGCTTCTTTACTTGGATGCCGTGATAAATAGTCCGCCAAACCAATTTTAGCCCCCGGTTTATGCTCAATTTGAAAATCAAAGGGAATTAGTCGATCTAACCAGCGGGTTAAACGACTAAACATCGTTTTATTTTTCTTGTTATTACCGTTCAAAAGGGATATCAGGGCTTTATGATCGGTAACGATCAAAAAACTTCGGCCCAGTATGTAATTTCGAAAGTATTCAGCCCCCCACACAACTGCCAACATTTCCAATTCGTTTGTTGAGTATTTCTTTTCCGCCTCGTTAGGATATCGCGACGCGAACGAAATTGGGCGCCATCCTTCTGTTCCCAACTGTTCCAACACCGCGCCGAGCCCATTATGGCTTGCATCGCACACTATGCGTATGTCCTTGTGGATATCAAAGTGCCGTAATTCAACAATGTTTGAAACTTGTTTTTTTTAGATTTTCAAACGCGTTCTGACATTCAGGTGTCCAAATGTATTCGTTATTTTTGCTTAATAGGGGCCGCAGCGGTGCCGATGATTCGGCCAGCGCCGGCAGATACTTATGCAAACTATGTATCGACCCCATAAACGATTTTAATTGCGACAAAGTCCGTGGCGGCGTTAGTGCTTCTATTGGTTCTGTTTTTCTAACCAATGGAGTAATTCCAGTCGGAGTTATTTTATGTCCTAGCCATTCGCATTCTCGTTGGGCGAATTTGCATTTTGTCAATTTTAAAGACATATTTTCCCGATCCAGTTTCTTTAAAATTTTCTCCACCGTTGCTATGTGGTCTATTGCTGTTCCCTTGGTTACGACCAAAATGTCATCGATAAACGCATGCGCTTGCGGGTATTCGGCGAGTATACAATCCATTGCGCGTTGGAATTCCGCGGGCATTGTAGTGAGGCCATAGAATCCGGTTTTGAACCGGTATGTACCCGTCGAACGACCTCCAATTAGCGAAAAATTGCACTGGACGCTCGTCTCCGCATTTAATGGCAATTGGCCATAGGCGTATGTTAAATCCATTGTTGTGAAATATACGTCTACCTGTTTTTTTTCGCTAATCGTTTGCCCAACCGTGTCCATTAGTTCCTCGATGTTCGGCATCTGGTATTTATTCTTATGCACTTGTTTATTTAGTTCCCTCGACTCTAGTGCCAGTTTTACCGATCCATCCTTCTTTACGGTTATTACTATTGGAGACACAAAATATTTGTCCGAGCATTCAGATAATTTTTCGATATGACCCTGTTTCAATAATTTGTCAATTTCCGCATCCACTTTTTCTTGCAACGAAATCGGGACTCGACGCCCTTTCTGCTGTACTGGGGTGAGGTTTTCAAAAAATTCAGCTGCTACATTGTAGTTTCTTATTTTCCCTACCCTGCTAAAAAGATTTGAAAACTGCTTACTGAAGTACGTTTGCCACGAATCCAACTCCCCCTCTGGTTCCTCTAGTTCCAGTGCGTCTTGACTGCCCTCTCCAATGGACATGATTTGGTCCCCCGGTGTTTGCTGCACCAACTGGAGTCCTAGTTGGGGCATCAGATCCCTTCCAATTATTGATGGTCGGTTCCCCCCGATCACTTTTATCCTTGCCTGGATCTTCCAACCGTTGGATTGGATTGTTACTGCCATTGTTCCAATCATCTGTAGGGGATTGTTTCCATAATCCCGAAAAGCATTATCCTCCTCCGTCAGATTGTCCAGTTTTACTCCTGATGTTCCCAATGTTTCCGTAATTCCCCGATCGTAAAGATTGAGATTGGGGATCCGCTATCGATCCACACGCGAGTAGGTTTTCCATTGACTTTGATCGGCAATTGTGCCCCAGCAACTTTCAACTCTGTCACTCCTCTCCGTTTTATGGCCATAACCATATAGTCCCCGTCAGAACTGCTGGAGTCCCACGAGTGCACCACTGGATTTTTCGTGACCCATCCAATGGAACTTGCGTGTTGTGATGTTTCTTCGTCCGCAGAGTTTTCTAGTTGATGATCGTCCACATTCTCCCGTATCATTCCTACGGCTCCCTGTCCTCGTTGGTTTCCACGTTTACCCCTGCAGGTTCTTTCGAAATGGCCTATTTTATGGCAAAAATTGCATGTAACCCCTTTTGCTGGGCATCTGTCCAAATGTTCCCTGGTGAAGTTTTGCTGATCGCAATTATAACATTTGTTGTTATTTAGGGGATTTCTTCCTCGATATGATCCTCGGCCTTGGTAAGAGCCCCGGCCCCTTGAACGGTTGTTCGGGTAACCTCCCCGGATTATTCCAACTGGTTCCGATTTTATTTGGATTCCTCCCGATGATGATCCAGGGGTCCCCGCTGGTCCCGTGGCAACGTATGAGGATGCATACTTGCTACCCCTTTCGTACGAGAGAGCTATCCGGTACACCTCCTCAGGTGTTTTTGTCGATCTGCAGAGTTCTTTTTGTGCATCCCGATTGTTCATATTAACGATGAATACGTCTCTTAATATTCGGTCCTCTAGTGCTCCAAAATTGCACCGCGCTGCCAATCCGCTCAGTACGGAATGGAATTGCTCAAGACTTTCATTTATAAACTGCTTATGAGAAAGGAGTTGGTACGTTTCATATGTTTCGTTTCTTTCTTTCTTGAATTCCGCTTCCAGCGCGTCTATCATCCGTGGGTACCGAATTGTCTGAAGGTCCAGGTGTGGTCGTCGTTTGTGCAGTTCATCCTGCCCCTTCTCCACCAAACACAAGTACAGGTTCGAAATTAACACCATTTCCGATTCCCACCGATTTTTTCCGTCTACTTCCGCGGGCAAGTCAGTAATTTGTGCGGCTGTGAGATTCGCGGCGAAGTAAAAATTCATTGGATTTAGCGAGTGTTTGGCGACCATTCCCCATTGGAATCTGTTGATCCAGAATTCCCACATCATTGGCGGTTCCGTGCATTTTGCTGGCCAAAATCCCGTGATGCCCAGTGGATTCTTTCCCCCACCTAATCCTGCTGACTGCGCCATGTCGAGAAGGTAAAACTGTCGTCGAGCAATTGTTAATTCCGAGATAATTATACAGTAACTTAATCTTGCAAAGTTAGCATCAAGAGTGGTTAGAAACAATATCCAAGGGTGACAGACAGATCCAAGGACAAACACCTGCTAATCAATTAGTCTAGCACCAATAGTGAACATTTGATTGACAGCTTTGGAAATGAACTAAATTACTCAATACGACACAGGGCAAGGCCCTGAATATTCCGACTCCCCCTAACTGGTCTCGAATCAAACTGGTCTCGAATCAAACTGGTCTCCCCCTAACGGCCAAAATCAAAGATTATGTTCTAGCAATTGAGTCGTTTACGGAATTAATATGATCACTAGCATAAACATTCAGGGGCAGATCTAGGATTTTCTCGAGGGGTGGGGATTTTCAAAAAATTCAAAAATTTTTGTCGACCTATTTTTAGGTCGACCAAATTGATTTTCTTAGCTCTCCTAAATCACTATTAAGACCCCATTTTGTCCAAATTTTCTGCAACGCAGGGAAAACTTTGAAAAAAAACAGGCCAAAAAGGCGTTTTTAGGCAATTTTCGGAAAATTTTGACCACAAAAATCGCGTTTTTTCGGCGAGCGCTCCCCCCTCAAAACGAATGTATATTGGCGCCAAAGGCGCCTGTATAAAAGTTTTAAGGTTCGTCACCAAAAATGGATTTCTCAAAATAGTACAAAGGGGGCGCTTTGGGTCGGCAGGGGGTCAAATTCATGAGGAAAAGAGAACGTCCAACCCCCCGCCCCTCCCCCCCCCCCCCTAAATATGCTGGTGTATACATTCCAAACTTTATTTAAAAGGCGGAATTAAAATGGACTAAAAAATTGTGCTAGTATGGAGATATATGTGTTAGGATATTGCTTTACAATAAAAACTACAAAGGCAAAGATTTACAAATTGAATATGTTGATGATTTTTACCCGTTAGGATTAGACAAGATTTTTTAATCATAAAATTAAGCAAAACATACATTCAGATCATAAAAAAGGCTCAACAAAATATATTCATCAAGACAAAAGGTAGCTGCCAATTATTTTGAAGTTTTGATTGATGATTATTTGAATTGTCCCTCTTAATCTTCCGAATTTCGGAGAAAATGCGGGATATATAAGCTCGTGTGTTTTTTTATTCGGACCAATTTCATAGGTCCTGCGAGGTGTGCAAACTACTATACTAACCCGCCTTGAATCTTTAAAAACTGTTCGTTGAATAATTTATACGTGGCGAATTATCCCGCGCTGCAAAGTTGTTCCAAATTGAACTGAAGTAGCAAATTGGTCTGGACGACACAAATTTTAACGAATTTTAACGCTTAAAAATTAATATTATCAGCCATAAATGCTTAGCTTTGCCATTATTTTATTTACCAAATACTGTTCGAAACCAAAAAAAGGCAGTCAGAAGATTCAGAACGTTAGCTGATACGAGCTATCTTGTTATGTAATACTCCTAGCAAGTTAATTCTTTCTGAAATTTTTAAATAAAATTCTGGAGTACAAATTACCTCAAAGAGCAAGAAAATTGAGAACCTGAGTCGTGTAATTGAGTTTTTTTATATTGTTTATTGGATTCAGTTTTCACATACAAACTTGCGAAAATTATAATCAATTGTAAATGCAAAATGTTTTCAAAAACAAATGGTCATTGAGACAAAAGTAATTGGACGAGAAAACCAAAAACTTGATATTGCAATTGATTCTGTTTTCAAAGCTATCGTTTTAAATTACATTATGGTTGTTATTATAAATTCAATTTTTAAAGTTTTTTTAGTAAACTTAATTTTTGGCAGCATGTTGGGTGAGTTCGCCTGTCGATAAAAGTTCGTTTTTATTTCTAACAAAAATTCTAGGTTTTCTTAACGTAGAAGCAGATCTTTTCATTAACGCAGTGTTTTTTTAGACGACATCAAACAGCTAAGCTACGATGTGAAGAAACAAAAATCCAAACTGAAAGCAATCGAAGAACTCGGTCTGAGGATGAAGGACCAACTGATCCTGGACAACAGGTACACAGAGCACAACACACTCGCACTGGCTCAGGAGTGGGAACAGCTGGACCATCTCTGCCAGAGTATGCAGAGAAATCTGGAGTTGCAGAAGAACGCAAAGTAGGTTTTGGGTGATTTAGTTTCAGGGTATTTTCTGTTTTTGGGTTTTGTGGTTTTTGAAAATGGATGGCGGCTGTCAATGATCCGGTGCTGTAATTTTCACTGAAATATCTATGATTCAGTGCTGCAAATTACTAAAAACAACTTCAATTTATATAACTTTCATTCAAAGTTTTTATTTTGGTTCCTTTTTGGGTGGAGTCAGCATAGGGTAAAATATCCAAAAAAAAAGTTATCCAAAAGCGTTATTCAATTTCAGGGAGAGTGCTGGAGTGAAGGAGTCTACACTGATGGACTTCACGAAGATGTTCCGCCACTACGACTCCAACAGGGTGGGCATGCTCGACCACGACGACCTCAAGGCTTGTCTCAGGGCACTAGGGTAAGCGTAAAAACATTATCCACACACCCCTTTCCGTTAAACCACCTCCCCTTCATGACCTGAGTTCTTTAAAATGGCCGGAATTCTTTTTGCGTTCGAATTCGGGGAATAAAATGGCATGCATTTTCTCATCATCAGGATTACAATATTAAATAGAAAGTCTTTTTCCCATTATAGGCGTAATTCTGATTATACAAAAGCCACATTCTGATGAGGCTTTGTTTTTTGTATTATAGAGGGGCTATAATTGAATCGGGATAGGGGTGAGGTGGGGATAGGGAGGGGGTTGGTATTAAGAGGAAGAACCCAGTAAAGAAGTTGATTTATCGTATGCATATATATATATACATATCAGTGTTGTTGTATCTGCTCTGCTTGAACAGGTATGATCTGCCGATGTTGGAAGAGGGACAGATGGATGCAGACTTCGAACTCATTTTGGACTTCGTCGACCGAGAAAGGTGAACAACTACTGTTCGTTTAGATATTTAAATATTCAAGTATAACCTAAACTTCGCCATTCAAGTATAACTTATAGAAAATTCCCACTTGATTCTGGAAAACAAAGAGTTGTTTTTACTGGTGGGCAACACTTGAAAAAAATGGTACGAAACTCCACATCGTTTGAAACCCGGGAAGTAGCCACGGAGAGGGGTGGATTATGTTCCGCCCTACTTTGACTTACCTCTCAGATCCACCTCCGCTCTTAATCTTGAAAACAAGGGCGGAGTTCAGAATAGTACCAAATAGTGTATCTCCTTGGGCAATATTTTACGACATCCATTTTCAGCCAGTCGACCCTGAAATTTTTTTGGTACCAAGGCGCTTCTGGTACCAATGCATGCTTAACTTGAGGGAGGAGCTGCCTCCGGGAAAACCCTCTTTTTTGGTCAAAATCTTTCAAATAAGTTCACAATTTTTTTTCAAAAACTCAATTGCAAAAAGGCCTGCCTTTGTGGTGTTTGGGGAGAGCTCGGAAAATCATCTTGGTCGACCAAATGGAAAAAAACACAGGTCGACAAAGTAGTTTTTTAGCCTTTTCTTTGGTCGGCTAAGTTCATTGTTCGAGTGCTCGCCATAAGTTATAATGAACCTATTCTGCCAAAAAAGTTATGACTGCGCTTTTGTTTGTATTTCACTTTTGTTGTTTTTTCTCTGCGGGAAAAGCGTCATCGTCTTCTTGTTTCGAAAGTGGATATTTTTTAAAATTTTCCAGCGGAATAAATAGTTTATGTAATGATCCAATTTTATAAATTGAGTCAAATGTATCAAAAAAGGTCAATGATGATGAATTCTCTTTTGGAAATTCAAAGGAATTCTTGCGTTCATTGAATCATTTCCAGCGCTCTGTTGGCTGGTGGCTATGTGTTTTTTTTCTTCAAGCTTTTCATTTTTTGTCTGCAGAAAGGGCTACGTGACTCTTCAAGACTACACCGACTTCCTCATCATGAAAGAGACTGACGTGGTAAATAATAGGGAGGAAGTGCTGGATGCATTCGCCACTCTGGACACTGAGGCTCACAACTACCTCACAATCTCCGAACTCACCCAGGTACAACGTCTATTCCAGTGATGCTTGTGAGTCCCAGCAAAAATACCTCGTGCTTGTTTTTACTTTCCCTTGCGGAGATATCACAAAAAAACATCAAAAAATATGACTTTGGTTTATATCTGGCATCAAAATAAAAAGGAATCGTTTGGGAATCGAACATGTGACCTTCGGCATCGCGGCTCACCAGGGCCTAAAATCTATTTTTTTGTCTAATTTCAGCACCTGGATAAAGAAACAGCCGACTACTGCATAAAACACATGAAGCCATTCATAGATAAGAACGGGTGTCTAGTCGAAAACAGCCGAGACTACGCCGAGTTCTGTGAACGAGTTTTCTCCAGATGATCAAAAAACTGATTTGAAAACAAGTTTTATTGAAACTGAATTTGATTTTTGTATATTTTGTACTCTATTTGTAAATACGCTTTATGAAAACAGAAGTATTTCAATTGTTTCGGGTAAAAGTTTTAATTTTTGAAGAAGCAGTGAGCATCAATCCTTGACATTATCAAATATAAAAATTCCTTTTAAACATTGATAGCGTTTGCATATTGAATCCATCGAAAAAAAATTAAATATAACCTAAAATTCGCCATTCAAGTATAACTAATAGAAAACTCCCACTTTTTTCTGGAAAAACAAAGAATGGTTTTTACTTATGGGCATCACTTGAAAAAAAAATGGTAGGAGATTATCAAGTCGTCCGACTTGTTTTAATCCTCTTCAGTTAGGCAAAAACTATCTGTAATCAAAACGGCATATTAAGAAAAAGACACGCAAGAGATCTTTTCAATCATTGTAGACATCTACAACTTAAATCAAACTTAGAAGTCACAATTCACAAAAAACTAATAGTCAATTCCCACTTGATTCTGGAAAAACAAAGAATTGTTTTTACTCTTGCACATCATTGAAACAAGTGGTAGGAGATTATTAGGTCTTGCGACTTGTTCTAATCCTCTTCAGGAAGGCAAAATTTATATGTAATCGAAACGACATATTAAGAAAAAGACACGCAAGAGATTCATTTAATCATTGTAGACTGTAACCATTTTACTCGTCCACATTTGAAAAAAATGGTAAGAGATTATCAAGTCTTGCGACTTGTTTTAATCCTCTTCAAGAAGGCAAAAGCTTTCTGTAATCAAAACAGCACATTAAAAAAATAGCCGCAAATATTTAGTTCAGTCTATTTAGTCACACAAAAAATTGACATTTAACAATTATTGGTTCACACAAAACAATGTATTAACTATATATTATTGAAAAACTTGAAAATTAGTTTTCAATTTGTTTTCAATTTGTCTTGATTTGTTTTCAAGAGAAATAAAAAAAATTCGAAAAAAAAGTTTATAATTTTGCTACCTATATTTTGACTATAATTTAACTATTTGCCTAGAAATAGAGAACTTCCCGTATATACCACAATAAAATTTTTACGCTAGCGATTTTAAGTGAACGGAGTGCAATAGTACGACTACTAGTTTTTTTTCTAGCCTAAGTCGCAAAATTTGGTGCCATTTTTAGTGGCACCTTTACAACTTTCTTAAAGGATGTTTTTTTCACAGTTTAATAGCAATGAGTTAACACAGTTGACGCATTTCTATTTCATCGAAAGAAGCAAAAAAAGCAATTTGTTTCAAACCAGATAGCAATTAAAAAAACTCGACTCTAGATATTTGCCTACTCAATGTGTCTCGCAATTTTTTGAAGTGCATAATTTATCCATAATGTATTTTGATGCTTTTCAATTTATTATATGCAAAATTAGAGCGAATACCATCAGTTTGTTATGTACTAAATTTGTACTCGTTCTAGTTTTATTTAGCATCTATTTTTAATTGCGTCAATTTTTATTTAAAAACACTTATGCTGCATCGCATTGGCAATTTATCAGCATATGTATCTCCATTATGTGTCACTTATGTTTGCTGATTGTTAAGTGTTTTTGACCGAGAGCGCAAGCCGTGAGACTCCAATACTCAAATCCGAAACAAAGCAAAGTCTTACTAATTCGAGACTTAGTTTGACTATTTTTTCACTTTATACAGCTACTTTTTTGTCGTGTTCTGGCTAATTTTTACGAAACGCCTAATACTAGTTGAACAAAAAACCTTAAAAACACATTAAAAAATCATTAAAAGATGAATCATTTGAATCATTAAACGAAATAGAAAAACACCATTAAAAATCCTTAAAAGATGAATCATTTGAATCATTGAACAAAATAGAAAAACATCATTAAAAATCCTTAAAAGATGAATCATTTGAATCATTGAACAAAATAGAAACCGAGAGATTTTTGAATTGCACTTGATCCATTTTTTTAATTTGGCTAATTTTTATCAAAAAACGTCAGTCATAATACTTCGTTGAAATTCAAAGAGCTTCGAATTGTAAATACTTTTTTCTTTGAAGTATAACCAGTGAAAAATCAGCCTTTTTCTCAATTTATTTTTAAAAATTTCGTCGTTCTTTCTCCATTTTCAAACCTTTTCTCAGCTATGATTTTTTTGTTTCCGAAATCGAGTTAAAAATTTGAGAATTTTTTTTAATATAAGGAGTTCAGTGATGCAGCTGTTATTTTTTATTTGGATTTTGATCTGCATAAAAAATGGTAAGGTTGGCTAAGTTGACGCTATCAGATTTTATTTCGAAAGGGTTATCACTGAAACAGATGATAAGTCTCTAATCTGACTGTTGAAGAAACGCGGATTATTAACATATGGGGTATTTTTTTACTCCATCAAACTTCAGCGATCAAAATTGTTATTTACAAAAAAATTAATATCATATCTGCATATATCATAGACTTGTTTGTGCGCGCTGCATATTACTGATTTATGTGGCTGAAACCTAATGCGTAGCGAATCGTCCCGGGGTACATACTTGTTCCAAATTGAAATGAGGCAAACTCATTGGTCGTAAATATTGCTACTACTCGGACTTTTACACTTGAGTCATGTTTGACAGAGTCCAAAAATTGTAGTTTTTTAAAATGTTTTCATATCAGCAACCATTGAAACCAATATCAGCTTTGCCTTGATATACGAGCAGTGTTGTTCCCTTTAATGCTGAAAAATAATCATTTTCTCCAAAAATACCATGGGACAAAACTTTATTGGCAAAACTTCACAAGTTTGTTGAAGTTGAGTACGCCAAACTAATTACAATTGAAAATTTAATTAGCAAGTTTTTTTTCGCTTCTGGGAAACTTAAAGCAAAGTTGCCCAAATTTATCAGCCAACGCTAAAAATTAGGAGGAAAACAGAAGTCATGTCACTGATTTTCAATGTTGATCAAAGTACCATTGCAACTGCAGATGAAACTTGATACTATAAGATGTATTCCCTTTTCATATCAACAGCTCATTGCCTTGGAGATGAAATCATAAGCTGCATGCTCAAAAGTGTCTTCGCCGATTTAAACCAATACAAAAAGGACATAGAAAAGAAGAGGATATCCGTCAGAGTTGTCATCAACCACGCAAAATTCAAATTTTTGGCTCCAATGTACGACATTGCATTTCTGTGGTGCATATACAAAGCAGTCCAATACAAAATAGTCCAATACAAAATAGTCCGAAAAATAATGTAATGGAGGAAAAAAACAGTCCAATACAAAACAGTCCGGTTTAAGGTCACCGGTTGGCGCGCTTCGCGGCGATAACCGGATCTAAATTTCGTATTAAGTCCTACCCTCTGTTGGCAAGCTCGCAACAGGTTGGCGCGACTGCGGCGGTCACTATTTTGTTCATTATGTTTGTTGAACAAGGGACAATTCTCGGCCTACCGGCTTCTTAAAACAATTATTATTTGGGACTGTTAATCGGACTGGTTTTGTTCCGACTTTCGATACGAAAGTAACGGAATATTTGTGCTCGGGGTGGGTTTTTTTTTCTTCAGACAAATTTCGACTTTTTAACTAGCCATTTTTGACGGAATTTTTTTATATCATTCGAAAGGTATTGTTGTCCTGAGCTCAAATTTGAAAAGAAATTTCACCTGTGATCATTTTTCGTAAAGTTACGGGGGTTTAAAGATTGGCCTTTTGGCCAATTTGGTACAATTAACGCGCGATATATTTCGCGCTATTAACGCGTAAGCGGAGAGTTAATCCGTCTTAGAAATAGTTCCAAATTGGTGAAAAGAACCTTATTTGCCATAATTGGTTTGTTACAAGGAGTAAAATCTATCCTTTTGTACTTTATGTGGCGTGTGGGGGATGATTTTCAAAAAAAATTCAAATTTAAGAAGAAAAAAATTTTTATTTTTGTTTTATTGAATTTTTTTATGTTATTACTGCTCCATAAACCTTAAAAGGCAGTCGGAACATTCAAGAATTCGCCCTGATACTAGCAGTCTTGTTTTGTTCATTTTCATACTTTTCCGGACTGTTTTGTATTGGACTGTTTTGTTGGGGACTGTTTGTACAGACACGCGTTTCTGTTAATGAAGAAATCGCTTTCATTTAATCGCTTGATTCAGCCTATCTCTGTCACTTGAGTTTATTGATGTGGCGCAAGATCAACAAGACTGCTCGTATCAAGGCGAAGCCCTGAATGTTCCGACTGCCTTTTAAGGTTTATGGAGCAGTAATAACATTAAAAAATTCAATGAAATAAAACAAAATGAAAAATTTTTTTTCTTCTAAAATTTGAAATTTTTCATGAAAATCATCCCCCCACACGCCATATAAAGTACAAAAGGATAAATTTCGCTCCTTGTAACAAACCAATTATGCCAAATAAGCTTCTTTTAACCATTTTGGAACGATTTCTAAGACGGATTAACTCTCCGATAACGCGTTAATAGCGCGAAATAAATCGCGCGTTAATTGTCCCAAATTGGCCAAAATGGCAATCTTTAAACCCCCATAACTTTACGAAAAAAGATCACAGGTGAATTATCTTTTCAAATTTGAGCTCAGGACAAGAATACCTTCCGAATGATATCAAAAAATTCCGTCAAAAATGGCTAGTTAAAAAGTCGAAATTTGTCTGAAGAAAAAAAAACCCACCCCGAGCACAAATATTCCGTTACTTTCGTATCGAAAGTCGGAACAATAACATTGGGGTGGGAAGATACCCGAGGGAGATTTGCACTATCCGACATCTAGAAACAATTAGAAGCCGATGTGTTTATTTTTGAATTTCGTCATCAAAGGTACCCAGACAAATTTAAAAGTGGGATGTTGTGCGCTGGATTACGGAATCTTGGTAATCGGGATGCTTGTAGCGGAGATTCTGGAGTTCCTCTGGTGCTTAAGAATGTAGACGGAGTCTTTTAACTCTAAGGAATAGTGTGATGGGGATATGGTTGCGGACAAGAGGACTAACCCACAAATTGCACTAAAATTAAACTTCATGATTTTTGGATCAAAAAACTAGCTGGGGAATTTAAACGGCCAGAAAGGTTTACAACGCTGAAGTAGTCAATTAAATTGGTGAAAGTTAGTCAAATTGTCGTCTAAACAGAGGGGATTGACAATTATCTTTCCGGTCTTTTTTAATCATGAGGTGTAGCATGGTTCGGTTTCTTTTTTCACACAAAATTCACTTCGAAAAAAAACTAAAATAGTTTTCAAAAAAAATCTTAATTGATAGATTTTACAACTATCAGTTTAAAATAAGCTGGCGAAAAGTCGTTTAAGTATATTGAGTCACATTCCTAACATCTGTTCAAACTTGCAGAAATATACAACATTAATTATACCGCTTTTATTTTAAGCAGTAGGACAATTTTTTCCACAATATCATTATGTAAGAGAGAGTAAATTATAGGTTAAGAGTCTGCAGATTACTTGGATAAGAAGAAATGATGCTGAATATTGACTCTCCTATTCCTATGAAATAGACTTAATTAGTACATTTTGTTGAGTTCATACAAAAAATAGGTTAAACTTGAGAAATACGTTTGAGAAATACGTTTAGTAAACTTTGGCAGAATCAGAGATAGTTTGCATATCTTGCGGCTTTCACATAAAAAAAAAATCTTAAAATTTTGTCGCTGTCGCAAAATCAGTTTATTTTTTGAAAAAAGTTATTTTGGCAGATTTAGCCACAACTCGAATTTTTTTTCACTACAATCATAATAAAAGTTAAGAAATTTTCTTTCATTGCCTTAGTTTTGCATACCAAGTATTATCATTGACTAAAATAAAATAATAATTTTGTCTACGGAGATGACCTGTCAAAACCGCCGTGTTTGTTATTATTGCATTCTGTTTCATAATTTTCTGAAATTCTGCAGTGAGTTTTGTGTTGACTGAAGCTGTCTTTTTTATGAAAAAGTTTTCCATTCTTCAGAAGTGCGGACAAAAATCTGGAGCCCAAATTCCTCGTATTTTTTCAAAATTCGACAAGCTGTGTCCGGGATAAGTCAACACAATTTTGTCAGCAATGTTTTGAAGTTCGAGCTCTACTGCATAAATCAAATAAGTTCCGAGCTTCTGAAAAGTTGTGCTTTCAAATACTGCAATATCTGACTTTTCAAAGAGAAACGAATTTCGAAAGTGATATCTCAAGCCTCGTAATAATGGGTTTTTATCGTGCATATTTGTCATAACGTATACAATATCTGACCAGCGAGAAACGCGAAAAGACTTGATTTTTTCTAATAACTCAGAAACTTTTAAATTTTTGGCTGCGCAGGGCCGGTCCATTCCTCTCAAATGTATGACGGTAAACGTATAGTTCTTCTTGGGTCGACTGCTAATTTTGGTATTTATGTTAGTTCGATTCGTCAATTCGTTTTTTATTTGTTCAGCTGTGACTTGAATGAATTTTGAAAATTTTCTCTTTTCGAAATTTTGTTTATAGTCAGTCAAAGTTGAGTTCTCGAATGACCTCGACTTTTTGAAAGGCAGCCAGTTGATTCTATAGCCGCATAATTTGCACGGCTTGAGAAGGGTTCCGTATTCTAACGTCAAAAGGCTTCTTCTGTTTGCATTTTCTTCCAGTTCTTCCATTTTTATTGTCTTCAGTCGACATGTTTTCTTTGATCCCTGAAAACACTGCATAGTAAAACAAGGATACCTGATTGCTTTGCAGCTTATCTACAAACTCTATTTTTTTCAGCCATTTTTGTTTTTTAAACTAGGCTACCCATTAGATTAATGAAGTTGTTAACGATCGGTGCGAGCAAGAGAGCTATCAAGGATATTTTTTGAGATCATTACTGTCTTAATTTGCCTTTAAAATAGTCTGTACTTGTAGCCGTTATCAAGGAGAAATAGATACAAAACTGCTCGTTTCAAGGCGAAGCCTTGAATGTTCCGCATGCCTTTTAAGGTATATGTAGCAGTAATAACATGAAAAAGTTAAATGCAATATAGAGCAGTGTATGTGGAAGTAATAACATGAAAAATTTACAGTTTTTTTTTAATTTAAGGCCTATTGAGCAGTAATAACATGAAAAAAGTAAATGTTTGATAAATCAGAGACCTTTTGTGAAAATCATGCCCCCAAACGCTATATAAAGTACAAAATGATAGAAATCGCGCCTAGTAACGAATCAATTATGGTGAATAAGCTTCCTTCAACCAATTTGGAATGATTTCTAAGACAGATTAAATCTCCGCTTACGCGTTAGTAGCGCGAAATATATTAATTGTTCCTAATTGGCCACAATGGCAATCTTCAAACCCCTATAATTTTATTAAAAAAATGACCACAGGTGAAATATCTTTTTGAATTTAGGCCCAAGACAACAATAACTTTTGAGTGATAAGAAAAACTTCCGTCAAAAATGACTATTTAACAAGTCGAAATTTGTGTGAAGAAAGAAACCAGGAAACCAACCCGAGCACAAATATTCCGTTACTTTTGTTACAAAAGCCGGAAGAGTTACAGGAAATGCTGTGTTTTACCTTACAAATAAAAAAAACCTGACAAAAAATTATTTTTTCACTTAACCACCATACAAACGTTTGTAAAAAATTAAAAGGGATCACCATTACGATAAACATGAGCCTTAAAACTTACAATAAATTGTCCAGTAATTTGATGCGAAAACTCTCAACTTTAGAGAAAGATATCAAAACGCTCAAAACTGGACCTTGTAATATAGCCAAAGAGCCGCTTGGGATATGAATGGCAGGACGAGGCTTTATGTACTGAGTAAGAAGTATTGTTCCGACTTTATTATTCGTATTATTGTTCGTAACGGAATATATGTGCTCGGCGTGGGTTTTTTCTTCAAGCAAATTTTGACTTTTTAACAACCCATTTTTGACGGATTTTGTTTTTTTTTATCATTCAAAAAGTATTGTTGTCCTGAGCTCAAATTTGAAAAAATATTTCACCTGTGATTATTTTTCGTAAAGTTATGGGGGATTAAACATTGCCATTTTGGCCAATTTAGGACAATGAACGCGCGATACATTTCGCGCTATTAACGCTGAGCGGAGATTTAATCCGTCATAAAAATTGTTCCAAATTGGTTAAAAGAAATTTATTTGCCATAATTGATTTGTAAAAAGAGCGAAAGCTCTTCTTTTGTTTTTTATATGGCGTGTGAGTGGATGATTTTCATAGAAAAAATTTCAAATTTTAATAAAAAAAGTTTTTCAATTTATTTTATTACATTTAATTTATAAATGATATTTATGTTATTACTGCCCCATAAACCTTAAAAAGCAGTCGGGACATTCAGGGCTCCGCCTTGATACGAGCAGTCTTTGCGTAAAGTTATGAGGGTTCAAAGAATGCCATTTTGACCAATTTGGGACAATTAACGCTCGATATAATTCGCGCTATTAACGCGTAAGCGGAGATTTAATCCGTCTTATAAATCGTTCCAAATTAGTTGAACGAAGCTTATTTGCCATAATTGATTTGTTGCAAGGAACAAAATCTATCTTTTTGTACTTTATATGGCGTGTGGGGGGATAATTTTCATAAAAAAATTTCAAATAAAAAAAAAAAATTTCATTTTACTTTATTTCATTAAATTTTTTATGTTATTACTGCCCCATAAACCTTAAAAAGCAGTCGGGACATTCAGGGCTCCGCCTTGATACGAGCAGTCTTGTTGAAAACATTTAAATTTGAACAAAAACTTCGTTTCATAGCGCGAGCGTTTTGGCGCGCTTTCTAGACGCTCTTGTTCACAGCACATTAGGAGATACACCGAATTATGCAAACATGCAAACAACTTTTTTGACAATCAGAACTAAGAACAGACCTCCATCTCCAAAAGCCTACCTTAATACTGACTCAGTCACTTAGCTCGATACAGGACTAGATTTTGTGATTATGATAGAATTGCTATAACTGAGCTTCAATTCTGCTGCTCTTAACAAATCAGATCTGTTTCCGACTTGAAGTTTAGTAGGTGTCCATTGAACAGACGACGTTCAAGGATAATACTAATTTAAAATTTTGCTGTTCCAAAAAGCACCCAGGTGCTGGGTCTTCCTCTCGGGGGAACCGACCAGATCTATCATATACAAGGAGGCTGCATGGTCGTAACGTGGACAATATTTATTACGGCGACAAGGGGGGACTTCTTTACGTGTTCGGAGATTTTCCTGGAAACGAACCAGGCGCGACTCTTTTTTAAAGCTCAAATTATCTTCTTACACCTTTTCATTAGGCAAGATTAATTCAAATAAATTCTGTTTTTCAAACAAAAAATGCAAAAAAAAACATTTCAACATTCATTTCAGCGGTCGAACCAATAATTCAAAAGCTTAATATATGAAAAAAAAAATTGCCGCAATGCAGAAAGTTTAATACTAGTAAGTAAAATTAATTATAATATTAAGAATTTCATCACTTACGTCATTGAAATAAATCGTGTACACCAAGCTTGTAATGTCAAAGAAATCTCCAACTTTCCATCCAGGATAAAAACTAGTCCCATTTTCTTTTCCAAGGACGCCCAATGCATGGTATCCCAGAAGTCTGGGAGCATAATCGACCAGTGTCCGGTTAGTGGTGAAAGCGAGTTTAATTGCTGCCATAACATCATCATATTTATGCATGAGTCCGGACCCGGTTTCACTAATATCACTGAAGGTTATAAATTTATCAGCTCTCTGACAAAAAGGGTTTTGTTCGGAACTTTTCTTTTCCAAATTCGCAAAATGAAAACGAGTAAAATTTTTCTGTAAACTAGCAATTTTCTCTGCAATATTTCTCGAAGTAGTTTCTACATTGCCCACAAAATTCTTAGTCAGCAAAGTTAATGAGAATGCATTGTAGGAGAATAAGTAAATCAAAACTGCTACAAAACCTGCTAAAAAGACAACTTTCAGTCCGAAACTTTTGCCATCTGTTGCCATCTTTGGTTATGAAAAAATTTGTTCTGTGGATATTGAATCATTCATATTTACAGAAGTAGAGTCATATTATAGACGTGACAGTTTCATCGTGATTTGATGAAGTAGAAAACTGTTTTGCTCTATGTTAATTTATGGTCGCGAAGAATTTTTTTATATTGGTGGTAGAAATCAAATAAAAGCTAAAAACTATGAAAACTGTTCATCATAATAGATTTTTTTCTGTAATATACAGCCATGGTGCAAAAAAAACGAACTTGAAAGATAAACAAGATTATTTATATCTTCAAAGTATTATAAGATCCTTCTTCGTTTCTTCGTTCATGTTCACGCAACAAAATGCGGCTACTTAGCTACACTTGGTCTATCGGGATTTTTTTCAAGGCTGCAGTTTAATTATTCATCGGAACTTCATAAGAATCTTTTTAACAACTGAAAGAGTGTTTTTCATAAAAACATTTTAAGTGAAACTTCATTTAGAACTTCAGGCGGTTTCATTTAACCAGAGGCGCAACTAAAAATCATTTTTTGGCAAAACTGATAATTTTACTAGAAAGCCGGAGCAAATATACAAATAATAGCGACGTTTCTACTTCAAAAACAGGGCTCCATCTCATCTGAATTGTAGTTATGAAAAACTAAATTACTGTTTTGTTCATCAAAGTAAGCTGTGCTTTTCTCGTCGCTAACAATTTGTATCTCTACCATAAAAATGTTTAGTATAGGTTCTTAATGTTTTGGGGCAATTGAAGTGTAACAAAATCCGTTCTAATAACGCGTGAGCGCCGATTAAAATTGTCTCAGAAATTGATCCAATTTGATTTAGGGCGATCTATGCGGATATTTAAGGTAGCAGAACAGTTAACCCTAATCCAATCTACTCTATGCCCATTTACCTGATGGTATTTTACAGTTTTAACAAATTACCTTTGCCAACTTCTGTCAGCAACCACCTCGCACCATCAAATTTTGTTGCATGCACCGTATACTTTTAAATAAATTTATTTATAATATTATTTTTTAAAAGATTTTCTCTACTTACGTCATTGAAATAAATCGTGTACACCCAGATTGCAATGTCAAAGAAATCCGCAATTTTTCCATCCATGACAAAATCTGGTTCCAATTTTTTTCCAATCACGCCCAAAGCATGGTATCCAAGACATCTGGGAGCATAATCGACCAGTGCCTGGTTAGACGTGAAAGCGAGTTAAATTGCTGCCATAACATCATCATGTTTATGCATAAGCCCACACCCGGTGTCACTAATATCCCTTCAGCTCATAATTTTATCACTTCCCTGAAAAAAAAAGGAATTTGTTGGGATATATTATTTTCCATATTCGCATTGAGAAAACTTGTTATATTTTTCTGAGAACTAACAATTTTCTCTGCAATATGTCTCGAAGTAGTTCCTAATTCACCCACCCATTCTCCAGCAAAGTTGATGAGAGTGCATTTTAGGAGAATAAACAAGTAAAAACTGCTTCGAAGCCTAGTGTGATGCCAGTTTTCAGTCCGAAACTTTTTGATTCCATCTTTGGATGTGAAAAATTTGTTTTGTGGATATTAAATCATTCATATTTACAGAAGTATACTAATTTTTTGTCATGTTTTAGACTTTATAGTACCATCGTCATTTTTCATGAAAAAATTGTTTTGTTCTACGTTAAATTGTGTTCGCAAACAAAATTTTGTTTAGAAAATGAACAAAAACTAAAAGATAGTCTATGAAAACTGTTCATCAAAAAGTTACCAGTTTGATCTGTAAAATACAGCTAAGGTGCAAAAATAAGAGTTTGAAAGATAAACAAGAAAATTTGTGTCTGGAAAAGTTTAAAGGTTCCTCTTGTTTTTCTTGTACAAGGAAAGGTGGCTATTTAGCTACATTTGGTCCAACAATATTTTTGAAGCTGCAGTTTAATTATTCATCGAAACTTCATACGAACCATTTTAACAATTGAAAAAGTGTTAACAATTGAAAAAAAAAAAATTTTAATTGGAACTTCATTTAGAACTTCGGGTGGTTTCATTTAACCAAAGGAGCAAATAAAAATCTTTTTTTTTTGGCGAAACTAATAATTTTACCAAAAAGTCAGAGCAAATATAAAAACAATAACGACGTTTATATTTCAAAAACAAGGCTCCTTCTCATTTAAATTTCAGTCATGAAAAACTGAATTAGCGTTTTGTTCTTCAGATTAAACTGTGCATTTCTCACCGCAAACACATTGTTCCTTCATTATAAAATTAATTAGTAAAGTTTTGTTATCTTTTGGGGCAATTGATGCGTGATAAACTTTGTCTTAATAACGCGTGAAAGGCGACCAAATTCAGCTCAGAAATTGATCTAATTTGTTTTGAGATTATCTATGCGGATCCTTAAACTAGCAGCACAGTTTACCCTATTACAGTTTACCATATGACCAGTAACCTGATAATAATTTACACTAATACCAAATTAACCTATAACGAAACAATTGTTTGCCAAATTACTCCTCATTTAAATTTATTTTTTTTTATTTCGCAAACTTTGTGGAATCAAATGAAGAAATTGACCAAAACAGCAGCATTTAACACAATTAGAATGTTTTAACTCCCAATATGGGAAATTAATATATGAAGAAACTCAAATATCGAATCATTTTATCAGTTTATCTACCGCAAAATTAAACACAAGGAGCCAAAATACATGGGCATTAAAACAGGGAAATCGCTAAACACTTAAGCTGGAGAGAATTGAATGCACAAAAAAGGTGGAAGCAAAGAATGATAATGTACGTTAAAAATGCTCTTATTAGCACTCATACAAATTTAATGTGAGTGCAGTTTTTCGGGGGGGGGGGGGAGGAATTCGGAAATCTAAGCGAGCTGAACACAGACGCGGAGTGTTCTCTGGTGGGTCAGACACCTGCATGTTAATGCAGTGATTAATATAAGATACCAAAAGTCTACAAGCACCTGCTAACAGCTGGACAATCAGTCAACAAAAATAAAAATAAAACTACTGAAAGGCATTTGGCCTCGCAATTTTTTCCACAGGCACTTCGATCTTATTGAGATGGCTAAACTTGCTTTTGACCTGATAATGAGAAACAATTTCAAAAACTTTTCCTTCTAACGTTACTCAATGAATTGAAGTTTTTGTTTTCCATGGAGCTCAACATTGCATCTTTATTTGCAGGTTTTCAGTGCCAAATGAAGCTGAAAAATGCTTCAATTGAAGGAAGAGTTTGTACTGTCACACATTAAGCGACAAAAAGTGGCAGCAAAATTATCCTTTGATAATTATTAACTTGAGGGAACTTACGCTTGTGGAATCGTAGACTAGTATTTCCAGTCCGTTAAAGAAAACCTAAGTTAACGTTTGAAAAAAAATTCAGAGAAGCAAGAATAGCCAATTGCTGTGTAAGTTGCACAAAACTTTTCCATCTTCATTCATAAAAGTAACTACGAACGCGTGCAACGTTAGTGAAAGAAAGTAATCGACAAAGTAATCGTGGTCAATCATCAATCATCAATCTACACCGGAGCGCAAGCATGATAGCCAGTCCCCTATTAAAAGCAAGTAAGGAACATAAGTTGTTAATTTTGAAAAAAAAAAGTTTGAAAAATGCAAAGAAAACGAAAAAAACTTGCCGTTCCGAATACTTGATTGCCCACGAAGCTTAACACGAGGACGCATCTATTTTTTGGGGAACCGATTATTTTTGGTGTGTCTAGTAGGGTGTGCCGACATCCCCTCAAAAAACGTAGATCCGAAAGCATTTTTCCCCAAATTGAAAAAGAATCGCCCAAAACGCTCTGAATGTGTTTATCTATACTTTAATTACAGATAAAATGTTCAAATTTATACATGCAATAGCTTTTAAATTATGGTTTTAATGTAGGCATTCAGAACAAAAAGAAGCAGCAGTTCCGAAGCAGTAAATTTAAATTTCTTCAACAAATCTGATTATATGCATTTAGCTACTCGAAATTACTTCGGAGGCAACCAAAAATAACTTTTGACGAATCGCGTCTTATAGTTTCGGACGTGTTAAATGTGGGTTCAGATAAATACATGTCCACAAAATTTCTTCTTAACTTCAGCAAAAAACTAACTCTAAAGAGTCAGTGGCTATTTCGGTAAAATTGAGTTAGGACCGAGTTGGTTAACTCATAGAGTAATTTCGGATAGGGTACACCGTCTGCTCGTCACGCTATCTTATTTTCGGCCGGATAGATTCGTGCAACTTCTTAGTCTAATACCGATCCTAATCTTACTCTTATACTATCTAGTCTCAGGTTGTTTAACTAGTCTCTGCTAGGCTCAATAGATCTAGGGTATACTGGTTTATTGCGGCTGCTGAAGTGCTCGGGAGAGTCCAACTAATTTCTAAGTTAAATTCAAATCTCTCTGGTGCTGAAATTACAAGTAACTTCAGCACTTACAAATAAGTGGGTTGTTAGTTAGATGGATCATGATTGGTTAATATTAAATACTTTACATTGGTAAAATATCTAATTTATCCAATCATAAAATGTAGTTTAGATCAGGTTCCACCCATCCGGGTTTTACAGAGTTTTTTAGAATGGTTCTTCTGCAATTCGAAGGATGGATGATGGACGTTGGTGTTTGGCGAACATCATATTTCTTCTGTTTCCTTTTTGTTAAAGAAGTTCCAGGAAGCTGGAGTTAGAGACATAAGACGTTGTGTCTTCTAGTGACAACGACTAAGTCTTTGCAACAAACTCAAATCTGATTTCAGAATGGTTTGCTATGTCAGGTTTTTCTGTTCTGCGTGGAGAACTTCTTTTGTGTCTGATCTAGTTTGGGAATGGCGTGGAGATTGTGCGTGGAGGGGATGCCTGGTTACTCGGATCTGTACGTATACTTGAACATCGAGGTGGTCATTGGTCTAGTTCAATGAAGTCCTTTTCTGCGAAGTCAAGTCGTACTCTAAATCCTTTGAGTTGTGATTGTGAGTGGCATATCGATTGTGGTTGGTCATTCTCTCTCGAGTGTAGTGGGGTCGTTTTGTCTTTAGATGTTCGTCCTTGGTGTTGTATTCTGATCTATGTATTGCATAATGTAATTTACATTTTATAAAACATTTATTAGTTTAATATTTTTTAATTATGATTTTAGTTAGTTGTTTTCACAAAAGCTTTTTGTTTTAGTTCTGTTATTTTGAAGAGTTACTCACACTTGAGTAGCTCTTATTAAAAATAGAGGTGTGGCCACAAAGCGTGGATGTAGCGCGGTGGGTTAGGCCGGCTATAGAGCATGCTCAGGACGTCCTTCCTGGTGGGTTAGGCCAGGAGTGGGAGTATGATTTCATGCGGTTTTTGTGAGGGGTCCTGTTATGTGACAACGTTTTATGTTGGGTTTGTTGTGGTTTTTCTTATGTCTTGTTGGTTATGTCCTTTTTCCAAAAATCAAAGTGTTTGTGGTATGGGTTTGTCTTTCGACTTTTTTGTGTTTTATTATTTCTTTCTTAGACTTTATAATAGTCTTCAAAAGAATAAATTATCCAGTTTTAAACTGGGTTAATCCGGTTTGGGTACCGTTGGTTTCCTTTTCTTAGTCATGCTGTTATTCTATGATTTGTGGTATTTAGTAAGCTGCGTTGGTTAGTTTTGTTTAGTATATGATTCCTTTCCAACCGGGTTAAAGGAAAGTTTGAAACATGTTATTATATGTTAGAGTTGTTGAGTGTGAAAACTTGAAACTGAAATTCATTATTTTAAACAATTCTTCGTGGGCGAGCTGTGCGAGTGTGGATAGAATTTCTGTGCGAATAAATGAGAATATCAAAAGGTTAGTACTGCATTTGCATTTTATTAATTTACTGCATGGAATTTGGAAATTTACTGCTAGTTATGGGGGAATTTTAAGTTACAAATTTTCATCATAATTAGATTTACTGCTTGTGGGGAAAATTTTAGAAATGAATTTATTGCATTGGTATTAAATTTATAAATTTATAAGTGTAAGAGATTAATAGAATTTTTGAAATCTGTTTGATGAAATTTGCGATTTTTATTTGTCTTTTGTGGTTTTTGTAGGTGATTGTCGGATGAAGGCTAAAAATCTAAAGAAAACATGGATAAAGAATGGTGAGTTTTTAATATTTTAATTAGTTAGTAATATTCATTTAATTCATACTTACCTGTTAGTCGTCGGGGAAAAAACCGTGGGGGAAGATGTCGTGAATTAGTTCTGAAGTTGTTAGTAGTTTAGCTAAGATGCGGATGATATTTTTAGTCTGAAGCAGTGGCCAAAGCAATTGAAGTGCCTTGATAGTGGTTAGTTCTTCAGTGCCAACTGCAAACTCATAAGGTGTGTTTTGGATTAGATTATATAATTTGTGATTGAATTTAGTGTTGTGAATGAATTCTAAAATTGGGATTTCTATAGGTTGTACAAACTCGTGCGGGATAAGGAAGGGTCGGGATTCTTCGGCGTTGAAGGTCTTGGTGATGGGACAGAAGATGTACATTTGGGTTATGGGGTCATAATTACGAAGAATACCATGAAGGTTAGTATCTTTAATGCAATATGTGAAATTTAGGAAAAATGGTGAAGTGTATTTGGAATTAATGAATTGAAAACGATGGTGTGGTTGTCTAGAGGGTGTGTGTAGGTCAAAGTGATTTTGGATGAAGCGATAATAACTATATGTGTGGGTTTGTTTAGTGCGCAACATAATATCGTGTGAGCAGTGTAAATCTCTTTCGTGTGGTGCAAGGAAATGAAAGGTTAGTGAAAATATTTGGAAGCGTTCTTTAAAACTTTCGTATGCTTGTGTGTCTGTTAGTGCTTCTGAAATAATGTGATCAAACTTTCGGTCGAAGATGTTTAGTGTAAATATATATGGTGTCTTGATGAAAAATTTCTCGGTAATTTGTGGATTAGCGAAGCGATCGTCGTCTAAGAATTGATCTTGGTTAGCTCTGATGATGTTGTGATCATAGTATTCGAGTGTATATTCGTTAGCTCTAGGTGCAGTGTGTGTTTTTAGTGATTTTTTATATCCAACGTAAGTAAATTGTCTAGCGGTTAGTGGTGTAGTGAGTCGATATAGCATGTCCGTATTTCGCTCTATATCGATGTGAGTGTTAGATAAAGGTAAGCAAAGAGGGTTAGTAAAATGATAATATGAGGTCCAAGAGAGAGTGGGCATTAAAACGTATTCATCTACAAAGTTGCGTGTTTCGGTAGTGTCGTGGGGGGTGTTTAAGGTGTATTGTGGGAATGAGGGTAAGGTGATGGCTAAAAATTCTTTTGTGTTAGTATGCTTGGGGTGGTTGATGTATTCACGGGCTGTTCCTGGTTTTGCTGGGAAAGGATGGTTGGGGAACTTTCTTTTAAAAGTGCGGTAAGCTCTATTAGTGTTGAGTGAAGATTCAGTTGATGTGGATGATGGTGCTAATGATTCAGTATAATTTGAAGAGGGTGTAGGGGTAGGGGGGTTGGATGAATTTATTGTGGAGGAGATTTGGTTTATGGTTGGGGTATTAAGGTGGTAGGGTTGTTGTTGAAGGGTAATAAAATTATCTAGCTCTGGGGAGATTCGGGGGGTGTCTGGAGAATGAGATGATTGGTTAGAATGGTATGAGGAGTAGGTTGGGGTAACTTGGGAAGCATAAGAGGGTGTGGGAGTGATTGGGTCAGGGTTATTGGATAATATGGGTTGAAAAGGGGGTTGAGAAAAATTAGAAGAGTTATGAAAATTATTGGATGGGGATGGTTCTGAGTCGGCAAATTCATCGGGGGTTTCAATATTCGGGTTATTGAGTTGTGAGATGGAATATAAAACTGAGATGTGTGAATTAGTGTCGGAATTCATGCCTGATGTTACATTACTAGATGGAAAATCGGGTGGCGGAAAAGCAAAAAGTGGTATTATTGGGATTGGAGAGGTAAGATTGGTTGGGTGGGAATTTGATCGGTGTAGTGATCCAAGTTGGCGGCTCATCGTGGGCTAAAAAAATGATTATTTTGAGACTGAAAAGCGGTGGTATGGGGTTGTTCAATAATTTGTTCATAAGTATTATCATCTTGTGACTGGTGTGTCATTATATGTTGGATGGGACTTTGTGATGTGGTGAGTCGAAAATTTGGATTATGTGTGATGGCTAAATTTCGAAAATTTCGTGGGACTAGGGATAGTGGATGGTTATTTGGTAGGGGTGGTAATTGTGGTGCCGTTGGCGTTATGTCTACATTGTTATGTTCTTCGTCGTATGTATTTTGTCGTGTTGCTATTTTTGTGTTATATTCTTTTATTTGTGCGTCTAAAAGAATTTTGTTTATAGATGTAGAAAAGATTCCAAAAAATCCTGCAAAGAGTATGCGTGCTACGCTTGCTTGTCTGTTTACTTGTGTGTGTATAGCACATGTGTTGTAGATTCCTTTTAAAAGTGAGAAAAGAAATCCAATAAAGTTAAACATTGCGTATAAAATAGTCAATTTTTCTAAGATGTAGTAGGGCCATCCTAGAAAATCGAGGATCTCATTTTTGAGTGTAACAAAGCTAAAAATGTTAATTGGTGATATATCTTGGGGACGGTATTTTTCACCGTTTAGATATATATAATCTTTAATGTCTTTAAAATATCCGCTATAGTCTTGCGTGTAGATATCGGCAAATCCTGCGGTTTCTGCAAGTTTGCGTAAATTTTGGTCTATTGATTGTCTTTGTATAGTGTCCATTTGTGTTAATAATTCTTGGAATTGTTGTGTTCTAATGTGATGTTGAATATCTGATTTTGAATAGATTCCTATTGATTGTAAGTCTATATTTGGGTTTCGAGCAATAGCGCGAATGCTTTCTGGTGAAAATTTTTTGAGTGATTGCATTAATGTGGGATATGGAGTGAGAAGATAATATTTATTTTCATCAGGGTTTAGTTGTACTACATTGTGGCTGTTTTCTGATCCACATGGGACTGCGGTATCCCAGAAATAGGTTCTTCGTGAAAGTGTATCCACGAAATGTACTTTATTCTTATAAAAGATAGGAATTCTTTTATAACATCGTTTATCTTCAAAAACGTATAGTGGTGATACTTTTTTAGTACAAGTATAAAACCATAAGATGTTTCCTTCATAGTCTAAAAAATTTGATCTATTTCCAGATAATAAGTATCCTGCATAGGGTATTTTTAATACTGCTAGTGCAAGTGATTGTAATATTTGTGTTCGTTCTAATTCGCATAGTTGGTGTAGTGTTTCTAATTCGGAGAGTGACATTTCTTGAAAAATTCGGCTAATTGTATAATCTAGTTTCATATCTAAATGAATATCATAGTGGATATTACCGAAATATGTAGTATTCATTAGTGATAATTCTTGTAAGCGTGTGCTTCTGGTGTCATGGGGTTTTAGATGTCCACCAGGTTGTCCGTTGCTTTTTTCAAAATTAACTGGTATATAGGATGTTCCTTCGTTTGGAGGATGACCTGTGGCATATGGGTCGATTTTTACTTTTCCAGTGGTCATGTCGAATCCTTTTTCGTATTCAACTAATATTTCAGAGTATTGTGTTCTGTGAAGTGGATTCCTGTATTTACATGCAAGTTCTGTTTCTTGATATATTTGAAAACGTGTCAATTTATTTTCTATATTGTCTATGTTTCTAAAATTAGAACTTAGTTTTCGTGATGGATGGACTTGTTCATATGGAATTGATTGTATAAAATATTTTTCGTGAAATTTTATCATACGAGCGTGTATTTTTGCTACTTGAAATGTTGTACATGTATCTTCGGGGAACCAAACAATTGTTGCTTGTGTTCTCGTTGTAGGGTCGCAATAACCTTGATCATTTTTACAAGGTAATCGGATTCCTTGATAGATCATTGTATTATCTGATAAATCTCGTGTTAGTTGTATTTTTTCGAGTTGTATTTTCCAATCGAAAAACATTATTTCTTGGTATCCTTTATTTTTTGTGTCTGCTTTGCAGTTTGATGGGTTATTTATACCAATGTGTGGTATCCAATGTTTATCGTGTAGGTCATAGGTTAATCGTCCGTGTGCGCCGTTATACGGGTATTTTTCGTCTAGTTTTATATGTCCTTGGTGTCTTTCAAGTTGTGATTGATGTACAGAGTCTGAAAAAACTTGAAAATTAACTAACTTTCTTTGGGAGTTTTTATTTTGTGTGATGTTTAGTCTAAGTAATTCATTTTTACAATCGTCGGGATTGAGATGTAAAAGACGTTCTATATTACTCTGATAGAATGATTCATGGTCAAGTCGGTTTTTGTTTCCGTTCGAGACTTGTGAACAATGTACTTTCTTTTCGGAAAATGTTGCTGTGAATTTATAACCTGTAACTGTTGTTGCTCGGGCTTTTGAATAGAGTGTTGCTATTACATCTGTGGTTTCTATAGCTTGTGGTTCTGTTTCACATTGTGATACTTGATTTATTGCATATTTATGTAGTGTTTTCTGTTCATTTTCTTCACAATCGTAATGTGTTACTAATAAATCTTGTGGTCCTGTACGAGGGGAAGGGTTTATGTTTTGATTTGAGATTACTAGAAAAAGGAGTTGGAGAAAAATTAATAATCTTAGAATATACATGTGTATGATAATCCTGAGTATGGATTATAAAATGTAATGTAGCCAATTGTGTTTTTTGTATATCTGTCGTATTTGTATATTACTTCAGTAGTTATAAACGGTGGTGGTAGTGATTGAGCTGTTATGTTAGGTGGGTTTAATGGGTAGGGATGTTGGGTAATATTATTTAACTTAACTGTGATTTCAAACTTTAATTGTAAACTGTTTTGTTGGAGTATTTGAATATTGTGATCACGGATATCGTTGTGAATATCTTGGCGATATTGTAATCTATTAAGTGCCCAGTTATGAAGGCGGTTACTTTCTTGATGTTGTCCAAATAATGGTGGAGGTGCTGTAAATGTATTCCAATCTAGTCTTAAAGGAATATTTATTGATGATTGTTCTCGATATCTGGCGTCGAGATTATTTGGAAAATTTAAGTTAAAAGGTGGTGGTGAAATCTGGCTTATTGATGGTGTTGATGGTAGTGATAATGTTTCTGGTAGTGATGAGGATGTTGTTGTATCCGTAGAAATATCTATTGGATTATTGACTAAATTTAATTCACCTTGTGTAAATGAATGTGTTGTCCAATATGGTAGTCGTGATGCCTGGTTTGGGGGGTTAAAGGGATTTTCACGTATTTGTTCAGATGTTGGTGTTGAACCTAAGTAATCTGATGGTAGGCTTGAGGTGCTACGTTGTGAAAGAATCGTAGGGGTTTCTGGTAATGTATCAATGGTGTTTTCTGGAGTGTTTTGTGATGGGGATTGAGGTATATCAAAATGAACTCGTGGAGTTTGAAAATTTCTGTTTCGTCGAGGATGTATAATTTGTCTATTTATTTCGACTGTATTTTGGTTTTGACTAGGATTTCTTATTCTACTTAGTTCTTGTGGTAGTGTTGGGTATAGGTTATATGTTGGTTCGCTTAAAGGTGCTTGTCGTTGAACTGGTTCTAGTGGTTCTGATAAACGAGCATGTCGTTCTTCAAAAGTGTATGGATTGTCTTGAAAAGAAATTCGTGTAGATGTTTGAGGATTTTGAGTAGTTGAAGGTGGTGTTTGGTTATCTTGGGATGATGTCGGTGAAGACTGATTCTGTGACTGTTGGGTAGCAATTTTTGATGGATTTTTGAATTGTTACTTTAGTGGGAAGGTTTATGTTTATTATAGTATTCTTCCAAAAAAAGAATTAGAAGGATTGTTGCTAGGGCAAATGTGAAGATTGCTTTCTTTATACATTTACATATTGTCAAAATGAGGGATGATAAAAATGTTATGAAAATTACAAACAATAAAAAAATATCAGTTCTACTGAAAATTGTTCGTATCATTTAGACAAGTTATATGACTCGTACCTGTGGATGTAATCAAGGGTTTTGGAAAGTTGGAGGAATAGTTCGAGTATAGTGTAGAAAATTAAAAAAATGTTACAAAAAATGATTAGGATTATTAGAAAAGATTCAAGTATATCAAAAAGAAATATTATAAAGGTTTCAAGTATTGTAAAAAAATGTTTAAGATTTATGAGTATTTGAGTAACTGATTGAGAGAAGAGCATTTAAGAAATGATCTTTTGGTCGAATATTTTTTGCTGTTTGAGGCGATTTTCAAGTGTGGTCGGATTATTTATTAGTTTTTTGACAAGTGGGTTGAGTTTTGTAAAAAATTGTTGGGGGCAATTTTCATGGTGACTGGGAGGTCGTCTTTTTCTTTATTTTTGTTTGTCAAATGATCCGGGGTATGGTGAGATTTTTATACTTTAGGCTAATTAAAATGTTCATTTTGTTACTTTAGGCTAAGTTAACAAATTTGCTTTGGGGGTATTCGTGGTCTGAGTTGGGGAAATATTGTTGATCTTTGGGTTATTAGATAAGGGAGGGGTACGGTATTATGGTGATATTTATTTTAGTTGTCAAGTTGGAGTGGTTTGCTTATTTTTGACCTGGAGGTCGTAAAGTTATAGTTATAGATGTGCCTGGAGTTCTATATGATTCGTCTAATTGGTCTTAGTTTGAGTTAGAGAAAGTGACGGATTGGATGAATCCTATTGGTCTATTTTGAACTAGAATTATTACGTACTTGTCAGCATGTTATTTTGAAAAATGTAATTGAAAAATGTTTCGAAGGTTTCAAGATAGTGAAGTATAATGTTAAAATTACTTTTGAAATTCCACTTTCTTTAAAATTTTAGATTGGGGGATGAATATTTTATAGTTTTTACGTGGTTGATTTCGGAGTCTTGTTGTTTTTCTATTTTCTGATTTGTCGATTTGTTCTTGGGGTATTATTTGTTCGGTCATTTTTCTATTTTTTCTTTGTTTTGGGGATTCTTTATGGTTTTGTGTATTGTTTTTGGTGGCGATTGGTTTTGTGTTTTGATTTTCGGTGGGGTTATCATTTTGTTCTGTGTTTTTCAGATGTGATTCATTTTGAATGATTTTTAATCCTGTGAAAGAATATAATTGAGTTAATTCGCGGAGTGCGTATTCTTTTGGGTAATAAGGTAATAGGTTGTTTCGGTGTTGAACGATTTCTTTTTTGTTTGAGTCGATAATTTTATATGTGACATCAGTGGGTCTTGCAATTATTTGGTATGGTCCTTTTCGAAGGGGTTGTAATTTTTTAGAAATTCCTTTTTGAGTATTAAAATTAGGTATTAAAACAAATGTTCCAATTTTTAATTCGGAGGCTGGTGTAAAACGTGAATTGATTTGTTCATTAATGTTTTGTCTTTGTAATAACTTTTTTGTTATTTTTTGATAAATTTCATTGTGTTTTTTATCTCTATTTAGAATCCATTCGGTGTGTGTACCGGAGGCTAGTTTAAGAATTTGTGGGTGATGAAAATGATCTTCATCGTGTGTATGTAAAGGTAGGTTATAACAAATTGAGTCTTTATTTGGTTGACAATAACCTTGTGCGTTTTTATGAGAATTTGCTGTAAACATTATTGGTTTGCGTGGCTTTTGGTTAAAAACCATTTCGTATGGTGACATTCCTAAAGTTGTCGTAATTTGTGAATTATATGCTAAGGGAAATAATTTTACATCTGCTGACCATTCGGTATATTTTGTATCATTTCCGTTGATGATACATCTAAGATATTCTTGTAATGAACGGTTCATACCTTCGACTAAGCCGTTTGTCCAAGGTGCATGAGATGTACGTGGTTTGTGTTTAATGTTATATAAATGACATAGTGTGATAATTTCATTATTTATGAATTCTGTACCGTTGTCTGTAACTAAAATTTCTGGTAGTCCGAATTTTGCTATCCAGTGTTCATAGAGTGTTGTGTAAGCGTAATAAGCGTTACAATGTGGTACTGGGTTAAGTGCTACATAATGTGTAAATGCGTCAACAATTACCATAATGTACGAGTTTCCTTCTGATGAGGGTGAAATTGGTCCTTTAGTATCAAATGAGATACGATGATTAAAGTACAAACTTTGTCCTTTAAAATCTTGTTTTTGTGCTATTTGTTTTTGATTTGGGTAAGGTTTATTTAGTTGACATACTATACAGTCATTGCATAGTACTTTTATCCAAATTGGTGCATTTGGGAAATAAAAGTTTTGTATAAAATTTGAATATGTTTTTTCTGATCCAGAGTGTCCTTTAATATTTTGTGTATGTGAAATATTAAAAGCTATAAGAATCATACTTAAAGGGAGACATGGAACTGTAGATTCATTCAGGTTATACTCTAAAAGGTCTGTATTTTCGTTAATTGTTGTGTTGTTAAATTTGCGAAAGTATCTGAGGTGTGTTTTGTTTTCTAGAATGGTTGAATCTGCCTTTACAGGTTTAGTTTTATATTTGTGCCATGATTTTAGTTGTCTAATTATCGGGTCAAGAATTTGATATTGTTTCAGTGTTGAAATTGTAATTGTTTCTGTTGGAGGGAGAAAAATGTTTTCAATTTCGAATTTAGATAAGGGTATTGTATCAAGTGGGTCGTGGAGGTCAAAAACTTGATTTATTGTGTATTTTGAATCATTTGTTTGTGGTCCTGATAAATTTATTTTATCAGTTAAATCTTCTTTTTCAATTAGTGGAAAATGGTCTTTCTTAGGCGGGTGTTGTTTTGTTCGTTTTTGTTGGGTGTTATTTTTTATCCATTGAGAATATGGGATTGGTTTGAAAGTTGATGTTCCAAGTAGATCAACTTCATAATGATTATTTTGACAATCTAAATAAAGTGGGAAATGTTGTAAATTATTTATTTGTGATTGTTCAACGTCAGTTTTTACTGCATATTTGCATTCCAATCGGGGTGATGTTTCGTTTTCTGCAAGGTAGAATTTTATGTTTTTGGGTATTTCAACTGTTGTTTTTCGTGTAAGTAATTCAGGTGGTGTATTTCGACTTAAGGTGTCTGGTAATGCAAGATTTTTTCCTGCGGTCCAAACTATATGTAAGTTTGGAAATTTCATTAGAATTAGTTGAAATCTGTAAACTCGGTGGTTTGGGTTAGATTTTTGTGTAAAGAGAAAGATGATTGGTTTATGGTCTGTGAATAGAACTGTTGGATGTTTTGATCCAAGTATCAGAAATTCATATTCTGTCAGTGTATATATTATGGCTGTACATTCTCTCATTAGAGTTGAGAGTCGTAGCTCTGCTTGAGTGAATAATCGAGAATTTGCTGATATGAGGTTCATTTTATTTGTACCATTATGTGATTGTAATAGTGCTGCACCGATGCCAAAGTTCGAAGCATCGCACATTGCATAAAATGGTTGATTTGAATCTGGAATTGTGTTTGAAATTTGTTCAGCTAAAAGTTTCTTTATTTCTTCAAATCGTGTTTGATGTTCTGTGTTCCATTCAAAATTATTTTGTTGTCTAAGGATGTTATAAAATGGTCGTAGATATAATTGCATTTTATAAACATATTTACTTAAAAAGTTTAACATTCCAAGAAATTCTTGGATTTTCTTTTTATTTGTTGGTGGTTGAAGTTTTTGAATAGCGTCAATGCGTGATTTCAATGGAGTGATTGTTTTTCTTTCTATATTATGTCCTAAGAATTTAACTCTTGTCAAAAAGAAGTGTGATTTATCGGGGGCGGCCTTCAGATTTTCGTTCTGAAGTATTTGGTGATATTTTTCTAAAACATTGAACATCTCGTCTTTTGTTTGTGATTGCATAAAAACATCGTCTAAATAGGTGATTGCGTTTTTCTTGAGTATTAGTGGTCTAAAAATTTTGCTCATAAAAGCTGAAAATGCTGCTGGTCCTATGGATATTCCATAGAATAAGCGGTTGAATTCATATTGTTGGTTTCCGATAACAAATTGTGTTAAACGTCGTGATTGTTCATCTAGTGGCATTTGATTGTATGCACTATTCATATCGGCGGTTGTAAAGTATTTGCCGTTTATTTTTGTTAAAATAACTTGTATTGGTTCAATGGGCCAATTACATTTTGATTCATCTATAAGTGAATTGAGGTATCTAGCATCGAGAACGATTTTTAATGATTCTCCTTTAGCTAGAATGATAACGGGGTTGATGAATGTGTTCCCTTTTGGTTGTTCTTCTTTATTAACTGGTGATATAATGTTGTATTGTTCTAAAATATCGAGTAATCTGTTCACTTTATCATGTAAGTGAATTGATACTTTATTGCTCTCTGTTTTTTGAAAACTGCGTCTGGTTTTAACGGGAGATGTAGTGATGAACTGATTTTTCCAACATCGAATTTTGATGTTGCATAGACTGATGAATATTTAATTAGCTGTTTGGCTAATTTTTCGAATTCGTCTTGTGTTATTTGTGAATGTTGGAAATTAAACATTGTTAAAAATTTTTGTTGGTCCTCTGTGTAGTTACTTATGTTGAATGTAGGTTTGAAATATGGAGTTTTTGTGAAATAATCCGTATTTCTGTTTTCGTTACTTATTATATTATTTATAGATAATTCTTCATTAAGAATTGTAGATTGGCAAATATCTAGTAATTGGAGTATATTATTTACGCGATAGGCTTTTTCGTGTATTGGTGATATTGTAGCGTTGGTTTCACAATATCCTAAAAGTCCTAAAGGTAATGTTACTTGGTAAGGTGTGTTGTTATAGACATGTAAGGAAATGATATCGGAATTCGAATTTTTCAAATATTTTATGGATGAGATTGTGATTTTGAAAAATTTGTGAATAGGTTTGAATTCAAATTCTGACATATAAAATTTTTGTTTGTTTTGTTCTTTATCATATTGGTGAACTTGTTTGATTGAAAAATTATAGATATTTCCTGATAGTGGTTTTAGGTGTTTTCTTTGTTGGTTAAATATCGGGTAGAATTTTGAAAAGAATGGTGGTTGTTTATTTAATCTTTGAAAAAATGTTAAGGATGTTTCTTTTGTTTTTGTATATTTATCTTTGATTAATATTTTACTATTTAGTATGTTAGTTGTTGGTATATACTTCGAAATAAATGGTATTCCAATGATATTATATTTAATGTCAGTGATATGGAATATTTGTTTAAATGGCTTATTTAAAATTTTGCTTTGTTCCATTGTTCTGGTGGGGAGGAGAAATAATTGGATTTTTCCGTAGTTTATCAATGTTGATCCTTGTGCTGTTGCTAATTTACTGGAGGTTTCAAGAGGTGTTAGCTTTGGGTGTAAAGTTTTTATTTCATTCCATGTGGGGATGTTTATTATGTTTGATTCTGCTCCTGAATCAATTAAAAAATCTATTTCAAGGTCTGGTGGTTGAAATTCTTTATTTCTTGGGCTTTCTAAGAGAAATGGTATTGTCCAAATTTTTTCTTTGGGTTGTTCTTTTTGTATATTTTGATAAATGTGGTTTGTATTCAAGCATTTTGTTTTGGTATTTTTATTGGTTTGATTTGTAGTGTTAATCTCATTTGTTTCTTGCGTCGTTGGTGTGGAATTTATGGGTGTAGTGTAATAATTTTGAAGAAATTCTGATTGATTTTCATATATGTGTGATGAAAAGGGTTGTTCATATATGACAGATTCATAGTCATTTTCGACTTTTATCATATTGATAGAAAGAGTGTTTTCAGTATCACTTTCTGAATCTGATGATGTACAGTTTATTTGATTGAGTTGTAACGTATCAGTTACTGTGTCATCAATACCTGGAGGGTCTGATGTTGTTTCTGGATTAGATTGTACTTGATTGATTTGTCTTTGATGTTTAGGTGTACTACTTCTGTGGCGATTATTAGAATTATTATAGTTATTATTATTCCGGTGTGGTGATTGGGAATAATTTCTATAACGATTATTATAACTTGAGTGTCGATTTTGTGAATTATTTCGCGATCTATTTTGATAATTGTTGTTTGGTCTGTTATAGTTCGATCTATTATATGAGTTATTCCTTGATTGATTGTTCGGGTAATTCTGGTTTCGGTTGTTTGAATAACTTCTATTTCGATTATAGGAGTAGTTTCTATTCCTATTGTATGATGAATTTCGTGATTGGTTGTTTGGATAGTAGTTATTTCTTGATTGGGAATTAGATCTAGAAACAAATCGTTGTGTATTTGAATTTGATCTGGAGTAGTTATTTCGACTATTTGGTCTATTGTAGTGATTTTGTGATGAATTATTCGTGTTTCTTCGTTCTGGTGATCTTCCTCTATAACTTGAGTTATATGGTGATTGATTTCTTGTATAATTTGTATTGTTCGGGAGTGGTTTTCCTGAACTGTTGTTGCTGTAGACTGTTTTGTTCGGTAGATTTTGATCTTTTTTCATGTATTGATAGAATGATTTATTTGGTTCTTTATATTTTTAAGGTTTATTTTGATTGTCTTGCTGTTTTTGTCTACATTCGGAAATACTATGTCCGTATCGTCGGCAATAATTACACCATTTTTTGAAAGATGGTTTGCCTTTAAAGTTTGGGTTCTTTTCATAAATATTGAGTATTTCAGTGATTTTTTCAACGAGGTCTGTCTCTGATTCCTGTATATTATTAATATTAGTGGGAGTCGTTTCAATTCTGTTAACGTATTGTAATTTCAGATTTTCCGTTTCTTCTAGTTTCATCGTGATTTCTGCTTGTTCTAATTTGTCTACTAGTTTTCGAAAATCTAAATCGGGTTCGCGAATTGAAGAAGGATGGGATGCTCTCTTTTTTATTGCTATTTTCCTTAATTGTGGTGTTAAGGTCATCATTAAGATTTCTGTCATCTTTGTGTTTTTATAGTCATGTGTATTTAATGAATATGCTTTTCGAACTAGTGTTTCGATTCGTACTGCTATTTGCTTGATGGTTTCGTTTGGTAATCTGCGAATTTCATTACATAAAACTCTTTGTTGTTGTTTGTTTCTTTCGGAGTCAAACATTTTTGAAAATTCCTGTGTAAACCTTTTCCAGTTTGATTTTATTTCTAGAGGTAGTACTGAAAACCATTTTTGGGCTGCGCCATCTAAGGTTGTTTGTATTAACGCTGTGCGTCGATGTATCCAATTTTGATGTAGTGGCGTATTAATTGGTTCAGGTCCAATATTTAAAATCAGGTTTGCTGTTACTGCATTTAAATAATCTTCTACAGAGTATTCAGGGTCTGTTCCTGTGAAAACCATTAAAGGTTTGTTTGATGTTATTGATGATCCACCCATAAGGTATGGATTCATTGTCATTTGTAATGATTCTGCTGCATTTGGCATTTGAGAAAAATTTGAAAGTTGGTTTCTTGTTATTTCATGTTGTTGGAGATAATATGGGAGTGGTATTTCATTTTGCATTTGTGATGGTTGATACGAGTGTGCAGTCATTGGATTTTGTTGTTGAATTGGTTGAAAAGATTGTGTATTAATTAAATTTTGTTGTTGAATTGGTTGTTGATGTTGTGCATCTATTGGTTGTGGAGAAAAATTTCTATGATTTGTACGTGTTTTCTGTATTCCTTGTCTACGATATTCTTGAGTATTTGGTGCAAATATATCTGGTTGTAAGAAATCATCATCTGAGGATAAATAATCCATTTGATAAGATGTCTGTTTTTTATTTTTATTTTGTTGAAAAAATGGGTAATTTTCACTGTGATCCTGTGGAGGATTTGTTTGGAAATTTATTGAATTAGGTTGGGTCATTGGGTTATCCCAATTTCGAGATCTTGTATATTGGTTAAAATTTCTTTGTGGTTGGTTATATGTTTTTGATGGATGTGTATAATTATAATTATGGTCTGCAAAGTTGTTTCTAGTGAATGTTTTGCGTGTTTTTGATGGTATTGTCATGGGTCTGTATGTTTGGTAATCCATATGTGAATATTTAGGGGCAACCGAAGGTTTAACGGTTGATTGTAAGGTTACCTGTGTTTGTGAAGGATTTGTATTTCTTGGTGTTGTTAAATTTGGGCGTATTGGTGAAATACTTTGTTGTGTAGTTGTTGTGTGTACAATTTCTTCATTTATGAAGTGTGATGGTGTCTGGATATCTTGTTGAGTAAGATTCCTAGTTCCATTGAGGTTTTCATTGTGTATAACTGTAGAGTTTAAACTATTATTTTGTGTATCGGGTAAAAATGTATTATAGTTTAATGGTGTCGCATCAATGGTTAATGGTATTACTTTTACATAATCTCTTATGTAAGATATCGTACTTATTGCTTGACTTGAGATTGTTTGTGGGAAGCTTATAAATGCGGGATGAGACCATTCGGGGTCCCAAACATAATCTGATTGTTCTGTGATAGCGGTATCATCGTTCGAGTTTTGGGGTCTAAAATTTTTTCTTGCTTGTGCAATTAAATCAATATTGTGTGTGAAATAATCTATTATGAACCATGCCAAAATTTTTTGTAGATCGTGTTTTGTATGTTGTGAAACGTCGTCTTTCGTGAAATTTTCTTTAATGATGTTTAAATAACTAGAGAGTAGTGTGATTTCATGTCGTACTCTTAAATGTTTAGATGTTTCTGTCGGTGAGACATTTGTTATTGGGATTTCGTTTTCTAATATCGAAATATAACTATATATTATTGCGAAAACTTCATTGGTGAATATGGAGTTTGCTCTTTGTGAGTTATGATATTGGATGCTTTTTATATATTCTGAAAAAACTTTTGAAAATTCTAAATCAAGATCGTCTGTTTGAATTGTATATTTTCTATTATTATGGTTTGGTGAGGTGAATTCTATGGAGTAGATTCCATACTGTTGTGTTATGTTGCATATATCTTTTAAGTAGTGGTCTATGATTTGTCTTTTGATTTTTACATCTGGGAACTCTGTTTTACATGGACTGATTCCGGGTTCAAATAAATTTAATAGTAAATTTTTGCAAAATATATGCTGTCCTCTATCAGTGGTTGCATCTACTATAAAAGGAAAGATTTCATCATCATCTGGACTTTCTTCACCTGGGGTGTGCGTTGAGCTCATTTTTTCGTTCGATGACTGTTAATATGTAATTATTAATGTGTCGAATTGGTTGATTCCAATTGTATAAATGTACTGGTTTGTGTTTATACTGCTTTTTTATTCTTCTTTTTCCTCTTTTTGATGAATTTGAAGTTGTTTCTGAGTCAGAAAAATATAATTGATCGTGAAGTGGGTAATTTTTATCTATTGATTCTTTTAGTTTGTAAAGTTCGTCTAAACTGTTGGTTTCTGATTCTGAAAATGCGTTTCGATTTTTTGAAAATCTTTTTCGTGTTATTTGTCTTTGTTTCGTTATTATTTTTCTTTTTAGTGTTTGTCGTTTTGTTCGAATGTATCCAACTGTTTGTGTATGAGGTGTGATTACAAGGTCGTATTTTTTGTTATCTATTTCACAATTGTGTAAAACGATTGTTTGTTTATTTCCTAGGTTCTTAAATGACATAAGGTTTAGGATGACGGATGCAAAAGGTTGTTAAATGATTTCTATTTTCCTAAACTGTTAGTTCTTACGATTTTTTGGTTAGCTTAACCTGGGTCTATTTGTTCAGGGTTGGAGAGAAAAGTATATCGATTCCGAAGAATGATTTTTTACTTTCTCGTGGCTAGTATAAGTTAAGGTGTTAACTTACTTAATCTTACTTAGGGGTAGTGATTGTGTTCAAGGGTTGGAGAATAGTAAATCGATCCACAAGGTTCAGATATAATTAGAACGCGAGTAGTTCGTTAGATACTATTTTAAACTTACTAAGTCTAAGATTTATCCTGGGTCTGGTAAGAGGGGGGGTCAAGTGAAGGATGAATAACCGAAGTTCTTCACTGTTTATCCTAATTTGAATGATTAGTTTTGTTTAAAAATTTCTATTAGTCTTGGGTCTTTAGAAAGGGTTGGGTAGTGAATCGACGTTTGAGGTCGTTAGACACTAATTAAGTGGGTGGGGGAGAACAAAGTTGTTCTGTTTGATCCAAGGATAAGCCTTGATGATCAAATTTGAAATTTAATTAAGTAGAAAATGATTTAAGATCCAAGGATAAGCCTTGATGATCTGGTTTTAAAATTAAGTGAATTTAAGTTTTAATAAATTTTTAAATGTGTGTAAAGGAAAGATTTAGTGTTTTGATGATATTAGTGGGTTTATGATTGCTGTTATGTTTTAGGTGATGGAGCTGGAACAACAGGATGATTTATGATTACTAACCATTTATTGTCATGCTACTAATTTTTATTTTTTATTTTTCAATAAATATTTTTCAAACATGTTTTGTATATTACTGCAGAGTTTTAGGAAAACGATCTTAGATCTTTTTATCAATCGTTATTGTATATTAATAATTTTGTTTAGCGCCTGAAATGATTTTGAAGATTAACTTCAAGGTTTATGTTTGCAAATGAAAATCTAAATTCATTGCCAGTAGTATTCTAAATATAAAAGTTTGTTCTGGTTTTTGCTTAACTATCATATAGCTATATGGCAAGTTTCTACTTTGTCGTATGTCGTCTCTGGTTCGAGGTCTTCTTCCAATTCCGGGTAGTTCTGTTATGGTTCGGAATATTGGCTCTGATCTATTGAGTCGTAGAGACATTTCGATTAAATTATTGTCGTATAACATTTTGTAAATGTTTTTGTCTAATTTCTAATCTATTTTGGTTAATTCTAAGCTATTAAGGTCTTGTTCGAGACTTATGGTCGCACCAGATGAGTTAGGACCGAGTTGGTTAACTCATAGAGTAATTTCGGATAGGGTACACCGTCTGCTCGTCACGCTATCTTATTTTCGGCCGGATAGATTCGTGCAACTTCTTAGTCTAATACCGATCCTAATCTTACTCTTATACTATCTAGTCTCAGGTTGTTTAACTAGTCTCTGCTAGGCTCAATAGATCTAGGGTATACTGGTTTATTGCGGCTGCTGAAGTGCTCGGGAGAGTCCAACTAATTTCTAAGTTAAATTCAAATCTCTCTGGTGCTGAAATTACAAGTAACTTCAGCACTTACAAATAAGTGGGTTGTTAGTTAGATGGATCATGATTGGTTAATATTAAATACTTTACATTGGTAAAATATCTAATTTATCCAATCATAAAATGTAGTTTAGATCAGGTTCCAAAATCATGTAGCGTAACAAGTTTTTGGCCAACGACTTGCCGTTTCTTGTACTCTGTGAAAGCTAAGAAAATTGAAACTGATTACAGGACAACTTTTGAAGAAATAAATTGAAAAACAAAATTAAAGTTTTTTCTTGGAAAATTTTTGTGAGTTTTTTTTCGGAATTATGGTCATTCCGAAAATACTATTCCAGGATCTTGTTAACTATCCCCCCATTGCAATAGGTGGGGGGGGGGGGTGAAATAGTTAGAAGGTACAAAGTTCTTATAACCTTAACCGTTCAATTCTTTCTTTATAGGGGGGATATTCTTTACAAGATACGATAGGGGGGAATAGTTAACAAGATCCGTATTCCATAAGTATTCTATACGCACGTAATCTAAAATAGTTTTTACAATAAAACTCCCGCACCGGAGTTCCATGGATGATAATCAATTATAATGGAAAATTGTTGTCTAAAATGATGCCATTATAATCCATTATTGTTGCATATTTAGACAAGGAAATCCAATATTTTGTCATTATAATCGATAATTTTTGTAAAAACACAATCCATTAAGATCAGTTATAATGGATTATAGTCCATTTAAAATAAATTATAATTAATTATAACGGATTATAATCTTTACAGATTTTTGCAAAATCATTTGCAAAGCTTGCAAGTTTTCTGCGTTACTCACGGCCTACTCGCAATCTTAACCTACTCAAATTAACCCCCCCCCCTCATTTTGTCCCTCATCCGCATTTTCCTCTCCCCCCTCACACCCGCATTTAAACAACACCGCTACTTCTATCCCTACGCCCACCCCCATGTTTACTAAAGTTCACCCCCCCCCCCCCCCCCCAAGATACAATTAACCCCCTACCCCCCCCCCCCCCCACCCGGAAACCCCACCCACGGCCCCCCACTCTATCGATTATAGTGGATTATAATGTTATAAAAAATACAAAGACTGTAATCCTTTTTTCATGGAGTATAATAAATTTTGTTGGAACTTTATTGATATTGACTATAAAATGACAAACTGATGATTGATTATTATCCATAGAACTCCAATGCGGGTTAGAAAGTGATTCAAAAGAAAAAACTAAAAATTTGTACTTTATACTCGATTTCATGTTCCATTTAAATGAAAGTTATTCAAATTGACTAAAACTCAAACTCAAGCTAGTTTGAGGTTAAAGAACATCAAAATAACGCCATTAAATGATCATTGTCAGCTGTATCAAAATGATGCATTGGGTATTTGACAAAATGAGAGCCTACAAAATTAGACGATTAGACGACAAGCAAACTGGACGATCTTAAAAGAATTGAATCTAGACGATAACTCTTTGTCCATTTAGACGACAAGAATTTGGCCGAAAATTTTTTTTGCTCATACTAATGTTACACAAAAGCAAAAAGAGTAAATTATGACAAAACCGATCAAACCATTATTATGAAACCATGTAGAACTGGTGATTCTACTGTATTACATGCTTTAGTAACCTGAGCGTAAGATTGATTCGTCATTAAGTTAAGCAGTAGAGCAAACAAAGGGTAAAGTTCTAAATAGTTCAATCTTCGAAGATATCGTCCCTCCTATGCCAGAAATCAAAATTTGACAAAATCGGCGAACCCCCCACCCCCCAAATTGGAACTAAGAAAGCTAATGCTATGAAATTCAGAGGAGCGATACTAGAGATGATTTGACCCGGGCATACAAAAAACGGGATCCCTCAGACCCTTGGGGGCAAGTGATAACGGTCCCCGGAAGTGTTAATGGCCCTATCAGAACTCGGAAACTAGCGGCGGTGTTGGGCTCAAAATTTAATATGTTGTAGGCCTAGTTAAGGGGAGCTTAAGTTTGGGAACCCAGACCCCTCAGACCCCCACTTCCGGTTTTATGCCCTAAGTAAACAAACCCACCCCTAACTTCTGGAAGTCGTTTCTCGGCCTCCATTGATCGCAGGGAGCTGAAATTTGGAGGAATGATAGATAGTGGCAAGATACATCTTGTATTATAATTTGAACCAAACACAGCGGTTGGACCGGAAGCTATTAGCACTTGGAAAAACACCCCCTTAGACTGCAAGTAGGCAATTTACGCAAAATATTGAGCGAGGGCATACCGATTTTATTGCGACAATGGATATAAGGTACCGACCCCGAAAAAGGACCCCTAGTGATTGAAACCCCTCCGGTGACTCCTTCCGGTGTTAATAGTTTTTTCCCGGGAAAAGTGATAATGGACCTTAGAAATGGGATAACTTGTGAACTATTGATGGGATATGAATGAAACTTAGTAGTTAAGACCCCCATGGGATTCTAAAACCAAATATGGACGCTTGACCCCGGTTGACCCCTGGGTGATCTTAAGTTGACATTTGGGCTTTTTGACCCCAAATTTGCATGGAAAACCCCGAGATTAACACCGGAAAGTGGCGTATTTCCCAGCCCAACCCCTGGAAATGAGAATGGGTCAACTTGCTGAAAATTGGGAAGAAAAGTTATATATTGGGAACTAGAGCAGAAGCTGATAGAGATATAGCTTTTACATTGCAACCTTGGAGTAGAGGATTTAATTTAAGGTGGACTTGGTAAACATTGGGTTCAATTTAGCTTGGCGAAAGTGCTATTAATAGAATATCAATCAGGGTAAAAGAAAAGTAGTCCCAGAGGAAATTGGTAGTAACAGAGGCATAGCAAGAGGGTTAAGTTTCCTAAATAGTGTGAATGGACGGGAAATTTACTTGGCTCACCGGAGTTGGCTTTTTGGTTTAATTTGACCCCTAATAGACGAGCTACGTTCTCCTGATAGCTAGAAGGTCGGGATTGAAATAGAGTACAGATAGAAAGTTTAGATGCCTGAAATTAGTTAGCTACCCATGAAAAGTGCCGTCCCCTACCCTTGGGAGGTCGGAACGTTAACGGGATATTTAAAAAAGAGACCATGGGAGGATTACTGTGTAAACATAGCTTGATTTGGAGGTTAGCTGAACTCGAGAGCTGAAGTTCACAGAGTACAGGAATTGGTTGATTAGAATCGTATGACATTTGTTTGTTCGGTCCAATTGTGACAGCTACCGCATACTGGGTATCTAATAAGCGTGAAAAGATTGAAAAAAGAAACCGAAGTTGGCACGTGCCAGAGTTGACAGGGGAGGTATATAGTCTTTAAACATGTGCGGACAAGTGATTAGGCGGATATCAGGACTGATAGGGAATGGCGTTATTTAACTAAAACTAAGTGTAAAAAAAGATAAGGAATTGGAGGGTACCGGAGATCCTGTAAGAGTCAGAACAGTCGTGCGCTACCATTGAGAGTAGTTGGTTCTCGTCAGAGAAGAAATATTGCGAGCGAATTGAATAGTTGGTTCTCAGCTAGTTAGAGAACGAGTTGGAAGACTTGTTATTGTGAATGTAGATTAGTTAGTGAATGTTAGTTGGGCTATCTAGAGGATAGCGGAATCGTTGTTGAACGATTGCTATTGAAAGAAGTTCTCGAGGAGAGCGTTAGTTAGTAGTAAGGTGTTAATTGAACTGCAGGAGGCAGTTGGTTTTAATAATAGTAATCGCGAACCCTTTTCTTTAATTGAATGATTAATTTATATTTCAGCCAAATATAGGCTACTTTGTATTTGGTTGTAATCATTTCTTAATTCATTCTTTTTATTGGAATTGTTGTTGCGATTGATTAGTGATTGACGGGTGAGATACAGTCGGAAGAGCACGAATCACGGGGCGAGCAGCACAGAACAGTACAGAGCAGCCAACCACCAAATCAACCCTTTTGGGATTGTGAACAGTACTGGGAATCGGTTGCCCCGCTGACCTCAGTACCAAAGGGAACATATTGCGGCGGTGTGAAATAGCGAGCAAGACCGGCCTAGAGATATTGTGAATTCCCCCAAGTTTACCAACCATAACGCAGGTTATCGTCGTCTAAATTTGTGTCTTGTCAGTTATACCCCCTCTTTGATAAAAAAGAAAATGATTTTTTTTTACAAAATTGGGTTGATATCATTTAGAAATGGCGGCGAATATACTGAGCATTGAATCAACTGGGAAATATGCCCAAAATGAGACATGAATGACAACTAAATACGAATCTGATATCATACCTGAAAAAGTCATGAACATTTCGTGGAGAAACAGCAAAAAATTAGAGAAAGTGAGCTGATTTATTTTGACTACTCATATAGTACTATCTCACCTGTTTTCAGGGGCGGATTTAGGATTTTCGAGGGAGGGGTGGATTTTCAAAAAAAATTTCGAACTTTTTCTTAGGTCGACCGAAATGATTTTTTGAGCTCTTCCTAAGCACGGTTTGGTCCCTGTTTGGTCAAATTTTCTACACCACTAAATCCGCCCCTGCCTGTTTCAGTAATTTCGATCCATTTTTGATGTTGGAACTTTCAGTTTCAATTCCAATATTAGGCGCTATCTTGCAAAAGACTCTTAAATTCAGTTTCTTTTTTATCGTTTACTTTGCTTGTCGTCTAATTTTCTAGCCCTCTCAATAAATTGGTTTTAGAAATACCTTAAACTTTGGCTTTTGTTGTAATTTCTATAGGATCTAAACTCAAAGTTTGTCATTTCAAATCGGAAGAGCGGTGTTTGCCTTCTCGACTCAGCTGATTTGTTTTACTTTCATTGCATCATCTAATATGTATTAAGCTGTCATAGGAAATACCAAGTCAAATGCTGAATTATTTGATTTTCGCAAAAAGAAAAAATAGATGAACTTTAAAATAAAACAGTGAAAAAAATCTTGCTCAAAACATTTTTACTTTAATAAACCGATTAATTTTCGCGTCAAAATGGCCCAAGGCGGAACAGAGATGAAGTGCAGCGTTTGTCTCGGTGCTTTCATAAATCCCCGTATTTTACTTTGCGGGCATTCGATTTGCTCATCTCCAAGATTCTGCTTATCGGGTATTCTTCGGTCTGAAGTTAGACAATGCCCAATATGCAGAGAGCCTATTGATCGAAGTCTTCGAAACGAAAGTGAGTTCACAGTGAACTACGGATTGAAGTCAGCTGCTGAGGTTCGTTGATTCGATGTTTCGAAATATAATATATCTTTTACTGCAAGTGAACAGATTTTTATCTTGCCCACAAACTTTTGAGGATATTTAAGAGCCCAAAACCTTGATGTCCAACTTAACATTATAGCTAGAAGCTCGTCGTCTAATTTCATTACATGCATAAAAATAATTAACTAATTGTTCCGACCGAGGAACTTTGTATCCGACCGAGGAACTTTGAACTTTGTATAAAAAAATGAGAGGAACTTTGTATTCAGGTGTGTGTTAGTTTTTTTTCGTTTTCCAAGCAAAATAAGCTATCACAATAAATCATCGGAACGAGTTGAGTGATCTATGTTGTTAAAATTTATTCGGCCTTAAATTGAACAAAATTAGAAAATTTCGAATTTTTTTTCTACAGTCGAGAAACACCAGTTTGAAATTTTTGGTTTTTTGTCTTAATTTGAGCAAATGAAGCGAGCGAGCAGGCATGCAATAGCTTATTTTAATGGATCAAAAGCTCATAGTAGCTTTATTTAAAACGTAAAAGTTTACATAATCTGTTTGAGGGCATTAATTGTTTTGAACATTGAAAAATGGGGAGGAACTTTGTATTCGGCTGCATTTTAGTTTTATGTTTTCCTAACAAAATCAGGTACCACAAATAATCATCCGAAGCGGTCAAGTGATATATCATATTAAAGCCGGCGATGTATGAAGCGTTGCAGTTAGTTTGGTTTCAGTTAGTAGCGGGTTCATTTTTGCATTGTTCAGCCGAACTTAATGCTCCGAACATTGAAAATGACAAGCAATTTTGTATTAGGGTGTTTTAGTTTTTTCTTTTTATTGTTTTCCACGCAACATCAGCTACCACAAAAAATCATAGATGTAAGTTGAGTGATATATCATATAAAAATTCTTTCAGTTTTAATTTTAACGATTCAAAAGATCCAAAATTTCACAGTGTCGAGAAAAATCGGTTTGAAAATTGTATTTAACTCTAACTGTCAGCGAGTATAGCGGGCGAGCAGGCTTACAATAGCTTTATTTATTAGCTTAAAAGATTACAATAGCTTAATTGAAGCAGTACAAACTTAGTTTTACTCAGTTTGAGTCTTATACTTTTAGATATTTTTGCATCTTTTTGATATCACAAAATTCAAAGTAGATAAAAAATTGCAAAATACAAGGAAAAAGTTTTTGAAAAGTTTTTAAATTTTTTTCTAGCCTTTTTTTCTACAAAATTTGTTTTGCACTTTGCTGAAATTACATTGCCCTCGAATATGCTTAAAATCTAGTTTTTTTATTCACTATGCAGATATTTTTATTACACCATTCAGAAAGAGCGACAAAAAATGGAAAAAAACTGTTATCTTTAAGACAATGGTGCGAACTTTTTTTGCTAATTGCAAAGTAACCGGCTATCACTGTTTTATTATCTATTTAATTGAACAAAATTAGAATTTCCAGTATAAATTAAAAGCTAATAAAATAAACGTGACTTATAATAAAAACTATGTGTAATAACTTATAGCTAATAATAGCTTGTATTATAGAAAAACATTTTTGTCAAAAAAGCACGTTCAAAAGAGTTTTGTAGAAACGTGTAGTTATTTTTATCAAAAAAGTTTACTTTTGTCGATTTAGACAAAACAAATCACGTTCAGTTAAAGAGTTTTTTGACAAGACTATAGGTTTATTTTAATATATCCCGGAGGTGAAAGAAAAACATGCTTTTTGTTATAGTTTTCAAACCAACAAATATGCTTAGCTCATTCCAAGTACTCACTTTTTCATTTATTTTTTCCTTGAGGGGGATTTTAGCTTTTAGCATCATTTTTTCATTTAGAAGATTTGTTTGTTTAATGAGCAAATCAAAATTTTTCAACAAAAAAATTTAAGAAAATTTTCAAGAAATTTTCCTGAAATTTTCAAACACTTTTTTAGGAAGCAAACTTTAACAACTCATTTGTTTTGACGATTTGAGCTTTTGACGTTTTTTTGTTGCAATCTGCTGAAAAAATTTCGTTATAACTCAGATAAGACAAAAATAGTAATTTCAATAAAATAATACAAGCAATTATGGGCAATTGATAACGTACCATGTATTTCGATCTAATTTTGCAAACCCTTTTGCTGAAATATCCTAGGTAACAAAACTCATTTTTCTACTAATTTAATGTCAAAACACCGTGCCGAACCTTTGGTTATCAATTCCTCATTCTCAAAAAATATTGAACCAAATGATTCTGAGTTTTTGTCGAATCTGATTATATCTCTTTTGTCTGTGCTAATCATGAGATTTTTCCCGGATAAAAATAACAAAAAGCACTATGATGTATTTTGTATGTTAAATTTCAAAACAGGCAAATTATTTTTTGCAAAATGTTTTCGCAAAATTAACGTGATTTGAAAATGATTTTTAGATTACGATTAAAATAATTAAAGGTACGCCCTGTTTTGCAGTGGCTCAGGAACATTTTATACCGCCAGTTCTTACAAAATTTTTTGTTCCGATAAAGTATGAGCAAATAGTTCACGAGCTTAAATTGATATACTGTACACTCAAAAAAAAACGAACATTACGTATTTTTGCAAGTTTATCATTTTACACGTGACAAATTAAATGTTCATTTTTTGGAGTGTAGGAATCTAGTTTTTTTATCAGTAAATACATTGAACCATAGTCATTCTTAATCAAGTTGACGAAATATAGCTCTTTTGAAAAGATCACACTATTAATCCTATTCTGCTGCAATCGAGTCGGTCAAATTTTTGTAACTCCTCATCCGAATTAGGCGAAACCTAGGTGTTTAAATGTCAAACCTATTCAAGTATAATCGGGCCTGCAAAACAAAAGACCGTTTACATATGCGATACAGTTTGTATTATTTATGATTATGGCTTTTGCACAATCTCTACCCGTTCCCAGTGAATTTTCTGTGCAAGATCTGAAATTCTTTATTTCTTTCATAAGTTGATTTTCACTTCTGAAATTCTTTATTTCAGATCTAGATAAGAACTTACAAATTTCATATCTGAAATTTGGATCTGAAAAAGAAAATTTCAGATCTGAAACAACCTTGAATAACGAAATTTCAGATCTGAAATTAGATCTGAGAAATCCTTTGTTAAATTATTATTTGTGCATTTCGAGCAAAAAATTGAGTTTTTTGATGGTTGTGCAATACACAATTATGTTTAGAATAACTAGCGGTCAGAAAAAACTAGATTAACTAGCGTTTCCAATGCTTATCTCATGCTTGGTCAAACATACTTCGGCAGTCTCCAACTTGAGATTTTGCTGAGTACCTGCTAGTAGCTAGCAGAATCTAAAAAAAATCAAAAATAGCAAAAATTAAGTCCGAATCTTTGATTTTTTAGATCTGAAATAACCAAGAAAAAGAAAATTTCAGACCTGAAATTAGATCTGAAGTAAACAATCCTTAAAGCATCCAAGCGTTATTTAAACATTTCACAACCTAATTCAGATCTGAAATTTAGATCTGAAAAAGATCATTTCAGATCTGTTTTAGAAAATTTACTAGGTACGGGTAAGACTAATCGATGAAAGAGCGCTTGCAAAAAAATTTTCTCAAGACGATTATTTCATGCTTGCTAACTGTGAAAAAAAAAATTTGAAGTCACTATTGTTTAAAGCATTTTCAAGAGCTTTCGCCTCTACTTGTTTCCTTAGATTTACCCCTGCTCCTTACTAAGATGGAAAGAGAACACCGGGAATAACATGTTTGTCAGTGGTTTAGATTGCATCTCTTATTATAATTTGATTTATTTGTTTATAGACAAGGAATATGTCATTACGACCTAGTACTGAAAAGTTCAGAGGTGAAGTTTGTCCGACCCACGGTTGCCAAGCGAAATTCTTCTGTCAAAGCGGATTGTGCAAAGTAAGCGTCTGCGAAATTTGCTGGAAAAATGATCATAAAGGTCATAACGTCGAGTTGCTGGAACACATTTTGGATCAGTCAACTCAGAAGATATCCAAAGCTTTGGAACTTTCTGAAACAGGCCAAAAACAGATCCTGAAAATTTCAAGTGAAATTGACGACTTGAACAAAGATTTGATTGCTAGTGTGAGGGCATTTACCTCACTTAAGAACGAAAAACAGCAGATACACAATATGTCAACGCTATCACAAGTGCGTAACCTTGAGGAAAACATAAAAAATGAATTGGAGGACATCAAAGCAAAAAACAGTAATATCAAGCAGAAAATTCTGAAAATGGAAACACTTGCAAATTTGTGCGAGGAAGTAAACAAAGACATACAGTCTTCGATTGAGGCGCTGAACGTAACGAATCAATCCACTGCTGAAGGTAAGATTGATAATAATAATCAAAAATATGAAATCCAGCAGAATCACAAAGCCTCATAAAAACTTTGGGCTCTTATCATACTTCCCTTTACCTTTCAAAATTCATATTTTCAGTAGTTGCTCTGCTTTTTATTATGCCTAAAAGCGCGATGTTACGACGCACAAGTTAGAAGAGCAAATCTGTTCACAATTAATAACTGGTTCGCCACGCCAAATTTCATTGCATTGTGTCTGCTGAATTAGTTTTTCAAAAAAGAAATTCCAAAGAGGAGTGGAAACGAGCCCAATTTTTACATCAGCTTAATTGAAGTGAAGTCTAGGGTCAACTAGCAACACGCGGCCTATAAGATCAGCCGCCGACATACATTCACCCTATCACTGCTGATCCTAATGTCTTGGTATTTCAAACAAAAAAATCGATAATTAAAACAACATAGCATCATCATAAAGTATGCTTCCTTTTTAAAATTTTGTCTGTCGGCTTTTTCAAAGGCATTGACTGCTAGTTTGATTTATCTTTTCTGCTCATCGCTTCGAAAAATTGACGATAAGTTTAAAAACTGGCCCTCAAAACTGACACGGTCTTTTTACGCTACCGCATAAAAAGTGCGCCCACCAGTAAGCGTCATCATCTCCATCCCAAAGTCCGTTGCAAGACTACTTCTTTTAAACAATTGTTCATTTCTGAACTTTTGAAATAATTTGACTGATTTTTTAAAATGATTTGACCGAAAAGAGGAAATGGCTGTAATGACTGGGTATTCTTAAAATGTTAGAACAGAATCCATTTAGTCCTTTTGTTGAGTTATATATTTTTTGATTTTCAGATCCTGTCGAGGTTATATACCAGGTGGAAGTTGTAAGCTCTCTACCTATGGGTGTACCAAGTGATGTATTTATAGACGTGACACTGCATGGTGAAATTGGTTCCTTTTTTAAGAAAAAATTGGGCCAAATACGCCACAAGGGCAGTAATTTGTTCCGGCTGGAAACGATTGAACTTGGCAAACTTACTAAATTGGAGTTAGAAGCCTCTTTTCAAAGAAGACGCAGTTTTTGGTTCATTCACAAAGTTTCTGTGACTAATTTACGCAACGGTGAAGTAACTGTGTTTCCGAGTTTCCATACACTCTACAAAAACAAAGACGGCCTTCCAAGCGTAATTGAACTGCAGCCAAAACTACAGTGATTTCACTTTACCGTCCAAACAGATACTAATTATCGAGAACAAACTAAAGTTGGTCCACCAAATTATTTTCTGAAAAACTTAGGAAATTGAAAATCTACTAGATTTACATCATACTTCATATCCAGAACAGCATGAAAAATATGGAAATACATATTAAATCAATTTAAAAAAGGCTAGATAATTACTGAGTAAAGACAAGATGAAAGTTTGTCCCATCTAAGTTATAGCGGAATTTTTTAAGTAAAAAATTGATAGTTTAAATCGACAAATAAACCGGAGAGTAAAAGTTTGCTTCGTCAGAAAAAAAATTCGTCAGATGTCGTGATCTACTTTTAAAAAACAAAACATTTACTGCAAAATTATTCATAACAAATTTTCATCGGGAGGCCAAACTTTGCACTGGATAGGCCCACCATTTGTGTTTGTTGATCAGTGGAATTCAAATTGTTGATCAGCGGATTTCGCAAATATAGTCAGATTCCGCGAAAAAAGTGGAATCCGCATTTTTGCTTATTTTTGCATCAAACCAGTTCTTGCATATAAAACTTTGAAAACTAGAGCTGGAATTATTACCTAGCGAAGTCGGAAAAGCTAGAACTTAACTCTTGTCAACGGAATCCACAAACAAATCCTTATCTTTGGTTAACTAAAATGGTGAAGGTATCTTTTGGTTTTGGGATAAATTTCCCTGCAATTTCTGGAATCATTTGGCAATACAGTAACCAAATAAAATCAATAGGACTAATGGGTTGATAATGTCTGGAAATACAACGCACAACCCACAATGGAATAAGATCAACAGTTGGGATTAATGGGTTGCGATTGATGTCAAATCATCTGTATTTGAAATGAGATGAGTGTGAATTCGAATGTTTCAAGTGATTTCAAATCATAAGTATTTTAGATGAGATGAGAGTGGAATCAATTAGTTTATTGAGCTGAGAGGCTTATTAGGAGTGAAAGGTTTCCCAGTGAGAGATTTATTGGTGGAGAGTTTGTTTTAAGTTGCCTTACTACGACTACCAAAATGATTCGAACAGTTCTGGTTTGTTCTTTCTTGTCTTCTATCTCTTCAAATTTGAAATTTTTGCGATGAGCGTTTGGGGGTCAAAGAATTGGCAAGAATTGAGATCGGACGTTTGAGTTGGCAGAAACTGAAGTGGCTGGATTTAAGTTCTCAGAAATTGGATCGAATGGTAGTGGATAAAACTCCAGTAGTAATTGAGATTTAACACGCTGGTGGCCATGTGGCGAAGAAAAAGTTTTAATTTGAATGTTCCATTTTTTGTTACTGAATTCTGCAAATAAAATGCGGATTTTATTAAAAGTTTGAGGTTTCCGCTTACAATTTGCAGTTTCCGCGTGCAATTGCTGTTACAGAACAGGGAAATTTTTTTATGCACATGTTTTATCAAATTATTGCGGATTCATCAAACTGTTCCGGGTTCTGCAAATATTATTGCTGATCCAAAAATTTGCCTGTCTTTGGAGCGGTCTAGAGCTGTACAGTGTTTTAACTAGTTTTTGACGAACCCAAAACAGCAAAGAAAATCAAAAAAATGTAGCAAAGTTGCGGAATCAGCTTTTAATTCTCAAAATCCACCGTTGGGCCACGTAATATTGTTCGCTAAAGAATTTACATTTTTTGTTAATGAAAACACAAATTCTTCAACTGAAAAAAGTAGGAAAAATCATGCAAAAACGTAAAATGAAGCTGAACAATAGATCAAAAAAGTAAGCACTGGACAGGTTTTTGGAGTTTACTGATCAGACTTTTCAATTGCTTGAATAGGTGCCAAGAACTTGAATGATTTGGCATGTATTCCATAAGCTCCGTTTTAAAATAGAAAGTTTAAATGTTTTTCAAAAAAATAAGAAAGAATTAATCGACTTTTTCAAATTTTCATCTTGTTTTCACCACACTTAATTTAACTGAATTGATTTCTAACTATTTGAATGATTTCTTTTCGAAATTGTTGGCTAGTCAAAACTTAAAAGGATTGCGTTTTGATTGATGAGTTCGCAGCTAAATCTAATGGCATTTTTCAAAAACAAGAAATTTCGTCAAACAAGGGCCACAATTTGGATCGCAAATGCATTAGATCGTTATTTGGAAAAATGGAAAAAGTGACTTGTTTAGAAGTGGGTTAAAAAAGCATTTGTTTACCCATATTGACAGAAAAACCTTTCATTATTATGTGAAATACTTTGAACATAAGAATTTCTAGAGCTCAAACTTTTTTAATCTCTTAATGTTTCCGTTATTTTTTCAATTTAAACCAAGATCGGAAAATTTCGTTTCTTTAACACTAACAGCCTACTTTCTTCTAAATTTTATACAGTTTTCCAAATATTTATTGAGAAATAATTTCCAAATTGAGTAAGTTTCCCATTTAATATACTATCATGTTATTCAGCCTTTCTCTACAATTTATTTTAGTTCATTTTGATTCTAGTCATTGTTCGTCATTTATTTGAAGAACCTACAGTTCTAATTGTATCAATAGTCGTCTTCGTAAATCACACAGACGAACTTCCTCGAATCCGCACAAGGTGTGTCGGCGAATCCCTTAGTTGACCTCTGGAAGTACAAACAGTCTTCTCTGTCTGCCTTGTCTGGATTTACTTCCGGCTCCCCCAGAGACCAGTGGGCAAAATTGTTTGTCAAGTAAGAATGCCTGAAAAGTAATGACATTAGTGAAAGTCATGATACTCGCAAAACTTACCAAGCTAAAATTCTGCTTAATCAATTTGATATCTCGTTGAAACCAAATTATAATTTCACACAGAGGCGAGGTTGCACTTCGCATACACAAGCAAAAATATGACCAATAACGCTACTGGGAAAAACTGAATGAGTAAAAGTTTAAGTCTACAAAATTTTACATGTGACGCACGCCAATTATGAGTCTACATAATTGCTAAGTGACGCAAGCCAATTATGCGCATTAGGAGTACTAGTCAATTTAAAAAAGAAAGAAATTTACCAACTAACATACCTGAATTTATAGAGCGGACGCATTTTAACTTGTACATGAAAAAGTTCATTAAAAAACAAAAAACATCCCACCCTGCCCAGAATCGAACCCTCTTATTTTGCTGCTGATCTATTTCCCTACCACTACGCTACAGATCCATGATGCCTTGAAGCTAAAGTGCTATTTGTTAATTAATAGTCCGTGTTAACATCCTTAGCATTTACTGTTATTAATAACTGGATCAAAATGAACACTTTCAAAGTGAACAACTTTTGTCGCAACAATTGCATCGCAACAATATTTGCGACTTAGGTTCGAAAAGAAAAAAATTCATACTATAACACAAGCTATGCTTGTGTAATTATATTCTAATTCTAAAGTTTTGAATTAATTCTTGTTGAAACTGCCAGTCAATGCTTCAAAAAGTTTCTTTTTTGTAGTGGCCAGTGAAACCTAATGCTATAGCTCAAAAAGGTTAACCTAAGGTCATGGTAAGAATCTCTAATGCATTGGTTCAATAATTGGAAAATCGGTTCGCAGTGATATATTTAGAGATTATTGATGCTTTTTCCATCCGCTTGACAGATGAAGCTTTCGTAATTTCGTGGAATAGCCGTAGAAATCAATTTACCCGGGTTGACCAAAAATGCTAGTCATACAATTTTCATATATGGAAAAATGCTAATCATAAACTTTTCATGCAATTCCATAAGTACAGAAAATTGAATGAAAGGTCTATGATTAGTATTTTTTCATTTATGGAAATTGTATGACTAGCGTTTTTCCATAAACCAAAAGTGTTGATTTTTTACATTTTAATTTCTCAAAAATTTTTGGTTGTGTTCGTAACCGAACACAAATGACATAAACCTTGGTTACTCAAACGTAGTAGCCAAAGGTTTGGCCGTCTCGCATCAAAATGCATTGGAAACAGCCTGATATGTTTTAATTATGTCTCACACAAATAATATAACAAAAGTAACAAATTTTTCAATTTTGGCAAAAATTTCCAAAGATGATTATTTCTGAAATTTGAATTTTTAAATTACCAGATATTGATCAAGGCATAGCAAAACATGTCATTCAAACGTTTTAAGCGTTTTTGAAAAAAGGAAAAAATCCAATATTAGTATATCCAGGACTACGTTATAGACACAAAAAAATAAAATTGTTTGCTTGAGTACCAAAATCAATTTGCGGTTGGAAAAAAAACACAAAAAAATCTTTTTGGGGGCAGTTTCGAAAATACTTTGAAAAATTTTTGTCGTCGCCATCAAAAAAATGCTAGTCAAACATTTTCCATATATGGAAATTGTATGATTAGCATTTTTTTTTTGACAAAATTTTTTTTTATGTAGTACGATACACCGAATTTTATGCCAAAACAAGAAAAAATTTTTTTGAAAATTCATCGACACCATTTTAGCAAAATTTATGAAATTTGTATGACTAGTATTTTTTCATAGACTTAGTTTTTGGTCTATGGAGGTCAACCCGGGTACCTAGGAAAAATATGAATTTTTCAAGAACTTACTCTGAGCATGGAAAGTTCTAACAACACTCATAAATCTTTTTAGCTCAGATATTTTTTTCGTTTCTTGTAAACCAAAAGGTTTAATTGCTTTCATCCGAGTTTTTCAAGACGTATTCGTAAAAAGATAATTGAGATGTAATTTTCAAAACTGACTTAACTTCCGATTCACTGTTCTATTAAGTGATTCAGTCTTCTTGTTGAAAAATATTTTAGTTTCTTGTTTTCCAGTAGCGTGCCGAGGGGGGGCCTTTGGCACTAATATGACTAATTTTGAGGAGGCAGTCAAAATTTTCCAAAGTGCTTTTTTTGGCCGATTTTAAAAAAATTTTGCCTACGGCAAAGAATATTTTTCACAAAACCAAACTGGTCAACCTAAAAAAAGGCCGGCAAATTTTCAAAATTTTTCGAAAAACCGCCCCTCCTCCATTGAAAAATTTCTGCGGACGCCATTTGTTTTCAAAGACAATTTCTGTTAACCATGCAGAAGTATGCAGAGTGAGTGCAATTTGGCAACTCTGGTTGCTAATATTTCCAAAGGGTCCTATTAAGAGTACTATTTTACGGCAACCGTTTCTGGCTGACCGAATAGAAAAGCAATTCCAGCGCCTAGAGCGTCAATATTTACAAACTTGAGTGGGAACGCCCGCCGCATGGCCTAAAATGTCACTTTTGGCTTGTTTTTGTTAAAAAATTGACTGCGGCGCACAACATTTTCTTGTTAAATATGGTTAATCTAGTGTTTCGGCTGAACTGAAAATACTTCGAATTAGCTGGCCTAAGAAAGTAAATATTATTTCAAACAGCATCTTTGAAGAATTCCCGTGCACACTTCTAATCTGCAATGAAATTTGGGTGACGTCCCATTTGTTGTACCAACGGTCATTTGTACCAAAATAATTCAACTCGATTTCTGATTGGTCGAATTGTGAGCCAACGAATTATTACATTAATTTCCTACTGTTCAAACAGAAGAAAACTAAACAGCAGAATAGTGACCGCCGCAGTCGCGCCAACGTGTTGCGAGCTTGCCAACAGAGGGTAGGACTCTATACAAAAATTAGAGCCGGTTATCGCCGCGAAGCGGCGACGCGCGCATAGCGCGCCCACCGGCGACCTTAAACCAAGAGCTTAAAGTAGTCGGCTTAATAGTCTTAGGCCAATTGAACATTTTTGGTACTAACGCGATTGATTTTTTATTTTGGTACAAATGGGACTGATTTATCATTTTGGTACTCGTGAATACCCACCGAAATTTGGCATTGCGAACAAACAGATCATTATGAACACAATTCTTTGTAATACCTTATGTTGTAACGTTTCAATTTAGAAAGACGTCTATTGAGGAAAATAGAACAAATTACTCGTGCCAGGTGTCACCATGTGAGAAACAGAAGTCAAGTTTATGCACCGCCAAACTGAACCAATTTAATTCTTGATAGAACGCAGCCAAGAAAAATGCATGGGTCTTATGCGTTAAACGGCCCAAAAATCAAAATTGAAGCAAAATGAAAACTAAAACTGAAATTGATCCTGATTGGCTAATATTAGCCAATCAAATTCGAGCAACTAGGTCAGTCATTTCGATTGAGATGAATCCTGATTGGCTCGTATAATATGTAATAACTGAAGTAATTGTATGTTGATTACGTGTTTTCAATTTGAAATAAAATTTCGGGGGCGTTAGACAGTGCCGAAGTTAGAGAGTGCCGAAAAAGGCGGGAAATATTGGAACGCAATTTAAGAGGCTAGCTTTTGGCGGGAAAATTAATAATGACACTTGAAACTTGTTCAGACTCAATTTTGGCGCCAAAATCGATGAGCAAACAAAACTTTCTTTTCTTTTGTTTTCGGCACCCTCGCTTGGGTGATAGAATGCTACTAAGTTCTTTAATTCCTGAAACACGGAGTGCGGCCAGTATTTAGACAGCCGCGTATTCATACTGGTCAGTATTTAGACAAATACTGTTTCAACCAATCAGAATCGAGAAAAAACATAAATAATCCAAAATAAATAATAATTATTTGTTAATTTCTTCTTTGTCTCGATTCTGATTGGTTGAAACAGTATTTGTCTAAATACTGACCAGTATGAATACGCGGCTGTCTAAATACTGACATGTAACCCTGAAACACAGACCATTAGACACAACTAGCACTCGTATCGGATTCAAGTGAGCGGAGCGAAGCGGAGCGAACGTATGGACCTTGCCAAATATTAGCGGGCCATGCCTCGCTGAAAACACTAATTACACCCACCTCGGCACTCAATTTTCATTTTCCGCACTCTTTAACAAATTTTCATTTTCGGCACTCTTTAACAAATTTTTGTTTTCGGCACTCTCTTACTTCGGCACTGTCTTACCCAACCAAAATTTCTGACTACTTTCCGAATTTTGGGCCGTCTAACGCATAAGACCCAAATGCATTAGCTTTTTAGCGACTCATTGTGTGTTATATGAAAAGAAGTGGTGTAACGCCGCTGTAATGTTTCTACATGGCCCATCAACGTGTTTGAGATCGAACCAATAACTCTAACGAATAGTACACACATTTCTCATATAAAGTTTATTGGATATTTGGTGCATATACAATCCGATGCAGCGATCATAAAAAACCTGATAAAAGACAAAGATAATTTTTGTTTCCAAAAGAAAATACGATACCCTGGTGGGTGCATATAGGCCCTGTATATTCCTTCCCGCTTCTCATCTGTCCACGCAGTCCAGAAATCCAGCAGAGAATCCGGCGCCAGCTCACTGGAACGCGAAAGCAACAAATTATCAAGCGACTTTCGGCGATTGTTTCCTTGAGCAACTTTTGCTGATCTGATCAGATTCAAAGCTGATATAAATCTGAGCTAAGTTACTGATTTAAAAAAAGTTTCAAAAAATGCTAAGTTGGAGTATTTGCAATTTCGGTGTCCCGTGAAAATTCAGGATACCGAATATACGACAGCTTTTTCGTCTTTTTTAGTTATTTTTTATACACATCTTAAAAGACCTTGTGTTTGCGAACAATTTTGATTCACAGTTTTTTATTGAGCTAGCCTATTTCGCATGAATTTTTCTACAACGTTTGCATCATTATTCTGATTTTCGAAAAATTGACGGATTATTTGTGCTCGGTGTGAATTTTTCTCCAGAGAAACTTCGACTTCTAACTAGCCACTCTTGACTTTTTTAACCATCAGAAAACTAGTCAATCTCTAAGCTCAAAATTAAGAAAAATATTTTATCTGCGACCACTTTTGCAAAAAAAGAAGGTTTGATAATAACCAATTTGAAAAAGTTAACGCGTGATATACTTCGTCCTATTAAAGCGTAAGCTATAAATCAGATCATTCCGAATTGAATTTAATCAAGCCATTTGTTTCCAATAAAGCAGTACCATATGCACTGAATATCTTTATTTATTTTACGTAGCGTCTTTGGGAATTAAAAAAGGGTAAATGGGGGCGATTTTTTGTTTTCTAATTGATTCATTAATTTTTGGCTCTTCTCCGGTTTTCTACCTCACTTGTAAAATTACAACATAAATTCGTTAAAAAATTTTTTTAAACGGCAAATGGCATGCAAGAAATGTAGTAAAAAATTATTCAATTCATGCTGACGCCTTTAATATTGAAGTTAAGAACATCAAAAGTCATTTTAATAGGTTTCTGTAACCCGTCTTTCAAAAAAGTAAAGGCGACTGGAAAAGAGCCCAATTTTTCTAACCAAAACTTTTTAAATGACGTAAGCAGTTGTCAAAATGCTCAACGCTTTGCCCTGATGCGAGCATTTTTTTGTATTTGAAGGGCGATTTTGCTTCCCATTTGCAAATGAACTCGAAAAGTTGTTGCGAAGAAAATCAAGAAGTCAAATCAATGAAATAAAAAATTAAGCGTATCTAAATTTTATGACTCTCTGAGAACAAGCAACAACACTACCTACTAAAGTTCATTGGGTTCTCCAGACTTTAAAAGAAGGAAATCTCAGAAATTTTGCATATGCTTCTAAAAGCTCCTGTGAAAGACTAGCTTTTTGGGTTTGAATAGGAACTCAGCTGTGTTCGGAGAAATCAATTTTTAAAAAATGTTGTAATGTTAACCAATTTTGGCTATCATTGTTTTTTAACCCGATCTAATTCAATTTTGTTCACCATATTTTCAATTTTTGTTCGGGTATCCTAATAATAGCTGCAAACAGGGCTGCTTGTATATCAGGACGAAGCCATGAGTTTTGCGACTGCAGCTCAAGGTCTAACGAGTGAGTCATCATACCGTATTAAGTTTTTCTTGATTTTTGGAAAAACTTCATTCATACGCTCTGTGAAAAACACAGTCATGTCATTCGAGACTAACAACATAATATTAGTTCCAAATAGCTTGCCTAGAACTAAAAAAAATTCTGAGCCGGATTAAATGAACAGTTGCGCTTTAATACAACAAACCATGTTGTTGTTGTCCCAATTGAGCATATGTGGCACTTTTTAAACCGCTATCTAAAATAATCACAGATAGAATAATTTTTCGGGTTTCAGCTAAGACATCAATACCTTTCAGATGGTATCAAAAAAGCAATTCAAAAAATTGGAGCCTGTCTGAAGAAAAAAAAACAGCACCGAGCACAAATAATCCAACCTTCGTTCGAATATTGGAACAAAATGCCAAACGCACGTTCGCTTAATTAATTCACATATTATCGATTATTATGAATTTTGTTGGGGAGCTGTAATGGAAATTCTTTTGCAGAAAATCCAAAAAATAGGACGACATGAAACTGGAACCATGTTGTTCAAATGGAAATTAGACGACTCTCGAAAATGCAACTATGAGAATTTAGACAAAAATGAGCGGTCGTCGGTTGTGAAATTGGTTACAGACTACATTTAGCTTTCGGTTGGTTTCACTAATGCAACTCATTTTAGAGCATGTCACAGCTGAAAACATTTTTATAGGTAGTCTTAGAATTTGGATAAGTTTGATCTGTTTCGAAGTTATTTTCATTTTTTGTGTTAGTATGACTTCTTGTTAGTAATACATCAATTTGTATCAAAAAATTGTCGTCTAAACTACGTTTTTTTTACAGACATCGTCTAAAGTTTTTTTTCGTCCATTTGTAACATATGGAAACGATTAGTGGTATATAATTCAGCCGAGGTAGAAACCAGCGAAAGTATAAGCCAGGAAAAAATGCGTAACTGTTAAATAATAGTTAAGTAACAGTTAATTTAACAGTTCCGAAAGTCACGCAAACTTCATTAATATATCGTAACTTTTCGGTTGGCTAAATTTTCTTGCGCATTTTTGGTTGCTATATACTGTGGCTGGTTTGCTTACGCTCAAAGGACTAAAATATTATCCTAACAGCTGTTTTCGCAGAAACTTACTGTATAGGTTAAAATTTGATAGAATCTGGTTTTAACGAAAGATAGTCAACAGACAGTTGGAAAAGAGGCAAGGATAAAATGAACGCAAGAAAACAGAAAAAAGAAACGGACTTATTTTTGAAAAGTCTTCAACTATCGAGTTTCAAAGTAAAAAACACATGGCCTTAACCTGCTCTGATTTTCTAGACTATTTTATAATTGACACTTTTTTGATGAAAGTAACTCAATTTGAGAAAACTGGATCAATAGGTAAAGTTCTCATTCAGCTGAGAAATCTAAAAATTAAAATTCACACTTTTGAAACTAGAAGTTGTTCACGTTTTTTTGCTTCATTTCCACGTTCGTATTTGGAGAGTACAATTTACCCGACTTTCGGTAAATACATTTAAAATGAGCTCAAAAAAGCCTATGTACCTAAGTGCATTCATATTCATAAATGCATGAATATGTATGAATGCACATCTGTAGTTATTAGAGCGTTTCAAAACTTTTTCCTGAAAACAAAACGCAAAAAAAGTCACCAAGACCGTTATGAAAATCTTCAATATGTTCATTGACTCTTAAAAAAGTTTTAAGAGATAGTCTCAGCAAAATGTATTTAAACACTAACAGTATGCACTGAATTTCCTTGTCTTCGTCGGGAGCGGCCAGAACGCCTCCAAACTCCTTGCACGATTTCTAAGCACCAGATCAAACAGAATTATTACTTTTAAAATAAAATGCCCGGCAGAAGAACCACGAATACCACACAAATGTGTCTAATTTAATTATACGCCAAATCAGATGCTGATCTACGTTTTTAAGTTGCGACACTTTTCTTAAGCTTTCTGGACACCAGATGTTCTATTAACAATTGCTTTTTTATGCTTTCTCTGTCGAAAATACAATTCGTCGAAATTGCCGGTCCAAAACTCATAAAACTATAACGAACTTTTTGATAAAAAACTTGATTGGACTACATGTTGACACTATTGCATGGGTTTATCTCGGGTTACATAATAGGCCCATTTTGATTTTTTGCTTAACATCCGGCAGTTTTAGTGCATCTTTTGTTGACTAAGAGGACCAAATGCGCCAAGGACCGAATGCGCTAAATACTTGTCAGCCAATCAGAATCGATTATTCATAAATTCTAAGGAAATAAGCGATACAATCAGTCAGTTTTGAGCGGTTCAAATGGGATTGATTGATTGATAATTTTAGCGCATTCGGTTTTTTGCTCATGAGAATACCCCTCTACCCCCTTATTGACAAGTTCTTCCCTATTTGCAAACAATTGGGTTGTTCGTTGTTATAGAGGTCCGTAAAAACTTTTCTTTCTCACCCTGGCCGATGTTACAGTGACTGGCGTGTTGCCAAAGTGCATGTATTCTGCATACCAGCTGCAGTTCTGGTCCACTCTGGTCCACAGACGTTCACTGGGCGGACACTTCCCGTTGTCACGCATATCCTGTTTCAAAAATACAGTGCAAATTATTACCATATAGTTAATTTCTTTATCAGTCACACTCTAAAAATTAAATTAAGTTTGGCACGACTGTTTTTTCATGTTAAAATGAGTAAAAATAAGTTTCGAAACTAAAGTAAGCGGTTTTAGATCACAGTTTTGCTCAGATTTGACCACTTTCAATGGTTATTGTCAACAACAAACTGATGATAAAAAACTTAAACATACCCAAAGCTTTTTTTTCGGCTCAATGTGTGTCTTCTCAAGAATTGTCGGCTATGTACCGCTTTTTAAATTTTCAATGGTTGTGTTTCGATGGATGCTTCTTTACCATATAATCAGTTTGCTTGTCATCTTTTTTTAATAACAAGATACGTTGTTCAAAACAAAATCAAGACCAAAATATTAAAATTTTGGTAGATTACTTTTTTCGATTGTAAACAGAGAATGTATTTCTTTTCAGCGGTTTCCGCCTCTATTTCTGTCAGTTAGTTTTTTATACTAAGTTTTCTCAAATGCAAGTGATTTGGACTTTTGTTTTGTCTCTGGGCTGAAATATCCGGTCAGTACAAACTGAAAGTGACGCGTTTAAAAATAAAATATTTCAATTTTTCAATTTCAGCAGAGGATTTTGGCGGCAATAATCGTTTAGGGGCGACAAACAAATTGAGCAAAATAGTCATCTAAAACTGCTCCTTTTGATTTCGAAACCTGTTTTGACTAATTTTAACACTTAAAGAAAACAGCGATGTTCTAGATGCATTTTCTTGATTCGGGCGGTTCAAGTCGGATATAATCTCGAAAATTTTTCTGAGGATTTTCAGGATAACCCCATCGACAAGTTTTATAGTTCTTAACTTAATGTTAGTGGTTTTGAATTGTACAAGCGTATCAATACTTACTTGTTTTTGTATTATTTTCCCAAAGGACCAAAAACAGCATTTATGCACAATTTCTCTACAAATTGTCTTTAAGAAGAATTTAAGAAGAAATCTTTTTTTCAATTAAGAAGAAAAATTTAGATAAACCGTAGTTGAAAAAACTATTTTAACTTAAGTTGCACTATGCAAATCAAACAAGCTCATTTGTAACTAAGGATTTTGCATTTTCCAGTAGAGATAAAATTCGAAAACCATTTCCGCTATCGGGTTTATCCAGTAGCGGATTTAGGTGGGAGAAGATGGCCGAAGTTTTCAGAAGCGTCTTCGGCACCAGTAAATTTTATTTTTGAAGGCGGAGCGCGCTCCAAGAGAAAACACAATTTCCAGTCAAAACTGTCCAAAAATTGCCTAAAACGGGTTGACCTAATTGGTCAAAACAGTCTTTTTAGTGATTTGGAAGAGCTCGCAAAATCAATTTGGTCGACATAAAATAAAACCACTTTTTTTTTGAAAATTGCCCCTCAATAAAAATCTAGAACCGTTTATCTCCAGTTCCGGTACCAATGATGAATCATTTCAGCCCTCCAATCGAGTAAAAACAATGTGTAGTCCCAGCATATTTTTCTGTATTCCGGCGAACTCGTGCTTGTCAGGCTGCTCAAATCGGTCAGAGAAAAAAAGTGACCTACCAATGGAGGGAGAGAGACTCTGAATTTTTCTTAAGAGAGAGACTCTGAAAATGGTAGGCTAGCGTTTTCAGAGTCTCTCTCTCTTAAAAATATAAAAACAAGTGACTGTTCAGAACATTTTACTTATCATACTTGCAGATATAGCATCGGCATGTTCAACAACAGCTGTTTTCTCTAGTTCCAGTTCAGCTATCTTTTTCTGGAGCTCTTCGACAAGCTTTTCAGGTGTACTAGCAAAGCAAATACACCTCAGAAAGCGATCCCACTTTGATTTGCTTGAACAGTTCAATAAGCGAAAAAGACCCAAACACAACCGCTAATGTGGCAACTTGTCTTTCATCTTCACAACATCTAAATTTTAACTCAAAGTTAACATTTCAAGGTTGGAATAAAATGTTCCGTTGTTGCTCAATGACTCCAGTTTATCCTGTAACACGTAAATTGTTTGCGTTATCGGAGACCCAAAAAATTTCTGGTATCTTCGAAGAAGTACTTTCAGCTGCACTTCATTGCATTTACCCCAGTCAGTTTGAATTTTGTCATCATCGTCATCTGAAATAGTATGCAAATACTTCACTTATTCCTGATTTGTCCTTGAAAATGTCAAGTTTTCTCCAAACCGTTGTAAGAAGACTCGTCTAGGTGTATGGCAAACCGCTTACCCCAAAACTTTTTGGTGATCTCGGATTTTATGAATGGAACAAGGCCATGCACAAGCATATACGTTGCTTTGTTAGGCCCAAAAGCCAGCTTTGTGTGACCTGAGTCCAGAAAATTTTGTGAATACATATCTCTCCACGACTGAAACTGTCGCTCGTCCGGAATGGACAACCAAGTAAAATTAATTTTAGCACGTGCAGAGCTACAGCTTTATTTGCAATAGCGTTCTCGTCAACCTGGTCGTTTACCAGCTGCTTTATAGTCGGATGGTCTTATGGTCTTTTTTAGCTTGCTCAGTTTTGACGCGCAGTGGTCTTATGCATGACCGATAGAAGCTTGCCTTCCTTTTGCTACCGACAACTCGCAAAAACAGAAGCGGCATCGAGTCGAATCGTTTTTAACGGGAAGCGCCCAAATGAACTCTTGTTGAAATTTCTGATTGAACGTGCAACGTCCCATGATCTTATCTGGAAAAATTCTCGATAGATACTAGGATTTCTTTGATACGCACAACAGTTTCAACAAAAATAACCTAGAAAAATTAAGTGACCAATAAGAGACTGAAAGTGACCAGGTTACTTAAAATAATCAGTTTGAGCAGCCTGGTGCCTGTGTATGCTACTGCCATATTGAAACGAGGCGTTTTGATCCTTCTCGGTAAACCCAGTCATTTCACAAGCTTGAGTGACGACAAAACATGCTGAACAATTGATTAGAGAGTGCAAATACAAATTCATAAGAATTGCACTTTGCAGAAGGTGATCATGATCAATAATTTGAAAAATAAAGTTTAATGGAAGTGGACACAGTAAATAAACCTGAAATTGGGCAGGCTGTAGAATAAACAAAATTTGCGATGTATGTACCCTCCAAGTCTCTTTTCATACTCGTGCTTTTTTATAAACAGCTATTGTTTGTAATGAAAAAATTGCTGAATTCGGAATGATAAGGATGGAGAATAATTTTTCCTTTTTTCTTTCAAAATGGTTTTTATGTACCTGCTCATCCGCGCAGCTGCATGAGTAGACTCCAAACTGTTCATTGGAGCACACTTGGTCGAATGCACAGAGCGGATAGTGGATATTGTTCACGAGACAGTAACCCTTTCCACGCTCATTCAAGGTCTGGCTCAGGGAACTGCAAACGATTACATTTTCTCAATGAGAATAATTCAAACACCCTAGCGAAAGATAAATTTGACAAACCTTTGCAATTAGCTCGGAAAAAATCTGGCAGGCAGTTGATTTGCAGACAAGAGCTTTGAATTTACATAAATATTTCAGAAATATAGCGAAACACGACGGTAGATTAAACACAAAATACTTCCTATTATTGAAACAAGTTTGTTTTAAACTTTGACATTTGCACTTGTGTTATCCAGGACATACTTTATTTTGAAAAGAGACAAATACAGGAAAAAACAATTTCGCCAAAAACTATCAGTTCGAAAAAAAATTCTTTTAACTCTACCGTTCGACATCTTTGGCTTCGATTAACTATTTCAGAGGCGCTTGAAATGGGCTGCAAAGTTCCACGGCGTTCTCGCAATGAGATTTCATTTGGTTGCAAATGTAGTAAATTGTACAGTGAATGGAACCTACATTGCAAACAATTTATTGTTCCGACTTTCGATACGAAAGTAACGGAATACTTGTGCTCGGGGTGTGTTTTTTTCTTCAGACAAGTTTCGACTTTTTAACTAGCCATTTTTGACGGCATTTGTTAAATCATTCGAAAGGTTTTGTTGTCCTGAGCTAAAATTTGAAAAGATATTTCACCTGTGATCATTTTTCGTAAAGTTACGGGGGTTTAAAGATTGTCATTTTGGCCAATTTGGTACAATTAACGCTCGATTTATTTCGCGCTATTAACGCGTAAGCGGAGATTTAATTCGTGTTAGAAATCGTTCCAAATTGGTTGAAAATAGCCTGTTTGCCATAATTGATTTGTTACAAGGAGCAAAATCTATCCTTTTGTACTTTATATGGCCTGTGGGGGGATGATTTTCATAAAAAATTTCAAATTTTAGAAAAAAAATGTTCTTCTAAAATTTGAAATTCATTTTGTTTTATTTAATTTAATTTTTTAATGTTATCACTGTTCCAAAAACCTTAAATGGCAATCGGAACATTTAGGATTTCGCCCTGATACGAGCAGTCTTGTTAGTATTATTATAACTATTTGATTTATATTTCCCCACACACTCGAAAGCTGCGCTCCCGGTAGAAGAAATCAAGCAAAAAAGGAGAACAAGCTGATACTTCGTGGCAGATGACTATAGAGACAAAAAAGACGAGCATTTATACTTTTTTCGCTGATAACTCAACTGCACATACGCTCCCATGAGCAATGACTATTCAATATTGGTGTTACAATAATGATATAGAAACACATTTATAATGACTTTGGCAAGTTTCAAACAATTTTGGAAGTTTTTAAGTTCGGTGAATTTTTCTAGAAATTTCCTTCTTTTACATGATGTTATCAGAATTATCATCTTAAATTGAACACTTTCAGTTTGAAAACTTAATTTCCTGACCAATTTAGGACAAGTTTTTTGAAAACCATTTTTTTTTCATCCGCAATCAGATTTGAGTTTTGCCAACTTCGTCTGCTCATTTATCTGTCTGTTAAGGTGGTTGTATACTGACTCGCCCGACATCATCTTTGAGACAATCAAAATTGGCAACACAAGGTAGTAAGTTAGATATCGTTAGATATCTACAAGTTTCAAACAGTGGCGAAGCGGAACAAGGACAAAACAAGGAAGCGGATACGTAAAAAAAATTCAAAAACTCGAAAATGTCAAAAAAACTAGATCTAGCGAAATGAATTAGCTTACTTTTGAAACAAAAACGTGCCAAGACGATTGAGGATAAAATTAGCCAAAAAAATTAATAAGACGGTAACAAAACCGAAAATACCTTAGCACAAGCCATTTAAACCAAAAAAATCAAAACGGTAACAAAGCCAAAAACACACACACAAACTTTATCCGCGGGTCAAATGAAACAAAATAATGCCACTAAACTGATAAGGTATTGGCTGAAACCTATTAAGCTGAAAAAATGAATTAAAAAAAGCCGAAAAATCAAAAAAAAAAATTAGGGCTGGTAAAAAAATAGTAAATCCCCCTCACCATCAAACACACGCACAAAAACAACTTTTTTTCCTGTAAAACGGCGCAAAATGAGGCCACTATGCCGAAAAAATATAGGGCAAAACCAATCAAATCGGTAGAAAATAACTTTAAGAAAGCCGAAAAAGACTAGTAAGAATTTATCAAGTTTTCCTCACCCTGGAAAAACATACGCAAAAAATTGCCCGTGGAACGACAACGCAAAATGAGGCTATTAAGCCAATGTAAGACACGCTGAAGCCTGAAAAACCAAAAAAAAAACGAAATTTAATTAAATCGAGTTGGTAAAATTAAAACCAACATAAAAAGATAACTTTGTATAGGACAGATAATGTAAATGCTAGCATGCAGAAAAAATTAATTTGTAGCGGTAAAGATGAAAAGAGAGAGTCCTCTGCCCAACATTATTTATGGGTAAAAAGTATAGTACCCGATTGCAATACCCTTGCTTATCTCAAGGGTAATAAGTAAGAAAAAAACTTGTTGATTCTCGGACAAATGAAATTGAGGGAAGCTTATCCTTTTTTCTGCTTTTAACTTTTCCACGCAAAAAAGTTACCTCTAAAAAAACTACAGTAGTTCTTGTTATATCAATTTACAATTTTCAGTCGTGATTTGATCGACTTTTAAAAACCGGTTGAACTTTTTGGTTTTTAGTCTAATTTTGAGCAAGTAACGCCAGTAAAAAGGTGCCATTAATACTTTTGCTTAAGCCGTGAAAAACAAACTTTCACACCAGGACAAGTAATGTTGCAGCTTGAGTTAAAGTTTCCTTGGCAAAAAAAGGTAAAAACGCAAAAAAAAACAAAAAAAAACTGCCGCAATTAAATAAGTCAACCGCACGGGTTGAACGTCATAGATAAGTGCAAGAAATTGCTTCTAAATCAACCAGCACAATAACAACGTTCAAATTTTTAAAAAATGATCACAAAATAAGTGCTTTTTTATTGGAATTGAAGCTAAGCGTGACGAAAGTTTCGAAAAATTTCCAAAGTCGTCATAAGCTAAAATTTTGATTTTTTTTAACAAAAGCTGCCAGTAATTTCTATTTAGAATAGAAGAAAAAACAAACTAGCAATCTCAATTGTCTAATAAAACGCAAAAACCAAAATTTCCCAAACTTCATTCTGGGAATCAGATTCACACAACGACTCCCAGTTCGATTTTATAACCAAGCAGAAAAACAGGCCATTAAGTTTAGAAATTCACTACCAATAATTTCAGTTAAACACGCGCTTTACAAAGAAATCTAATTTGAAATGATGCCTACACTTCTTGTCCCTGAATTTCGAAAACAAACGTTGTTGCATCTCAACCTGATTAAAACTGCTATGTTTAACTCCAAATTCCACTGAAAATTTGCAGAATCAAAAGATTAGTGGTGGAATTCGATTCAACGAACAAAACGTAGCTAGCGATCGAGTTCTCACAGAGAGGCGAACTTTCACTTTGCATACCCAAGCAAAATTATGACCGATAACGCTACTGGTAACAACTGAATAAGTAGAACTTTGAATCTAAAAAATTTCATAAGCGACGCACGCCAATTATGAGTCTGCATAGTTGCTAAGTGACGTAAGCCATTTATGCGCATTAGCAAAACCAGTCAATTTAAAAAAGAAAGAAATTTACCAACTAACATGCCTGAATTTATAGAGCGGACACATTTTAACTAGTATACGAAAAAATTCATTAAAAACATCCGACCCTGCCCAGGTACGAACCCCTTAATTTGCTGCTGATCTCCTAGTGTACCTCTATGCTACAGATCCATGATACCTAGAAGCTAAAATGCTATTTGTAATATAATAGTAAATGTTCTTACCATTGGCTGTACTTGATAGCTGGATCAAAATGAACACTTTCAAAATGAACACATTTTGTCACAACAATTGCATCGCAAGAAAATTTGCGACTGAGGTCAGAAAAAAATCATACCATAACATAAGCTATCAAAAACCCGCATTGTCTGTGTAATCCAAAGATTTTTTCGCCAACCGAAAGTTGATATTTCACCGTTTTAATGGGTGATATGTTACAATAGGTTGCAGGTTCAAAATAAATATCAGTATCGTTGCTGTTGTACTTCGAACACTATTTATAGTTTTTTTTTCAAAGCCAAATTATTTTGCAAAAGAAGTGTAAAAGTTGAAATTTGAATGAAATTTTATCTGGCAGAGTAATTTATCAACAAAAACTATCTTAGTAGAATGAACAATTGAGTAAAAGTGAAAGACTATATTATGCATTATAGTTTTCAAATTTAATACATGTACTATTCTCAAAATTACCACTTATTGTAATATATCACCGCTTAATGATATACTTTTTTTTATTTCCTGTACATTTTTGACTTCAACACATTTTCGGAATAGTTTGAAACTCGGTTCTAAGTTTGAGGGATTCAGGGACAATGTCTTCGAAAACCAAATCACTACCAAATTTCCCGAGCTTAGCGCAGTAACGCAGAAATTTTAACATGACAGCATAACGAATGAAAAATTACCTTCAATTCAGTAACTACATATTGCGCTGTCAGAAAAATTAACACAAACACGATAGAATTTAGCAATATTTGTTAAATAAAAAATTTTCCGAAAATGTGTATCGTAAAACATGCGTCTGATTGTATGCGTATTTCTCAAGTAAGAATCTGCTGGGAACAAATTTGGCGCAGAAAATAGAGGTATTCATATATCTCTAACGAGCTTTTTACTCAAAAATCAAAATCCACGCCTTCGAAGAACTATTCATAAGTTTATTCATAAGCTAACCGGATCTTGTTAACTATCCCCCCCCCCTATGCATTTATTATTTTTTCTGTATAAAATATGCATTTCAAAAATGCCAACAATGAGGTGGGTTTTCATTTTAGCGCGTTCGTATTTGTATTACTCATTATTTATATAAAACCCACGTAAAAATTTTTATCAATCTATATTTTCTGAAAATTGTTTTAAGCTATTGAAAATGTGGCCGCCAAAGTTGAATTTATGGAAAACTAAATGGGGGGGGGGGGGGGGGAACAGTTAACAAGATCCAGCAAACCTTATCACAGGTGATTGGAACTGAAATTAATGCCCTTTACTTAGCTAACTGAACACATCGATATACCGTTGGAAGTGTCAATGAACGCACAGCAACCAAAAAAAAAAGCTAACTTGTTTTTTGAAATTCTTCAACGATCAGATTTCAAAATGTCCTGAAAAGTATTTGACAATGAAGAACTATGTGATACACTTTTTTTATAAAATCAACCCAAACTGAGAAAACTAAATCAATAGCTGAGTTTTTTTATTTCGCTGATACCTCTGAAAACTCAAGTCCCCTGTCGAAACTAGATGTCGTTCACGTTTTTTACCGCCATTTCCACTTTCGTTATTAGAATGCGTAATTTGCCTTTCTTTTACCAAATGAATTAATTCAAGTTTTGATCAATAATTACTTCAAAAGTCAAACCGCAAAAGATCAAAATTGGCATCATTGACTCTTCTTTAAAAAAATCATAGCTTAACGTTCATTGAACACTAGAATACTTACTCGCAGGCATCACTCGTGAACGAGTACACTTTACACGCATTCGTGATCCCCACATCTTCTGTCGAGTTCATCATCGGCTGAATGAACTCAGGCATCAGATCTATGCCACAGAAATGCGATTCCTTGCAATACACAACACTAGTTGCTTGGAACTTGCCAGCCTCCAGTAAGCAGATTCGTTCCGACAAGCCGAAAAGCTTAGATGCGACGTATTTTGTAGCAACTGTTTGGTAAATTTTGAAATCACAGGAATAATAATTAACGGTATCTTCCGTAGCGCAAATTTCGCTTGCCACAGCAACCCAACAATTCAGAAAAACTATCAAAAATTTCAGCATTTTTGCGAAATAATACTGAACGGTTTCCAGTTGAGAATTTTCCGATAAAATATTTAAATGACGAAACCGGAAATCCGAAATGTTCAATTTAATGGTAGCTTTTAAGATACCTGCTTGCCGCAAAAAAAACTGGCAAAGTCCAGATAACGGAAATCGGTGATCAGACATATATCAAAAAACGTCTAAAATTTTAAGATCTACTTAGTTGAAATTCAAGTTTTTAGTTGATTAGTAAATTTTTCAATATTATTCAGCCCCGAAATATTACAATTTTTGGGAGGATGCTATAATTCGTGATTTAGTTCGACGACCATCAGTAACGAGTCGCTTAGGTTGTACCTTTTTCGGTCCGATGAACGTTAGAACGGCCGGTCTTTCCTTTCTACTCGTTTCGTTCTCATATCACCTGTAGTTTTATCACTTCCATCCTGTTAAATTTTTTCTTGAGAATCAGAAAACATAGAGATAATATTTTATTCATTCAATCTGTATTACAAAATTAGAGCAAGCAATATAGTAAAAAAAAGAAATTTGTACAATAAATAGTGCCGTAGAAACCAATTGAGAAAAAAATATATTGTTTGATGGAAAGGCAAAATGAAGCACATTTGCCGATCCAAAGCTGCTGTAACACATGACAATTTAGCATCAATCGAATTTCAAAATACTTTTCAGTATAAGTCATAATCACAAAATTCACTTTTTTCGGAAGTTTAAGTTTCAACGCATGAAACTACAAGTCTAGACAAGACCTTCATCAGATGTGCATTTTATCAGTAAATTGTGAACAAAATTAGCAATACTAGTTAACGTTACATTTCAAGGAGCAATAGTTTAAGTTCTCTGCTCCGTTCGTTTATCATCCGTTCGTTCTCAGTATTTGCTTAACAATGAGAAAACCCTAACTTACGCTAACTATGCTAAAACATGGCTCTTATGTCGACATATCGGTTATCTCATACAATCATGAAAAGAACATGCATATAATTTGAAACAAATAGTCGTACTTAAGGGTCATTATTTGCACTTCTTAGTTGACGTTGGTACGTTAGAATTCTCACATTTGGAAGGCTACAGCACGCCGCTGTTGACTCACTAAGTTCGCATGCCGCAAACGGACGTTCATTCTTTCAACTTTTCGCATAGAGTAAATTTGAAGATTTTCATACGAAAGATCTACCGATAGTTTAAGTTATGCTCAAACACTTTTTATTATTTAAGCCTACTCTTTCTAAATGACATCCTTTCAAAACTATGAACGTCAATTGACCATTTTGACTAGATCGATGAGACGCTCAAACAATAACTTTCGAAAAAAACATAGCCAACAGACAGTTGAAAAAAACGCCAATGAACGCAAGGAAAGAGGAAAAAACATTCTTGGTTGTTTTAATGTTTTATGAAAACATTGTCAGCAGACAGGAGGAACAGTTTCGATCACTCAGGAAAAAAGAAAAAAAAATACTGACTACATTTTGAATAGTTATTTATTCAACTTTCGATTTTTGAAAAAAAATACATCACGTTATAGTTCTTTGAAATTCAAGAGCCTTCTTTTGACATAGTTTCGCTATATTCAACCCACTTTTTGAAAACTAGATGAAAAGGAAACAAGACTGCTCGTATCAGGGCGAAGCCCTGAATGTTCCCACTGCCTTTTAAGGTTTATGGAGCAGCAGTAATAGCAAAAAAAATTTAAATGAAATAAAATAAAATTTTTTTTTTCTAAAATTTGAAATTTTTTAGGAAAATCATCCCCCCACACGCCATATAAAGTACAAAAAGAGAGATTTCGTTCCTAGTAACAAATCAATCATGGCAAATAAGCTTCGTTCAACCAATTTGGAACGATTTATAAAATGGATTAAATCTCCGCTTACGCGTTAATAGCGCGAATTATATCGCGCGTTAACTGTCCCAAATTGCTCAAAATGGCAATCTTTAAACCCTCATAACTCTACGAAAAATGATCACAGGTGAAATATCTTTTCAAATTTAAGCTCAGGACAACAATATCTTTTGAATGATATAAAAAATTCCGTCAAAAATGGCTAGTTAAAAAGTCGAAATTTGTCTGAAGAAAAAAAAAAACCCACCAAAAGCACAAATATTCCGTTACTTTCGTACCGAAAGTCGGAACAAAAAGTATTCCGCTGGGAAGTCTAATAATTTAACTTCACTTTCGAAACTAGAAGTCGTTCGCGTTCGTATTTCAAAAATATAGAAGGGCTTCAAGCTCTTTCAATTTGAAGATCAGTTCATGACTGACATAGATAAAAATTATAGACTTCCCATGCAAATTTTATTCAGATCAATTGTTAATTTTAGTATTGTACTAAGAAATCTAAAATTGAACTATACTGTCGATTAACTAGAATTATATCACAATTTTTGTAACTTCTACACTTATGCTTTTCGATAGTCGAGTTTGTCTTCTTTTTAACAACGAAAATGAGCGGAACTTGAAAAGAAATCAGAAGTCAAACCGATCATTAACATTAAACCAAAAAACTAATACGTTAAAAAGGTTGCTGAGAAAAAATCATGCATAAAAAAATTTTTCAAAGACTTTCAAAAGCCTGTGAACAGTGGCGAAGCAGTAAATTGAGAAATGCTTACATATGATTCCTCGAGAATCCTAAAAAAACTTCGTAAAAATAAAAGCAGTCATCGGGATTTGATGCCTCACCCTTCCGCTGACTAGACACATTTTTCAGCATCTAGGCCAAATCAGCATCTCAAGAGTGAACAATTTACATACTTATACCTAGCAAACTGAAAAAAAAAACTTTTATCATCTTGAGCCTTTTCGGCTTCGAATTTTAAATTACTTTCGTTACAATTCAGAAGACAGATCTAACAGAAGAAAATTGTTCTTATTGTTTCAAACTTTTTCAATTCAAGTTCTTAATTTCTTGACTTTGCTTGGAGCGACTTCCAATGCCATCTTCACTTCTTTTCTACTTTCAGCTAAAAGCAACAATCGAGTCTCAGAAAAACGAAAGTCAAAAACGATAGAATAGATGAACGTAATGTAACTCAACTGATGTTAACTCAACAGATTGCACTTCATGTAACGACAGACGGAATTTCAACTAACTCTAAAAACTAATCAACTAAAACTGGACATCAACAGGTGTCAATCTTGAGGCGACCGGTGGCGCTTTTTCTCGCGAGGCGAGCCATGTCTCCTTTCACGGGGCGGACTATACTCCCCAAAAACAGGTGCTCGTCGCTCCCGATTACTGTGGGGAGAATCATGTTTTGGAGATGTGCTTTCTGTCTCATTGGGGGAGATACTTTCACTGTCAGTGGACGGTGTTTTATATCTGTGATGGGGGGACCTTTGGTCTCTATGTCTGTGGGATTTATGTCCTTTTTTGTGATGGGTTTTATGCAATTTATGCTTGGGCGATTTGCTGTGTTCTCTAGGGGAGGGGGAACTGGGACCTGTAGCGTGACCAGGAGGAGACCGATTCGCCCGCCCATCGGGAGATCGGCGCACCCTCACTCTTCGCCTGTATTTTGGTCTTACATTGTTGCCGCCCGCTTGAGGGCTGCGGTAGAGGCCTTGCCTTGCCGCAGCGTCTAAAAATAATCATCAAAAGTTCGAACACCTTTCTTTGTCGTTATTTAAAACACCTTAAGAATAGGCAGGGTATTTTTCACTACAACGAATGATCTCCGTATTCATGCTTAGAGCGGTTTTTTTATTCTAAGACCAGTTTGATTGTAATTTATACAATTATTAATTGAATTTAAAAAAGTTTAGATGGCAGAAACAGAATAAAAAATAGATTGAGAAAGACATCTGAGCAATTTCTATTAACAGAATGACAAATACTTAAATGTGTACCCTCAACGAACGGAACTAGAACCAAACATTGAACACTTTTAACAAACTCAAATCATCATGATCTGTGAGATAGATAAATGTAACAAGGAGCACTATAATTAAGCGCGACTGAGGCTTGTCAGTTTTTCTTTCAAATTGAGTTAAAAATCAGCTAAAAAGACGACTTTTTCCTATTATTTTTTTAACTTAGTTTCTACAAACTTGGTTCGTTTCAATTGAAAAATTACGCTTTCAAATTATGTTCAAAATTATCTCATGGTTTTTTAGCCAATTTACGTTTAATTTAACGGAACAAAACCAACTAACAGAAACTAAAGTACTGATCCAATTAATCAGAAGTAGCAACAAAAATGTTTTATTTCAGATGCAAACAGATAGGTTTTAATTCAAACTCCTCGGATGGTTTTTGTTCAGTTGCTACTTGTGATTCCGTCCAGCCCAGAAAATTGACCATTAAATTATCATTCTCGAGAGCACATAGTGAGCAATAAACATGAAATCTAGATATAGTCGATAGACTATTTATGTATTAATGAATCAATTTATTGATTAACAGAAGAAAAATAATCGATGGATAGAGATAGCATTATGAAGTAAAAATCAATTAGCTAGAAAAGTTTTCGAACGCGATAAGCAATAAGATTTTCAGCAGTTTCAATTGGATTTAATTTTCAGTTTATTTGCTGTCAGGCGCGACCAATGGGATAGGCATATTCCCGTCTTTCTGGTTATGAGGGATTGAAATTTACAGTTGAGCACCGCACTTGCCAAACAAGTGTGTATGTTGTTCGGGGGGTGGGGAGGGGGGGGGGACTATATAGGGCGTGGGGGTGGGCAATCGATAGTGCTAGCTGCCACTGTAGGGTGGCAGGTAACAAGTAGTGACTGGTGTTGTCTATTGAGCTCTGAAATTAGGGTTCTGTATGTTCTGCTCTGCCTTTTGGTAGAGAGGGTTGTCCCCTTTAGCTCTCATCTCACCTTCTTGCGCCTTGAGGAACGCCTTGTACTCTTTCTTCTCCTGCACCACCACGTACGCCTGCACAAAAGAAACGATTCAATATCTAACAACTTTTTTGTCGTCTAACAGGCAAATTTCCTTTTTTGGAATCTATTTTAAGATAGAGGCATTATTTTTCACAAATCCTACAAAATGCAGTTTTGGACCTTTTTTGGAAAAAGTTAACAATAAAATGCGGTTTCCTGTTGCTCACTCCTTAGCGTTCGCAAAATTAGTGAACCACAAGCCCCCTTAAATCTGCTCATTTTATGAAACAAGTCTTTAAATTTGTACTTCATAATGAACTATTGTTTTTCTTCACACTGATGGAAAGTGACCGAAGCTACCACTTTGAAGGCGGCAAGAAGAAATGGGGGGCTTCAATGAGATATCAAAATTTAAATTGACTAGTCTGATTCCGTGACAAGCTACTACAACTGACATTAAGGCATATTCAAAACTAAAAAGCACGCATCAAATAATATAGACTTACCATTCGAGATTAACATTGTATTCTATCACCGAAAAATTATGAGTTAAATTATGCTTCTCACCTTCCAGCCTATGATGAGGAGGAGTCCGACTATAAGCACCAGTATAACCACAATCAGCACAATGATCCATGCAGCAGTACCCTCTGTGCACATCAGATTAGAGTTGTACTAAAAAAAAACTTCATGCGCTATTGACAAAATTTTGCTATTTATGATTTTATACAGGGTTTCATGGAACAGCGAAAACAGAGCGTCATCGCGGTTTTTTCAAAGTTTATGCACAAGGACAAGTAAACGCATAGACAAAATTGATAAACTAAATATTTGACGCACTGCGCACTGTAAATTAAAAGCATAATTAACACGAAGACTGAAACTAAAGGCAATTTAAACCTCTTTCAACTTTTTAGTTTCGAAGACAAAATGTATCAGGATGAAGTTCTTTGAATTAACAAAATATATATTGCGAATTTTTCCGTTAATTAAACCCAAGTTAAGACGCAGACGCAAAGCTGCATTCTACAAACAAGCAAAAAAAAGTAGCTCTTAACGGGGTCAAAAAGTGAAAAGTAAAAATAATAGAAAATCTGCTGTGCCGGAACCGCAACGACCTGGAGATTAAAAGTCACACGTCCTAAAATCTGCGCCACCACGTACGCCTGCACAAAAGAAACGATTCAATATCTAACAACTTTTTTTCGTCGTCTAACAAGCAAATTTCCTTGTTTTGAAATCTATTTTCAGATAGACATTATTGGTGTCTAACACGAATTCAACGCTTAATTTTCAAAATGTATCATAACGTCAAAAATTGGATATTTACCAAGCCCGTAGCTGACTCTACATTACATCTCTATTTCATTTTCTATTTTTTTTCAGAATTGGCATAGTAGTCCTTGGGAAATTGAACAACGTCCAAAAATGGGTCAAAATGTCAAATAGCTGATTCTTTACCAAAAATTGAAAAATTCGTTTATACTGAGGACCCTAACAGCTTGTTTTTCGATTGAACCTATTTCAGTTTTGGCCATGTAGTTTTCGAGAAAAATCAAAAGTTTCCAAGAAACGGAAATTTCGAAACCCAGCCAATCAGAGATTGGAAAAGAGAAATAAACGCAAGTAAACAAAAAACACTGATTTGCTGAAAAAATCTAACCTTTCGAATTTCAAAGAAAAAAATAGATGCCCTTTAAGCTCTTTGAATTTCTAGAACGATAAATGACTGGCGCTTTTTTGATAACATTAACTGAACTAGAGAAAACTGGATCAACGCATAAGGTTTTTATTCTGTTGGAAATCTAAAAATCAAATTCCTCTTTTGAACTTAGAAATCGTTCACAATTTTTTGCGCCAATTCCACGTTCGTATTTGAAGAGTGCTATTTACGTCACTTTTAGCAGATGAATTTCAATTGAACTCAAACAGGGCATATATACCTAAGTGCATTCACAAATTCATCAATATGTATGAATGCACATCTGTAGTTATTAGACATTTAAAACTTTTGCTGAAAAAAAAATCAGCAAGACCTATATAAGAGTCTTCACTACGTTCAGTACTCTTAAGCATGGCCTTTTCATAATTTCATCTTTAACTTTCTACAAAAACTAGATCAAAGCCGCTATGAAGGGAAATTATCTCGCACCTCTTTTTTCGATTGAACCCTTTAACTCAACTTTGGCAGCGTACTTTTTGACTAAAAACTCCTGAAATTGTCTGCAATAAGTCCAAAATATAAGCAGAAAAATCCCAACTCCTGTTTTTCCGATTCACCTTTTATTTCTGATTGCATATTTTTGCGCCAATATTTTTTTTAGAAAACACTATTTGTTAAGCGATGATTTACAGAATCTGTTTTTTCTCGCAAACCCTTAGTTTAGGATTGGAACGGGTAATTTTCGAGAAAGAGAAAACTTCAAATTTTGGACAGTTTCTGAGACCAAAACTCTTTTACTACTGAATAATGGTGAGGCAGAGCTTATTCAGGGGGATCTCCAGAACACTTCTTTTAATTGAACCTTTAATCGCAGATCTGTCAAGGAAGCTTTCGAGAAAAGGAAAATATTCCAGAAAAATGGGTCAAAAATTCCCCGCAATGAATTTTTTGAAGGTTGTAGAACGTCCGGTGAAGTTAAAAGAAACTAGCAGAACATCCAAGCACACAGGGGAGCAAGTGGGAACAAACCTGAAAGTTCTTAAGCTTCAATAAAAAAGTAAGTGAGAAAAGCAAGCAAGAATTTTAAGAAAAAATGTTTACAGGAAAGGTCTAGTTCCCAATTACAAGACACCTGCTTTCATAAATGTCAGAATTTTATGCGCATTTTTGTTCATATATATCTTTTTCTCAGATGTCTGTTGACAAAAAAATCAGAGATTTCGTTCTAGAAATCGATCACATTTTTCGTGAATTTTACACTTTAGCTGTTCGATAGGGAAGTTTGCCTTCCTTTTAACAAAGGAAATGAACTGAACTTGAAAAAAAATCACAAGTTAAACCGCGAAAAAGTGGATTTGAAATTGAACAAACTCTTTTGAACACATTAACTACGCTCACCAAAACATCAAACATTCTTCCATTGTTATTGATGTAGACATCTGCTGAGCATTCTGTTCTTATTAAAATAGTGCACCTTCGCCATATAGCATCGTCTGGGGACTGTTCCGAGTCGGTAATATCTGTGAAGTTGAACTTATCCTGAAGTTTGCACGAGTCCCCCTTCAATTCTTTGAACTCGCATTTTGCTGCGTTTACATATCGCTTTTCCTCGCACATAATGTTGCTACACTCTTGAGTTTCGCAGATATCACAAAACGGACCTAAACCAAAGATTGAACAAATAGCAACAAGTCATATTTCTAACTACCAAAAAAAATCAAAGAAAGAGCAAAGAATTTATCACTACATAAACGCATGATTTTCTTTGATTTTTATTTTTAACTTACTAGATTCGTAGAAAAACAAATCATTTTTAATTTTCAAGTATCTTTTATTGGAGACTTGAAATAAAACTAAACCTTATTGAGAAAACTGGATCAATATGCAAATATACTTCCACTAGATAACAGAAAAATCAAATCCATTTCGAGCTCAAAGTGAAGCTCCACTTTTTGCGCCATTTGCATTTTTTTTATAAAGCGCCAAATTTGCTTTCATTCGGTATTCATAGTAATTTGAACAAAGAGCTTCATGGAAAATCAAAAATATGAAAACAAAATACCGGAAAACCCGTTTGAGCACGGGCAGTCTCCGTTGCATCTACATTCTCCGCTCGTGCGGCCATTGCAAATCAATTCGTCTGGAAAATTTGGGTCTTGACATTCGGAGCTCTTCACACAATTGCAATTCCGGTCTGAAACAAATTCACCTGTCATCAATCTAACTTCAAAGTAATCAAACTGCGAATAGATCAATCGCATTTGACTAGGCAAATGAATCATGCTTTTTTTTGGAAAAAATATATGAACAAACGTCAACATAGCCAACCAACAGTTAAAAAACTATAAGTGATTTCAAGCAAGCAGACCAGGAAAAAATCTTTATTTAAAAAATTGTCAACTACCGACTTTTTAAGAAAAAATATATAAATTTGGAGCTCTTTAATTTCAAAAATATTAACACTTAAGAAAAAATACTCTAAAATTGACAAAAATGGATCAATACCGCTGGGAAACCTTGAAATTAATTTCCACTTTTTGGACCTTAAGTTCAATCATGTTTTTTCGCGCCAAATGCACTGACGTTACACGCACGAGCGCCTTTCGCGTTACTTTTAGCAAATGAATTAACAGCCCTAGAAAAAAAGACCTAAATAAAAGTTTTCACTTCTTTCATTGACACTTAGACGGTTACCTACCAAAAAGTAGACAACTCATTAAAAAGACATCTACTCTATTAATCAATTAGAATCGAGAACAAGAAGTAAACTTAGGAAATAAATAATCCCTCTACTTTTTGACTGGTATGAAATAAAGGTGGTCTACTTTTTGACCGCACTCCCACTTAGACGTAGTCGTCAATTTTGTTATCTTTACATCGGGAACCGCTTTTACTTTATTGTCAGACTATTTGCCTATTCAAATTAGTCACCCTCTACTGGGGGATACTCCTCTAACAGCCAAAGACTTTTGTAAACTTCAACAAACCAAACTGGGACAATTTAACACAGAGGGGAAGCTGAGCTTCGCATCACTTGCGATACAACACAAACAAAAAAAAGCATACCTCTTAACTTAAGTTTTCGTAAGTCTCGATAGAAGTTCATCTTAGGCAAAGATGCCAGACAATTAAAGATTAAATGAGCAACAGAGTGAAACTAACCAAACCGAAACAGAGCCGAAAATGTTTGAGCATACAAAAATGGAGCCGAAAAAATCAAATTTGAAAAATTTAAGAAATCAATAATAATAGTAATAAAATAATTTACAAAATAAATTAGTAATTCAAAAAAATTGAGAATTTTCAATTTCTTCCCTGAAAGTACAGTGAGCAACACTTCCCGTTTTAACTTCAATGAAAGTTGCGTATAGATTAGGAAAAATCCGTGATTAGTCAACTAAGCCGATGACCTTTGAGCAGACACAATTTGAGTTAAAAAAAAATGATTTTAGAAATGTCATGAAAAAATCTTACAGAACAAAAAAATCCGTGATAAGTCAACTAAGCTGGCAATCGTTGAGCAGATACAAGTTGAGCAGAAAAAACATGATTTTTTTAAAAATTTTTTAAATTGTCAAGTTCCTCTAAAAAACACAATGAATAACACTTGCACATGCAATTACTAGGAAAGTTGCTTACAGCGCAAGCAAAATCCGTCATGTGGCAACAAAGCTAACAATCTTTGAGCAGACACGAGTTGAGCCAAAAAGAAAAGCTATAAAGTATAAATGTTCAAGTCCCCCTGAAACTACATTGAACAACACTCGCACTTGCAACTACAACGAAAGTGGTTTACAGCACAATCAAAACCCATGATTTGGCAACTAGGCCGACTAAACTTAAACAGACAAACGAAAGTCCGACAATTCAAATTTACTCGAAAAAAATTCAATTGCATATATACTGAAAAACCCCTGACTGGAACCATTGACCTTGAGTGTAAAGGCAACTGAATTACCTCTAGCCCAAGTGGAAACGAACCTGGAAGTTCTTAAGCTTCAATAATAAAGTGAGTAAGAAAAGCAAGTGAGACTTGTAATAAAAGCTGTATACAGGAAAAAGTCTAGTCCCGATTAAAGACACTTGTTTTCGCGAAGGTAAAAAAGAAATTGAAAAAATACTTTACGAAAACGTTTACATGATGAATGTTAACGTTGCAGAAAAGTAAGAAACACTAAAAAGGCGGACGAGCTCCATACTTCCGCAGACTCGACCGTTTTTAGATAATGATTAAACAGACTAAATCAAGAAACTGACAATAGAGCGCGATTAAATCAAACTTGAGAACCCTTACTAGAAACACGGAACTTTTAATTTTTTGATAAAAATAAGGATGAAAGAAAAAAAAATGACAGGAGTTTAATTTTTACGGCAAAAAAGAAGGAATGACAGCAAAATTTTTTCAAATTTTAAAATCTTTTTCACCACGGTACAATTTAGCCGTCAGATGCACAAGTGACCTTTCACAAACAAAATGAAGTAAGGGCAGATATACTCATGATTTTTTTATTTTTATTTTTAAATAGGCAGTTTTGTAAAAAAAAATACATATCTTTGAATTTTCAAGTATCTTCTATTATGGACTTATTAGATGAAACTAAATCTAATTGAGAAAACTGGATCAATAGGCAATTACACTTTCGCTCGAAGTATAATTCCTTCTCTTTTGCCTCGAGAAGGAAACAGCCAAGAGTCAGTTGGAAAAAGGTCAATGTACGCAATGAAACCGAGAAAAAAACGCATCCGAACTTCAAAGAAACAATAGATGAACTTGAAGCTCTTCGACTTTCTAGAAAAACTAATGATTGGCTCTTTTTGATATAATTAACCCAATTTGATAAAACTGAAAATGAAATTCCACTTTCAAATCTAGAAGTAGATTACATTTTGTGGGACCCCTACACTTTCTCTGTTCGTAGTTTGCCTTCATTTTAACAAAGCAAACGAACTGAACTTGAAAAGAAATCAAACCAAACCGCAAAAAACGTTGAACTCTTAATCAGTTAGCAAAAACAAAACCACACAATCTAAATAAGTGACTTCTCTTTGGTCGTGTCGTGGACACTTTTGGATACAAGTGATTTGAATACCACTTGCAGCTTATCGCAAATATAACAGGGCAAACAGAAAAAAATGAAAACACCCTTGCTTATGCCAAGAGTAATTATACTGAAATCTGAGTTGCTAAATTTAGAACCAACATAAAAAACACTTTTCGAATGAACGGGCACTTTTAGAAAATGCAGGCATGCTCAAAATAAGTCTCTTGCTTGACGAAAGTACAGATTTCGAGATGAAAACAAATTTCAGTCATCATGTGAACAAATTAAAACCGGGGAAAAGTCTATTACCCGATGAAAAAGTCCAGATCTGCAAAACTGCTGCTTATCGAATGAGTAATATTAAGTTAACATGGCTGCTCACCAGCATCATATTTATCAGGCTTGTCGCATCGGCACGCCATAGAATTGGATTCTGGATTACAGTAGCAGGAACCTCGGCCATAGCAGGTTTCTCCCTCGTCTCCCTAAGCATTGAATTTGATCTAATCGACATAATTGAGACGTAAATTATACTAATTTTGAATATCTCAACAAGGATCTAGAGATCATTTACACGGATTTATTTCCTTGGTAACCCACTTTGGATAAATAAGCAGACGGTAAAACTGATCAGTTTCTTACCTTAGGACAAGAATCGGGGTCACATCCACAGGTGATGCCAACATACTTGTTGCCAAGAGAGTTCGCGTTGCACTCACACTCGCCACAGTAACACACTCCATTCCCGTTACAGGCCTTCAACGAACTACTTTTACCTCTGCAGGCCTCGTCAAATGCCCCGTCTGATTTCCCTTGGTCAGCTGGACAATCGCATTTGGATCCATGCCAGGAAGGTTCGCAAGCACAAACACCGCATTCCAGATCTCCATTCACACACCTAAAACGATAGAAAAGTACTGAAAGAGGTACATGTATTTTGAGATGAAGAGTACTGGTAAAGAATTACTTTCCGCATTCACACTCTATTTATTTTTTACATTACTTTACTCCAGATATCATATTGATCTAAGCGTCTGACATATTGGAAAGCGAATAGTTTTTAAGGAAAAGAAAATGAAGAAAAAAGATGACCTAAGATATAAACTTAAGTTTGGCAAGTTTTTCTGGATTTGCACATTTAAATAGCCGAGGAAAGTGTTAGTCGATAGTATAAATGATTTTTTTTGTGCGCGGTGTGGTGTGCTAAAACGATTTGATTGCTTTTTCATCCGATGCTTGCATTTCAGACCGTAATTGGTATAAGGAGGTAATTGGCGAACATGCAAATCAGTACACTTGTAAAAATGTAAGTTATTCCGCATCTAAAAACGAGTTAAATAGTTTTTGTGAATCAATTTGCTAAGGACGCAAGCCATATGGAAAGTGTCACACGGAAAATTATCATGGAAAACATTCAAGTTATCTTAAACTAATGTCTTTGCCCAAAACTTGCATTTCTTCAATTACACTTTCAATAATGTTTGTTATTAAATATCAAATATCAGCAAATTTAGAGTCCATTTTTACAAATAAAAAGGGCTTAAAATGGTGACTTTTTTTATTTCAATAAGCCCTGAAACAATAAGAATTATTCTTTCACTTAATCTTCAAATTCTCCTAAGATACACTTGCAAATAACTAAAAAGACTGCTCGTACATCAGGGCAAAGCCCTGAAAGCTCAGACAGTCCCTTATTTCATATCGAATAGTTTTTAGGAAGAGAAAATATTGAAAGCCTTTAAATTTTGGACAATATCAAAGTCTGAAACTATTAAGTCGTACGAAATTAATACGACCGATTAGCTAGCCTCAATTAAATTTGGGAAGATTTTGTTATGCGGGATAATTCGCCACGCATGAACAAATCGGCATTATGAATAAACTCTTCAAAGCGCGCATAATTTAGTCCAGAACAAGGCCTAGTTGGCAATTTTCAAAACCCCAGAACTTTACAGAAAACAATCTGAGGTAAAATATCTTTTTTCAATTCATCTCAGAAAGTCTATATCTTCAATGGGGTATAACAATTTGTTGTTGAAAACTATTATTATTTCGATCGGCGAAAGTTGACTGCATAAAAAAACAAACCGAGAGTCGGAACAAAAATGTGACCATTCGGATAAACATGAGCTTCAAAACATACAACAACTTGTGCTTTAATTTAATACGAAAATTCTCATAATTGGAGAAACGCTCAAAAAGGGACCTTGAAATATAGGAAAAGCCGCTTGCGTGAAATACTCGGCAAAATTCTATTCGGTACGTGTGTTATTGTGCGCGTACATCTTTGCCGCTAATTTTAACTTTTGAGTTTCTGATAATTGCCTTAATTGGGGAATCTTGACCCAAGACTGAGCGTCTTTTTGAGTCTGTCAATAAATCTTGCATCACTTAATTCCGTTGGTCTGCTAAAAGACTCATTTTTCACTTTTTATGCTAAAAGATAGGTCTGCTAAACGATCGGTCCCCATCGAGACTATATGTTCTGAGTAAGACGTGAAAGCATTTAAATCTGAACGAAAACTTCGTTTCATAGTGCGAGCAATTTGTCGCGCTTTCTAGACGCTCTTGTTCACAGGACATTGGTAGCTACACCGAATTAAGCGAACATGCATAAAACTGTAGATTTGAAAAGATGTTAATCATTGTATGTTCTACAAATAGAAGTCTACCTGAAAAAAACTGTAAGTAAATGAGAGGATAGTGTACATAAAAAATTAACTGAATATTGAGCATCAGATAGTTGCTAATGAAAACTAGGAAGAAAACTTACTAAACACCTTCATATTTTATAGAAATTGAAAAAACAACAGTCTTTACTATGGGAATTGTAATTATGGATATCTCCTCTTAACTTCCTTTTATTTGAAAAAATGACAGTACATTGCAAAAGCGGAATTAGGGGAAGCGGCCGGAAACCGCTTTTTCAGAGCATTGATCTCCTAGCCACCAAAAATGATAAATATCTCCTTTGATACTATTTCACAACATCCATTTTTGGTGGACCAGCCGTAAACTTTTTCTTAAGAGGCCAATATATACCAAGTTTCAGGTGAGAGCGCGTGCCAAAAAACATAGCAACTTTTTCATCAAAATCTTTCGCAAAAATCATTTTTGACCTGTTTTTTTTTCAAAATCTATACTGCAGCTCAGAAAAAGGATTATTTTATTACGCTGCTAGTCTTATAAAAATCAATAAAATAAAAAGAACGATCAAACAATTCGGCAAAAAACGCAACCCTACCGGGATTTGAATCAACCGTGATCAGAATTTTAGACGGAGGCAATTCGGATAGTAATATATCGAGACTGTTCAGCCAAAAGACGCTAAACATTTCAGCCGATTTAAAAATGAGACGTTTCAGCCAGTTTAAGACATCTGAAACAATATAAATTAGCGTCAAACACTGATTCTCGCACACAATTTCTCTAGTTTCCTATGAAAGCGCAGCTGAGCAAGCCTTCGCTATAGCTTTTAACAAATTTATCGGACGTATTAAATTTTTGATATAATTCTGACTTTTAAATTCTAACAAAATCGAAATACTTCTTTGAAATTTCGCGTTTGCCTTTTTGTCGGCATTGTATGCTTTTTTCTCTCAAAAATTGAATCGCAAATCGTTGTTGAATGAAAATTTTGTTCAGTTGTGCTCTTGAAATTCTCCGAAAAAGCGCAATCAGTTTGCGTTGCTCTTTTGTCAGTTCAAATGCAGTTTTCAACAATCAATTGCAGTTTTAACGCCATTTCACTGTCTCAAGGTCAGAATCATTTCAAAAACTTCAAACGTCCGATAAATTTGTTAAAAGATATACTTGCCAATGCCGTTTGCATTCGATAAATTTTAGAGTTATTGCTGCAACGATAAATTAATTGAAAAGTTTCAGGTAGAATCATCTTGCTTTTTTCGACCAAAATTTCAAATTGACTTAAATATTTCTGTCCGAAGTAACGCGGCTCTTAATCATCGTAACTAACATAAAAACAAGACATCCAATTTTTTTCAAGTTTCCAAAGACAAACCACATCTTCGAAGAGCTCTTTTCTTGAAAAGAAACTTCTATGGTTAATATTCGTTTCAGAACACAAAACCGAATTGAGAATTCATTCCACCGGCAATTCTATAAATTATACATTTTTGCGTTCATTTCAACCTACATGATTGCATATCTTTTTTAAAAAATAACTTTAATTTCAACAAGTCTGTTTCCTGTCTTTCAATTTCAACAAGAACTCCAATTTCAACACAATTGCTAAGAGTTGCAAATAAGCACACTTTCTTTGGTATCTTTCTCGGCAGAAAATAAATGTTCCACTAATTTCAGACCAAGTCAACACTATTTCCAAGTTCAATTTCTGAGAAACCTACTGATTGTGTAATAATGTATGGAAAAAATAGAGGTATTCATTTACTTTTTAAAGCTGGCCAGAAGTTCTCAATTCGAGCGGAATAGAGAAACAACAAGGGAAGCAAGATATATATAAAGAATACTTGATAAACTCGCCTGCTTTCAAAGAAAAAAATGTTTCTCGACAAAATCACATGCAATTTCCACACCCACAGAAACCAGAGCTTCTCCACAAAGGAATTTGAGCGATCAGGAAAAACAAAAATAGTACAAACATCACATATTGTATAACAAAGAGTTCCACAGATGGGATGGTGTACCATGAGACCTATTTTGGACCCATGACTAGATGAAAACTCATCAACTAGCGTCAAGTAGCATGTGGCAATATTAACGTGCTTTGTAGAAAAAGTATATGGTTACACTATTTTATAAGGCTCACCCACATTGCAATTTTAAGTACAGTGGAAATAGTTGGAATCCTGCCAATACAGCGTATGCCAATGCACAGTTACTTTTAAACAATGTTCGAAAATTCCGCCTATTAAGTAAATTCTTCGAAACCGTCGACAGGAATTCATTTTTGCAACGACCGACTAACTTGGTAATGAAACATTGCAAGCTTACAGGCTAGAAACTATGAATGAAAAGTTTAATTAAAGCGCTCTGATTGTAGCTCAACAAATGTAGTAGCAGTAGTACTTAAGATTTTAAATCATTTCAACCCAATTATCAGTAAAAAATTAATAAATATTTTAAAGAACAAAATAAAATAAAACTACGATTTAGCAACAGCAAGAACAGAAAAAATTGATTTTTTTTTGCGGAACTTCTGTCTGAGTTAGTGATCAACCAGTTTTTGAAGAAAAAAATTAAGCTATGTTTTCAAAGCAGTCGGAGGCGTCGCATGAATTTTCAATGAACTAACTTGTGCATGTGATTTGCATTCTTAATCCAGTTTTGAAAAAGTAAGAATCCGTTTTTTCCTTCGTTTTCGGAATTTCAAATCTCGAATTTCAATCGATGTATTTCAATCGATGAAATTCGATGTATATTGTCGAGATACACTCATCCAGACATGAACACAATAGTGTTCATGCAGCGGAAATGATGTGCAAAAAATTGCACAAAATTACTCGATCTTTGTTGCTTAAATCATAAAATATGCTTGACGCGTAAAAAAAAGATGCAATTGAAAGTATGCTCCATTTAAGTTTTTAAAAAAGCCATGCGTGATACCCATTATTTTACCAATACGACATTTCCAGTTAATTTCAATTGTCATTGTCACGTCAAGGACTTTCAATAGAGGAATAGATATTATTTCCTGCCCTTAGTAATTTCTTTATAATCATCATTGCAGAACTGCTTATTGAAAAACAATGAAAAGAGTCAATGAAAGCAAGTAAACAGAAAAAAAAACTGACTTAATTTTTCGCATTTCCAAGAAAAAAAACGGCTTTAATATTTTCGAACAATTCATAGACACTCTTTTTGATAAAAATAACCCATTTTGAGAAAACAAGATCAATAGGTTAAAAACTTAATTCGCTGAGAAATCCGGTAATTAAATTCCATATTCGAAATTCGAAGTTGATCACGTTTTTCGTGGCTTTTATTTTCGCAGTTCAATAGTGGAGTTTGCCTTCTTTTTAATAATAGAAATGCACTGAGCTTAAGAAGAAATCACAAGTCAAACCGCTAAAAATCAAAATTGAGCGTGAACAAATTTTAAGATTTTTTCCTGAGAAAAAAAAACAATAGAATAAGTAAGACCTATATAAGGCTCTTCACTACGTTCATTACTCTTAAAAAAGTATCACGATCTATGATATAGTCTTAACTACTTTCATAGAATTAATCAAAGAATGGTAAGAACCCTAGATATAACTTCAAAGATAATTAGAATTGATAAATATCCTAAGAAAGAGAGATATCCTAACTGAAAAACAAAGATATCCAAAAAAAACACGGTTCTGATTTACACTTTGAGAAAACTGAATTGTTAGGTTAAATTTTTATTCCTCTAGGAATTTTAAAAAACTAACTCCTTTCGAAACTAGAAATTGAGCACTTGAATTGAACTGATAATCATTTGTGCAGTTATGAGTATGAATGCACTTCTTTTGTTATTAAAACATTCCAGGACTTCTGGAAAAAAAACCAAAAAAAAAATCATGACCTATAAAATAGTCTGAACTACGTCAACGATTCCTAATAAGCATCGAGACAAAACTTAGAAAAAGCTTAAAATTCCGAATTTTCTTCAGCAGACACACATTGCGCCAAAAAAACTTATTAGTGCCCGGGTCGAGCTTATGATTTTATGATCCGACGGTCATGGCCAAATGTTGGTATTTCAAGACTGTCGCGACAGAATTTGGACATTTTTAAACCACCGCGACCAAAATTTGATATTACCAGTCATTGCAGACCTAGGCAATGTGTTCGCGACCGAAGGAACGTTAACGGCGACCTGCTCCACCAAAGGAAAATTAACCGCGGCCGGTGCCAACAAAGGAAATATAACCGCGACCGGTGCGACCGAAGGAAAATTAACGGCAATAGGTGAATACTCAGTAGTGGATTTTGGGACGGAGGCGGACGCCTCCTCACCCCCTCGAGGATTCGACCCCCTGACAAGCGCCGAAAAAACGCCCCGAGGATTCGACCCCTTGACAAGCGCCGAAAAATTCGACCCCCCGAGGAGCGCGCGCCGAAAAAACTTCGGCAAAATTTTTGAAGAAGTACCTAAAAACCCATATTGGCTGTTTTCACGAAATTGGCATGCGGCCCAAAAAATCAGGCCAAAACAGGTTTTTTTGGGAGAGCTCGGAAAATCAATGTGGTCGATTAAAAAAAAGGTAGTCGACAAATTTTTGACAATTTTTTTGAAAATCCGCTTTTTTCTCGAAAATCCTAGATCCTAGATAGTATGGAGTTTAAACGACAAGCTTTGTTTTTTTTGACACCACGACTAAATTTACGACCCTGCCGCGACTAATTTTTGACCCTGCCGCGATTAATATTCGACCATGCCGCGACTAATTTTTTGACCATGCCGCGACTAATTTTTTGACCATGCCGCGACTAATTTTTCGACTATGCAGCGACTAATTTTTCGACCATACCGCGACTAATTTTCGATCATGCCGCGACTAATTTTCGATCATGCCGCAAATAATGTTTCGACCATACCCGCAACTTATTTTTCGACCACGCCGAGACTAATTTCATTATTTTAATTTGGCTACTTAACAATTTGATCTAAATAATGTATAAATTCCCATATATCAGAGCGAAAAAAGATTATGGCGAGCATGCTAGGTTTGAAGGCCGTAGACCTGAGTTCGACTCCCTCAAAGTCCTAAAGCGACCATTTTTCGATCAAGGCGCGTTTAATTTTTCGACAATCACGTTTTAAATCGTTTTAAAATTTTTCCACGTTTTAAAATCCTGCCCCCCCGTATTTGGATTTTCGGTCGCAAAATCAACATCGACGAAGTCAAAAATAAATTGCGGAAATTTTGAGCCGAATAAAGAGAAAAAGAAAACATAGCCAACTGACAGCTGGAATAGGGTTATGAACGCAAAGAAATTGAAAAAACCGACTTGTTTTTTCAAAATCTTTAATTTTTGTATTTCGAATAAAAATTAGATGGCATTAAACCTTTTTGAATTTGTAGAACAATTTATGATTGACAATTTTTTGTTAAAATTAACCCAATTTGAGAAAACTAGATCAATAGAAAAAACTTTAATTTTGCTGGAAAACTGATATTTAATCTCCATTTTCAAAATTAGAAGTTGATCACGTTTATCGTGACCTTTACAATTTTGCTGTTCGATAGTGGAGTTTGCCCTCCTTTTAACAATAGAAATGCACTGAACTTAAAAAGAAATCACAAAGCAAACCGCGAAAAACCAAAACTGAGCGTAAACAAACTTAAAGACTTTTTCCTGAAAAAAAAATCAGCAAGACCTATATAAGAGTCTTCACTACGTTCTTTAATCTTAAAAACTGATATACTGAAATCAAAGAGGTAATTTTACAACCAACATAAAACAAATCGAATTTAAAAAGCAGGCATGTTCAAAAATTGCCTGTACACCATCTGTCTGTTCGTTGACGAAAGTAAAGATGGAGATGACCACATTTTAGTCATCCTGTGACCAAAGGAATTTGCAGGAAAAAAATTCTAGTACCCGGTTGCAATACCCGTGCTTATAGCAAGGGTAATCAAGGATCCTAATTGAATGCAAAAAGGTATAAAACTATTTGAAAATCGAAGTCAATCAATTTTTTGTGCATTTTTCATTATTCTTACCGTTGAGTAGGTTGACCCTCATTTATCACAAAGGTACATTTAACAGCGTGAACACCAGAACAAATTGAGCTCAAGCAAGTCTCAAAGTATTATCTGCAAAGTCTAAAAACTTAAAAGCGAACACTCAGTTTTTATTTCGTGCACTTGATCTGATAAACACTTCAAGTATACCCTGAATTGAACCCAAAGTTTACACATAGACTTACGGGTTTCCGGAATTCATTGTATTTTCGCCTATCGTTTCACAACCTGTGCATTCAGCCTTAAGATGCTTGATGGTCGCCGTCAACAACTCGGTTTTTGGATGGACGCCTTAAAATAAATCTTTTGATCAAGACAGTCGATTTTAAATTTGCATGACAAGTGATTCATTTTAACATGATTTTAAAAAAGAGCGCATCTACGTAATAATCTCCCTCGACCTTCAAGAAACGGAGCGAGATTAATAAGTAGATTAAATCTAACGAATTTTCGACCAATCAGAATGCACCAAAATTCAAATTCTCAAAAGAACGCTCAAGTGCTAATTTATTGATTTCAATTATAGGGGTGGAAATTCGTTAGTAGATACCATAGAGAGAGAGAGGGGGGGGGGAGATTGTTAAGTAGATCCAAAAGAGCATTTGATATATTGCAGTACCACGCAACTTCGAATTTCCCACGAACACATCAGAAGTTACGACCAGATTGATTATTAACTTGCCACTAATAATTCGAATAAGTTATTATAATGATTGTGGTTTCTGCGATTCGCAGAGATTCTACGAAAGGCTACCCGGCCTGACTAAGCATAGTCCGTTTCTCTTTTTTCTCCACATTCTAGATTTAAGTTTTGTTGAGATTTCTTGTTTTTTTTTTGCGAAAAGCTGCAACACATCAGAAACTACCTGGGAGATTAAAATTGATAGTGTACTCCTTGCTCGGATTAAGTTCCACTTTGTCTTTGACTTTGATTTGAATTTGAACAGTAATTCCAGGATGATCTCTCGTCACATTGTTACATGCCACAACTTCACCCTGCATGTTCTTCTGTTCGTCAGCGAGGGTCGGACAGCCTCCGTGATCGATGAATGTCTTGATTCGGAACTTGTCAACATCGCCAGAAGCTACCAGAGATACTCTTTTGCTGATTTCATCGAGCTTCATCATCACCTTGTCAACTAAGAAAAAGTTTCTGTGAAAGTAAAAATGAAGACAAAACAATTTTTTATAGACCAGATCAATAACCTCATAGACCAGATTAGATATAGTTGAGTTTCAGAAATAGTAGGATGATTATACCTGAGAAAGCTAGATGTAATTTTAAAGACATAATTGAGTTTATATAATCTTTGAAACATAGCGCTCATACTTGACTTTGTAGATGGTGGGGTCTCTTTAACGAACGAGAAAATACTTCTCCTAATTTTAGAAGGGTCAATAATCATAGGAAATAGATTTTCTTAACTTGATAAAAAAAACGGTAAAAAATCTGTTTCCATTGAAAAAAACTAACTATAGAAACCTAAACTTATTGTTAAGTTGATGGATTTCATATAAACTTGAGTCCCTGTACTATTTACAAAATTAGCATTGACAAAAATATCGAAAAAAAACGAACTTCTGGTTAGCGAACACGTAAGAATAAACACTGAAACCTAGATAATAAATGATTACCCGCAGAATTGTCAAAAATGAAAAAAGAAGACTCAAGATCTGAAATATTGATAAAAATTTGAATTTATCCACCTTTCCGCATCTATATTCCATATCTAACTTTTCATTTTTGATCCAATATTGAAACTCCGGTTCATAAATATCATTTACCATTTGTATCTAATCCGCGACAAGAAACCAAGTTTATCAGCAACAAATTTGTATTTAACTTTGCAACAAACTTTAAACTATTCAACAAACTGAATAACCTGAACTCAGCTACTTACACGAAATCACCATTTCTAAAAGTTCTCATTTTAACATACAATAAACAAACTAAAATTGACCTGTGCCTAAACTACTCGATCCAATTGCTGAATTTTGAAAATATATATATATATATATATATATATATATATATATGATAGCTCAAATGTTTTCTTTTTCAAACCATTTAAAGGGTTCAGTGCTTCTCCGTTTTGTCCAGCGTTGGGATCTCCGTTGTAGGGGTTTGGAATGTATTCGGCCATTCCGCCCATGGAAGCCTGGAGACTTTTGTAGACCTGATTGTTGATCTCGGCGTACGATCGAACGAAACTAAAACAAAAAAGTAGCCGGTTTATTTGCTAGCAGAAGAGAACTTTCTGACACAGAAGCGAAGCTGTGCTTTGCAAACACAAGCGAGAGAAATGCAAAATAGAGCTCTAAACAGGCACAAAAAAAATAAGGAAACCTTGCCAATCGAAGCTTGGAAATGAGTAATGAACGCGCGTAAACATAAAAAAACACTGAAAGATTTTTCAACAAAGTCAAAGAAAAACATAGATGCCCTTTAAGCTCTTTGAATTTCTAGAACCATTCCTCCTGATTAGCACTTTTTTCGATAACCTTAACCCAACTTGAGAAACCTTGATCAACAGGTAAAGTTTTTTAAAAATTAAATTCCACCTTCGAAAGTAGAAATCGTTCACGTTTTTTTTGCGCCATTTCCACGATTGTATTGGGAGAGTGCTATTTACGTCACTTTCAACAGATGAATTTCAATTGAACTCAAAAATTGCATGTATACATAAGTGCATCAATATGTATGAATGCACATCTGTAGTTATTAGAGACTTTTAGGACTTTTTCCTGAAAAGAAGACAAAAAAAATCAGCAAGACCTATATAAGGGCCTTCACTACGTTCATTACTCTAGAAACATTTAAAATACAATTTGAAAAAAAATTGTTGAGATTAGGAGTATCACGTTCTAACATCTGCTTCACGACCGGTTGTAATTTAACTAACACTAGCCACCAATAAAACAGCTACAGTTTCTACCAAATTGCTAAAGTTATGCAGCAAAAATTCGACCAAAAAATGTTCCGGATTTGAATATCCGACCTGTTGTTTAGGGGTCTCACATCATCGCATCTGCGCCACGGCCACTTTGAAATAAAATAGTGACCCAGCTAATGCTGGATCTACCTGTTCTAATATTTTGAATCGTATTTTGTAATAATAAGACAATGCGTAATTTTCGAAATTTCAAAAAACGACTTTCCGCTTAGCCCTAGTGTTTCTCTGCTTAAGTAAGGGATTAACCGTTTTTAAACGGAGAAAACTACTACTCAATTTTTTACTTGAAATCTTTATCTCGAATAAGTTTTCGAAAAAAAAGTGAAAAGGATTCCAAAAGTCGATCAAAAATTCAAAATTTGACTTTTCCTAAATCCATAAAATCTTCTCTACTAGACCAATGGAATAGCCTCTGCTTTCCACATCCTGTATTTAGATTGAAGACTTCCGCTTCCTGGTGTTTTACGTTGAACCCTTAATATCAGAATTAGCCAGTTTTCGAGAATAGTGACGAAAATTCTAAAAAAAAACGGTAAAAATTTTGAAACGATTTTTCCAATGTCCATATCAGCTTTTCTGAAAACAAAACTAGGTAAAAGAGATTAAGCAGCAAAAACCTAAGCACCATGTTAATTTCAATGACCTATCAACCTCAGAATCAGCAGTTTAGTTTTTGAAAAAAAAATCCATAAAACGGCCAAAAATTTACAAGCTGGATATATTCTATACCCTCATTTTTTTTCAAAACGCAAAGAATAGCCGCTTACGCAGGTAAAATTGGAATAATTGAATTTTTTCTTTCCGTTAAACCCTTGATGTCCGACTTCAAATGTCAAAACAAAAAATGGGCTTGTTTGAGGCCACCTCTTTTTCTACCTAATTTAGGGAAAAACTTATTGAGAAGGGGAACCCCTATAATTTGTTCTCTTGATTAAAACCTTCATCTCAGATTTTTGTAATTAATATTTGAGAAAATAGAAAAATTCAAAACAAAAATCCCCCTACTGCAACTTTCGAACGCCGCAGAACGTGAGGTAAAAAAAGAACTTTATTCAAGAACATAGAAGAGCAGCCGGTTTTTTCATTGTTACAATTTTTTCGAAAATCGTTTCAGTAGAACTTTCGAAAGAGTCGCAAAAAAGAAAACGAAAAACAACTAATCCCATACAATTTCGATATAGACAACTTTTTTCAAAAAAAGCTGCAACGTATGCCATTAAATTGTTTATGCTTAATTAAGCTTAGATATGATTAAATATTACATTGAAATATGAGCACCAAATGTGCACTTTTAAATTTTTATTTTCGTAATGATACACTACGCTTCGATTGGGTAAACACAAATATACTAGAAAAATGAAAAGGAAACAAAAAGACTTGAAACTTGTTCGAGGATAAAAAAAAACTGGCGGCTCTTTGAAAACCTATTATTTACAAATTACATAACGTATTAGAATTTCAACCTTACAAATACGCGAGTTAAAGAAAGAAAGATTTCAATTGACCAATTCGGGATTTTAAAAAAGTACGTAAAATAATCTGCAGAAAGGGCAAAAAAAATGTTACATAGAGGCGGAGCGGAGCTTCACATCACTTGCGACAGAACCCAAACAAAAAAAACTGCTCGAAAAAAATGAAAAATGTTGAAAAATTAGGTCTACCAAAACGTTTGCATGTCTCGATAAAAGTTCATTCTAGGCAAACATGCCAAAAAAGCACTAAAACAAACTTACAAAGCGAAAACAAAGACAATAATTTTTTTGAGAAGGCAAGGTGAGTCGAAAAAAAACTGATTTTGTAACAAATGTTTAAGCCCACCCTCAAACTACAATGAATAATACTTGCAACTAAAATTCAAATTGCATATTGCACAAAAAATTCGTAATGTGGCACCTAAACCGACAAAACTTGAGCAGAGGAATGAAAGAATGGTTCATTTTTTTCCCGGAAAACAATTTCGATTTCATAAATGCTGAAAAAAACAAGGCTCGGCCGAGACTCGAGCCACAGACATTAGAATATAAAACGAGCCATATTTTCTCTACGCCATAGTAAAACGAGCCTGGCAGTTGTCGAGATTCAAAAAAGAAGCAAGGAAGAAAAGCTAGTAAGATTTGAAAGAAAAGTTGTTTACGGAAAAATCTAGTTACCGATTACAAGACACTTGTTCTCACTAGTGTTGAAATTACATTAATTATAGCATAAACGAAGCTTGAAACTTGATCCGCTTTTTCTCGGAACAAAAAAATTACAAATGTCCAATCGCTTTATTTGACAAACCAATCAAGATCATAATTTCAGATAATTGAAGACATTGACTTTTGAGGGGGAAAATGTGCTGTGAAAATTACGCCAAGACAGCTGGAAAGTGTCAACAAATGCAAGTAACAGAAAAAATACAAACTTGGTTTTTTGAAAAACCTCAATCTTCGAAAAAATGACCTCTATGCTTTTGTTTTGCTGGAAAATCTGATATTTGAATCCTCTAGCGAAACTATAAGTCTATCACACTTTTCGTGACCTTAACACTTCCACTGCTTGGTATGCTTGATAGTAGGGTTTGTCATCCTTTTGATAAAGGAAATGATCCTATCGAAAAGAAAACAAATTTAAAAAATCAAAAGCCAAACTGCGCAAAAGAAAATTTGAGCCAAAATAAATTATAAAACTTCTACTGGAAAAAAAACAAAAAAGCCATCACGACTCTTGTAAGAGTCTTCATTAAGTTCATTGACTATTGAAAAAATAAGCAAGAAAAGATAGCCTTTATATCAAATTACTCTAAGCCGAAAACTTCCAGTTCACAAAAAAAAAACAGATCCTGGTACTTTTACTTGACTCATTTACAAGAACGTCAGTTATTGGAATAAAAAAAACTAACAGAAACTTGACAAGATACGCTTCCCATGCAAAAACTCCCGATATTGATGAAGTTATCAGGACCGGGTTTTTTTTTAATATCTCAACAGAATCATAGCCAGCAGAGCACAGAAAAATAGTAAACTAACTCAAGAAAACCAGTCCAAATAACAAAATTTATGGCTTAAAAGCTCGTTGAAGTTCAAGTAATTTAATCAGTGGCACTTTCTAAATGAAACACAGATTCGATGAGGAGTTCCGTACAACATGCGATATCACAAAAACAGCAATGCAAGCTCGCAGACAGAAAATAATATAAACATTTAAGTCGAAAATCACTATTACATTTTTTTTATGTTTGTCTCAAATGATGTTCAACTTAAAAAACACGTCTAGGGAAAAATCCGGGGGGTCAAGTAAGTATTTTGAATCATTTGTTAAGCGGTAATTACTCCGACAAAACTTGGGTCTTGAAAAATTGAGCGAAAAATTCTAAAATTTTAGAACTTTGCCCTTCTGTTTTCCAGAGGGAGGGACGTGAAGATTGTGTTTCTGTTACTTTTCTTTTTAGCCCCAAGTGATCGCATTCAGCATTCTCAAACCAAGCTACAGAAACGTCGCAACTTCGGTCGGACGAAGTCACAAATCTATTGGGGTTTTAAAAAATGATGTTCAGGAAACAATTAAAAAGATGCGGAGTGGTATGAGGAAAGGACAAGGTGGGCAGTTTGGGGGGACAATGGGGTGAATTCAATTCCGGTACGCATTCAGTAAGGGGCTGTGACCGGATCTCAACTGGGAAAGAGTTCTCCTGGCTGCACATGGGAAGGACTGAACATGGGAAGGAATCTTCGACTGGGAAGACTTCGGGCGGTCTGATGGGCAAAAAAATTGCGGCAGGTGGGTCTGATATGGCCTGTTTAACTCTATAAGTGTGTATTTGTCTTTGAAGAGATTTGAAAGGTGTAAGAGTATGCAAAAGGTGTATGAGTTTGAAAGATGTAAAAGTTTCGGACAGAATAGTCTCGATTTCAGAGGCGCATAACTCAAGCAGCGAAGGGCGGATATTCCGTGGGGAATTTCGGATTTGAGTGAACGAAAATTTTGAGGGCGAACAGCAAGGCCAATATATGATAGTGGTGGTCCACACTTTAAAGTCTATATTGTGAATGCAATTGTTCTGTTATACCCAGCTTTGTGGTCCCTGTATTCACACGGAGAGCAGCATTTTGAACGGTTTGCAATTTGTAAGGCAGCTTGGGACCAAACAGGGATCGCATAATATAAAATGGGTCTTACTAAAGCATTAAAAGTAACCAGCCACGTTTCTTTAGTTTAACAATCAGTTAAATTCGGGAAACCATTTTCTGGGGATGATGCTGACGTGTTACTATCGTATGGTAGCCTAGTTTGATGATGGCCGTTTCAAGGGGTAATTGTAGATTCAACTATTTTGGGTCCGAGTCTAGACCCGCGTTGGTCTTCGGGGGTACTAGAGTACCACACCAGAGGTTGTGGGCATTACTGTTTTCATCAAATGAGAGAGCTGTAACGGAGGCTCTACGCTACTGAGTTTTTTAATACGGCTGCAATAAAAATGGCTCCAACCACACACGGGGCACCATAGGCTGGCTTGGATTCTTAAAACTTTGTTTGCAAGGAGAGCATGTATAGGGACCATGCAAGGGAAACATGGCTTAATATGTTAAGCTAATTCAGGAAAACCATGAATTAAATTGCACTTACGAAATGGAAATTTTCCACGTTTTTTGCGCCATTTTCACGTTAGAAATTGGAGAATTTTAGTAAATTTTAAAGATGCACTTAAATTGAACTCAAAATGAGCATAAGTACCCCGGTACATACTTAATTGCATTACAGTGCATGAATGCATATAAGTAGTAGAGCCTTTGAAATCTTTTTCCTGAACAAAAGAAAACTAAAAAAGAAATCACCAATAACTATATGAGGGTCATCGCTACGTTCAGTACTCGCTACGATGTGGTAAATAATTCTACAAAACAGGTAGGTCGACAATTAGACAATACAGACCGACAAACACGCGCTGCCTAGATCCGACATGGAACTTATGCCACCCTTGGCGTAGTAGTTATATCTAGATAAAAAACGTCTTACATAAAGAAACTTGGATTTATCAAAAATCGAGCAACCGAGGACTCATTTCAATTAAATGTTTACAGAAAAGTTCTATTTTCGGATTTGAGAGAGCTTATCGCACGCGTGAAAAAATTCATGGAAAATATGAAAAGAGTAATTGCTCTACTTTGATGATAGTCGTTTAGTGGGGTAAAAATAGATTCAATGATTTCGGCTCCGAGTCTGGTCCCGCTTCGGTCTTCGGGGATATTGGTGTAATAGAGGGGAGTAGGTATTAGAGTCACCGCGGCCGATACTATTTCAATCAGATAAATGAGCTGTAAATGAGGATTTTAAGTCTTAGGGGCAGCTAGATTGAGGAAGGATATGGAAATTTGAGATACGAAGATTTTCGTTGCCAGCATCACATGTACGCACTGCGCCTCCTAAGTCCCGTCTTCCACAAATTCCAATTCATAAAGCAGACAAATTTGAACGGCGGTTAGGAGTCCACCTCACTCTCTAGTACGGTCCTTTCTAAAATTTTAACAATTTAGGCCCGAGGAAAAGCAATTTTTCAAAACTAACTTTGTTTATTCAAAAACGTTGATATAAATCTGGTATCGCACAATAAGTCTGCAATTTTGGGTGCCTTCCCAGAGATGTCATTAAAACTTAATTGCAAAATGTTCATGGACATGGTATAGATGGGTTTAATTGTTTGATTGGGGGCTCGTTATAGTGAGGCGTTTTGATACATTACTTGAATTCGGAGTTTGATTAGTTACAAGAAGGTGTGATCACTGGTTGGAAATTTGTTTTTTGAGGGGAATTTGCAACGAGCTGGCTAGTAAGGTGAGTAATTTTTGTGATATGAGGGAAGTAAATACGATTCTGTACAGGAGGCGCATTGAAAAACTCTGTGCGCGTTGAGCTTTTTCAGACTGCTGCATTTGAAAGGGATCCAACCACTTAAGTGGGACCTGACGCTGGCTGAATCTCAAAATATTTTGTTCGCAAGGAGATCATGTATAGGGACCATGCAAGGGTAGCATGGCTCATTATAAAAAAAATTTTCGCTGCAAAAATGGTTAATTAAATTCCACTGAAAATCTTTCACATTTTATGCGCCATTTACAAGTTCGTATTTGAAGATTTTTGTTAGGTAACTTTCAAAGATGAACTTAAATTGAACTCAAAATGAGCATATGTACCCCAGTGCATGTCCAATGCATTAAAATGCATGAATGGACATCTGTAGTTAGAGCATTTGAAAACTTTTTTCTGAAAAAAAAGAAAATCCGACATAGAACCTTTCCCATTCCTGGTGTAGTCGTTACCCTTAGACAAAAAATGTCCTGGGTTTCAGGAAATTTGAATTTATCAGAATTCAAGCAACCCAGTGACTCATTCAAATTAAACATTGACAGAAAAATTCTATTTTCTGATTTGATAAAGCTCGCTAATCGCAAGACTAAAAAAACTGAGAAATTGAAATAATTAATTAATCTTGTTTCATGATAGTCGTTTAGTGGGGTAAATGTAGACTCAATGATTTCGGCTTCGAGTCTGGTCCCGCTTTGGTCTTCTGGGATATTGGTGTAATATAGAAGAGATTGGGTATTAGAGTCACCCAGGACTATACTGTTTTCATCAGATAAGGGAGCTGTAATGGAGGATTTAAAGTCTTTGGGGCAGCTAAATTGAGGAAGGATATGGAAATTTGAGATAGGAAGATTTTCATTGCCAGCCTTCACTTGTAAGCATTGCGTGTCCTAAGATCCGTCTTCCACTATTCCTATTTCCCGTACAGACACAGGCGAAGTTGCACTGCGCATACACGAGCAGAAAAATGACCCACAACGCTACTGGGAAAAAATAAATGAGTAAAACTTTGTGTCCACAAAAATTCTTAAGTGACGAACGCCAATTATGAGTCTACATAATTGCTAAGTGACGCAAGCCAGTTATGACGCATTAGTAGTACCAGTCGATTTGAAAAAAAAACCAACTAACATGCCTCAACTTATAGAGCGGACGTATTTAACTAGTATACAAGAAGTTCATTAAAACATCTGACTCTGCCCAGGTTCGAACCCTCTTATTTTTTGCGGGTCTCCTTCCCTATCTCTACGCTACAGATCAATGATACCTTGAAGCTAAAGTGCTAATGTTATGTAATAGTCTGTGTTAGTATCCGTAGCATTGGCTGTACTTAATACCTGGTTATTGATCAAAATGAACACTTTGAAAATGAACACATTTTGTCGCAACAATTGTATCGAAACAATATTTGCGACTTAGTTTGGAAAAAAAGAGAGTTCATGCTATCACACAAGCTTTGCTTGCGTAATTAAGAACTAATCAATCTTCCACAGCGCAAAAACTAGAATAGCTTTGAAATGGTAACTGTAGCTCGCAAGTGATTTTTGAATATCTGGTCCCTTTTTTTCGACCGTTCCTAATTATTCCACACATTCACTTATTTTGATAAATCCGCAAATTTTCCAAAACGATGAACAACATGAGTCAAATTTGTAGATGCTTTAATGTCGACAACATTATTCACGAAATATTGAATACCATATTTGAATCAAATTACCAAAATGAATTTTATTTTGAACCTTCTGGTGGAATCAAAGATTACTCTCGATTTAAGTTTAAAACTCTTTTTCAACCTTTTCTAACGAAACCAAAAAAAGCTTAAGTTTCGAAAAAGAGCGTGATAAAGCCTAAACTTCGAGCGTGATAAAATTTAAGAATGTTCTTTGACAAAAAAACTCTAGCTACCTAAATAGGTGTCTTGTTCATCCGCAAATAATAAGCTGCTAACTTACGCCGTGGCCGATTCGTATTCATCATTGGTTACACTTGTGACCAAGTACACCCTTTTCTTTTGCAACATCGTTTTCAGGAACCCAACAGAAGGGTAGTCGTACAAGATAGAACCAGCACTTTGCTCTGTTGTAGAAGCTCCCCTACATTGATCCACAGCAGGCTGGATGATTCCTGGTAAGAAAAACTTGAAATATTGTTCAAACACGAATACAGAGTACTTCCCAGCTTAAGTCAACTTATGTCATCCAGAATTTACCGCGCTCCCACTTGTTTAGCGTTAAATGATTGGAAATGTCTTGTAACCGGTTTGAACAACAATTGATCCCCAAAATTGTTCTAAACATCTTTTCGTTCATTAACAGTAAAAAAATCAAAACGACCGTGACCGATTTCAGCTTACACAGAACTATAGAGTGGTAAGTTAGCTTTGAAAAATTAAACGTTACGCGTGAATGAGGCAACCCATTGAATTATTTAAGCATGAGTTGTCATCAAGATATCAATATTGACTATTTTAGTTTCGATGCTCAATTAAATCATTTTTCTACCCAAGATTGAGTTGATTGTTTGGCATGTAAAAAATATTGCTGATCGTTTCACGGTCATATTTCCGAGCCATGACTAGCTCCTTCCAACTTTTGAGATTTAAGCCAAATATTGGGTTAGCAAAAAATTTTAAAAAATCATTGAACTAACCTCCAAATCGCCCGTCGCCAGCCACCCAAAACGGAGAGTCCGTGACCAAGAAAATGACGTGCCTCGTATCCGATAGAGAGGTAAAGCCCAAATTATCCTTGCAAGCAAGGGCCTAAATTTAAAATAGCACAGATGTAATATCTTAGTTTCGATTACTTGTTAGCAGATAATTCACTAAAATGGGGTCGCGCAAATTGACTAGAAATCCATTTTTGCCAGAATATATTAATTTCAACCATGTTACAGAATTAAGACTTAAATAATTCAGCAATTAAACCGTTCGAATCAAATTTATATCCACCCAACTAAAACAGTTACAGCAGATGATGTTAACTTAGTTCAAAGATGGAGTTATGAGGTAGCAGATCTAAACTTATTCAATTGGGGGATTGGATGTTAAATTGGTTTAAAAATTCTATTATTCTGTTTAAGAAGCCTTTATTTCAGCTTGGCGAAAGAATGCGTCCTGCTCAACCTGTGCGATGACATCAATGTGTGCTTCTGGGTCATTATCAACGTCCAAGAGAATCTTGACTTGAATTTTTTCCACTTCTTCGTCGAAGCTGCTGAGATCGCTCGTCAGACTGTTCACCAGGGTCCAGAACTCGAACTCCTAGATTTAAAAAGTTTCAATTATTATTTTGTAGAAAACCCACCAATTAACTGAGTGAAGAAAAAATGATTCCTTGCTAATGAAAAGTTTTGCTAAAGGAGAGTTTCTAATGTGAAAAAGTTTGTCAGCCATCAATTCACTTAAAGAGCCCAAAAAATGATGTTACCTCATGTTCCTTTCGGTTTAATATCTGGATTTGAGCACAAAGTATTCTTTTTCAACAACAATTCAGCTCAATCAAAATTTCCCCACGTAAAAATTCATAGTTCCCATGCTGCTCGAATCCAAAAAAAAAACAATCGTTTTCGATTTTTTTTTTCATATGTACGGCTTAAGATTTCAGGAGATATTGAAACTAACTGATTTATCTTCGGGATTCGCTACGTTTATGTTGTCAAACAGTTTGGAAGCTGTCAAATTGACAAAGGTAAACGGGATTGCCTCCTTGTCATTGAAGAGCCCCAGCCCAACAATCGAGTTTTTCCATGTCTCCGTCACCTTCTTAGCCAGTTCTTTGGAGTTCACTTTCACTGAGTCCAATGCTCTCAGCATAGATCGCGAGGCATCCATAAGAAAGTACATCTGGTATGGAAGGTCAGGCTGCGATTTCACCTTAAATTGGATAATCAAATATCATTACATTTGTTAAAAAACGAGGTTACACAAAAGTGAAGCTACATATTACAAAAATCATACGAATTTTTTTTGAAAATCTTTCAGAAAATAGACCCAGGTATTTGAACCCCATATGTATCACAGGTATACGTTCAACTGACTGCGAATCCCAACCTTCAATTAGCTCAATATAGAAATATCGGCGTTTTTTTGAAGAAACGTTAGTTGTTAATTTTAGAGAACTGGATCAAGACGTAAATCTTTTCCTACGCAAACTCTGAAAACTATAGTCCACTTTTGAAACTATGAGTCAATCATCATTTTCGTGCCATTTGAACTTGTGATTGAAGCGCGTAACTTGTCTTCTAAGTTAAATGGGACGAGCAAAAAAAGACGAAGAAAACCACGTTACTTAAGTCAGTGAAATACATTTCGTTCATTATGCTTCACGGAGCAGTATGATCCAAAAGCAAAACAAACGAATTGAAGACATAATTAACGCCGCTATTAATTGTTTGTCGTGAAACCTAACTAGCGTGTAACGCACCTCCGGTACTCAAAATAAACCGCATATATTGGAAATAAGATCTGTATTCTTTGAGTGTACTCTGACAGCACCCAATTACAAGGTTCGTAATTACGAATTTTGCAGTTTTTTATTCAAGTTTTTCATACAAATTTTGAAGAACCATAATATTTTGTGGAGTTTTTTTATAAGTTCTTCAAAATTTTTTAAATGAACTAAGAAACGTCACATCTGGGAAACTAAAAGCAATTGAGCAGTCGCATTTGGACGCAAGATTTTCAACTTTTGAGAGTACTCTCATAGTACCCAACTAAAACGTTGGTAAATTCAAATTTTGAGAAAGTTCACCTTAAGTTTTCTAAAGAAGGTACTTTTTGAGAACCATAAAAAAATTTCACATCTCGAAAACTACCAAAATTTCAGCAATCTTATTTGATGCCGATATTCGCAATCTTTGAAAGTACTCTGACAGCACACAACTACAGGGTTGAGAATTTCACTTTAGTTAATTATTTTTTAATTTGAGTTCTCTGAAATTTTCCAAAAAAATCGTCATATATCTTAAGCTGAAAAGATTTGGGCATTCTCAATTGGAGGCTGAATTTGCGACCCCTGAGATTACTCTGAATGCCCCCAACTACAGGTTAGGAATTTCAAACTTTGAAAAAAAAATTAATTTAACTTTCATGAAAATTTTTTGGAAAAATCACAAAAAAAGTCATATATGGAAAACTGCAAGGTTTTGAGCAGTCATATTTGGAGGCAAAATTCGCAAAACCAGAGAGAACCCTGACAAAGCCTCACTACATAGATGGTAATTTCAAGTGTTGTGAAATTTTTTATATCTCAAGTTCTCTAAACAATTTTGAGAAAATCCTGAAAAACTTCATATCTCGAAAACTACAAATACTTGAGCAGCCATATTCAGTGGAAAGATTCGCAACCCCCTGAGAATACCCTCACATATTCCAATAAAAGGATTGAGATCTTCGACGTTTTGGAATTTTTTAACATCAAAGTGTTTTGAAAATTTCGTAGAAAATCATAAAGAACGTCAAAAACTAAAAGGATTTAAGCAATCATATTTGGAGGCAAAACTCGAAACTCCTGAGAAAACCTTGTCAGAGCCTCACCACAGAGGAGCGAATATCAAATTTTGTGAAATTTTTTATATCTAAATTTTCTGAAAAAATTTTGAAAAAAAAAAATCCTAAAAAAGCGTCATATCTCGAAAACTACAATGATTTGAGCAGCCACGATCAGAGGCAAAATTTGCAACCCTTGAGATTACTCTCACAATATCCAACAACAGGAATGAAATCTTCAACTTTTTGGAACTTTTTAAAATCTAAGTTTTTGAAAATTTTTAGAAAAAAATCATAAAACAACGTCATGTCTCGAAAACTACAAGGATTATAGAACTGAGATTTGGAGACAAGATTCGCAAACCCTGAGAGTACCCTGACAGCAGCCAACTACAGGGTGAGAATTTCAAAAATTGAGAAATTTTTTTAATTAATTTTTCTAAAATTTTTTTAAAAAAAATCTCGAAAATTGCCTATCTCGTAAACTAAAAGGATTTGGTTATTCATATATGGAGGCCAAAATAGCAAAACCTGGCAAAAAACTCTGAAAACATCCCAATATTAGGTTGCTAATTTTAAACTTGATGAAATAAACACTTAATTTAAACTGAAAATCGAAAAAAAACTGAACCATAGCAATATACGATATGGATTAAACGTGAAATAATTCTTTTGCTAAAAATGCAAAAATAATAGGTTGAAAAAGCCTAAACATGGCGTAATGGTGACGCCCGCAATTAAATATATAATAGATAGATGAAAGTTAAAAATTTAGGAGACGGGTAGACAGACAATCAAATTAATTTTAAAAAGCAGGTATACAGAGAGGCTTAATTTGGCCTCGCAAAAAAATTAATAAAAACTATTGACCTAGCAAAAAAAAACTAAATGAAACTTTTTTTAAGCATTTCAATATATGATATAGCTTAAACATGAAAAAACTCTTTCGTTAAACATGCAAAACTATTATGCTTAAACATGGGAGATAGCTGTCACTTGCATTTAAATATAGTATATATATAATAATAATATGAATTTAGCGTACGCAAGGGGTTATAGAGATAGATAGATATGGATAGATAGATTCCGAGGAACATTTTATATATGACAATTGCATCTGTGCTATAATCGAGGGTAGATTATAAATGACAATTCTCTTGATGCTTTAAAATCGACTTGATTTATTCATAAAATTTTGACGATGTGTTTATATAGCGTTGGTATGGCCCTATCCAACCTCTGCACGGACCGTCGCATGACGGAAGGACCTAATTCAATTTACCCTTTTTTACTAGCAGAAACATGGTCTGGCTAAAAACCAAAAAAGTATTTAAAAAAATCACTTATCAAAATTGAATTAAATAAGGTAACAGATCTATACCACATTAGAGGAAAACAAAACTACGGTTTAGAAAGTTTTTTTTCCAAATTAGTGTAGTTTTTTCTGCTTGGTCTGATCTGACCTAAAAATATAATTGAGGCATCTTAAACGGTCATAGTAATATAGGCAATTGGACAAAAACAAAAATTTTTGTAGAAAATGACTAGAAAGATTTTTTTTTCGAAATTTTTGAATTTTATGCTTCCCAAAAAGAAGCTAAATATCTCCGAAAACTTATTTTACTTGCTTAAAATAAGGTTTCAAAGTCTTAAATTAGGCACAATTTAGCTGTTGTAAGCATGCTCGTTTGCTTCATTCGCTCGAATTAAGACGAAAAGTCAAAAATTTCCAACCGGTTTTTCTCGAAATTAGGAAAAAAAAATTTCATATTTTTAATGTGGTTCGAATCAAGACTATAAGGGCTTTAATATGATATGTCAATCAACCCAGTCCGATGATTATTTTGCGTGGAAAACAATTTTGCGTGATTGGTACCTGATTGTGCGTGGAAAACAAAATAAACTAAAACACTGAATATAAAGTTCCTCCCCGTTTTCAATGGTCGGAACATTAACTCCATGTTTTCTTAAAAGAAGGTCAGCGATAAATTCAACTTTTCTAAAATAGATTGTCAAAAATGAATCAATTTCAAAAATGACCAGAAACTAATAGAAAAAACAATAGTTAAATAAGCTGACAGAATTAAAGCCGACACCCAATAAGATGAAAATCATCCAAAAGTTTCGGCAAAAAAATCGTGTTTACAAAATCTTACAAATAACACCGACTACTAACCAACTTTTTAGGTGGTAAATATAGGTGCTACTTAGCACCAAATAATCCACCTCTATCCAATTAATTACATTCACCATTCCTTTTAAAATGAAAGGACTCAAGGCTAGATTATTAGATCATATGTGGAGCTATTTTGTATAACATTATCAAGAGAACAATGCCTGTTCATGGATCTTTTATTGTCTTTGCAACAACTGCAGAATGAATTACCACACATGATCCACCACAACAACAACAACAACAACAACAACAACAAAATATTCCATTCAGTGAACAAGGTTATTTACAGGGAAGAAAGTCTAGAACCCGATTGCAAAAGTCCTAACTTCTCGAAAGTCTTAAAGTTTTGTGAATATAAACCCAATTATACTAAGCTTTGGAGGTTTTTCTTCAAATCTGGTTTTTTAAGTTTGCCTTACCAGATTTTTACTGAAGAACTTAATTTCATACAGTAATTTTTTAAGTTTTAAAATTTCAGCCATAAAGCCAGCTCTCACACTTATGTTGAATTGAAACAACTCGTCATCTCGCAAATTGATGGTGACTTTGTCTCCGTTGGAGGACATGCTGCTCTCAACATTTATAATCGACTTGTCGCTTGGACAATGATCGTAAGCATTCGAGCATCGACCCTCTGGATATTTTGCTGCATCGAAATCTCCATCAGCACACCATTTACATCTGGCACTCGCCTTGATGCACTCGTCGCAGGTCAATTGGTAGTTACAATCTAGAAGAAGATTCTATTTCTTTTCAAAAACAGAAATTATAAAATCAAAGCAAGTAAGTTAAAAACTCACCTTCGTTACCATGAACAAAAACAGCACAGGCAAGGAACACATAAACAATTTGTAGAACTCCCATTCCAAAATTTCTTTCGTTACTCCGACGTCGGCACATCCTCAGCCTGAAAAAATTTCCCATTTTTTTTCGCTAAAAGAAGTAAGTATTAAGGTCATTTCTATCATGCATTGACCAATGCAAAAATTAAAGATAGTTCTTTTTTACAATTTCAGTCAGATTAATTAAGTGATGGACTTTAACATCACAGAGAAGAAGTGGAGCTTCACGACACTAGCGATACATCACAATCAAAGTATTGCAAGCAGGCGAATGAAAGAGTTACACAGAAACAGAAGTGTAAGCCTTCATGGAAAAAAGGAATTTTTGAGAAGTATATTTCAAACGTTTTCGCAACTATGCGCATCACGGGGAATTTTACGATAAACTTATCTAAACGACGATAAAACATCAATTTACAAATATTATTTCTGACATTCGACCAGAATGGACCAAACTGCAGTTTCAACAGATTCGAAATTTTAGCAGCTAGCCTTCCGAATTGACGGTTTTAAGAGATTAACAACGTTATTGGGACGATTAGTCAAACGGTGAAGGCTAGAATATTTTGGTGTTTCAAATTTTCGAAGTATGACGTCATATTTCTGAGAAACGTCAGAAACGGCCATTTTGGCAGAAAACCGGAATAAAAACACAACAACAACATTAGTTCCGATAGCGATAACGACGAGAATTGTGATTGGAAAACAACAACAAATTGCAGAAGTAGCAGAGACCGTTCCGAGTTGCAACTATTGTGTCGCTACAATAGTTGCAAGGCCGTTGCGAACAACGGTGAAGGGTGGAAGACAGCCTTCCGGAAGGAGAATAAGAGTCTTATTTCCCCGGATTCAAGAATCCGGAGGGGTCTCGGGACTGAAACTTTTATCATCTTATAAAAACTTTTAGCTTCCCTGTTATGTCCTGAATTGAATTTAATTAACATCTGAATTCATTCTGCTAAGATGAGAAGCTAGGAGTTGGGGTAAAGGGACGATCCATCTTCGATGGAGATGATAATTTTTATCTACTGAACAAAAACAATAATAATTCAATAAATAGTAATAGCCCTGATTTTAGGAGTGACCTCGTGGTCTGGGGATACTGAGACCCAGCCATGAGCTCACTATTTCTGCATGTAATTAAGTTAATTTGAGTGTTTTGACCGAAGCCGAAAGCAGTAACGTTTTTGTCGACCGTATGTTAGAAAGACCACCGAAAGTACTGGCTTGGTAGAGACGGTGAAAAGCATGTAGTGCTCTGTTTAGACGTTGGCCAGTCGTCTTAGAACCTAGCTTTATTTTCCGTCGATACGTATCTTCCGGGCGAATGTTACATAGATGTTTTTATGGCGCTCCTGGGTGTTATTCTTTTTAACATCATGACCGACAGAACCGTTAACGAGCACTCCGCGCCGAGTGGATGCTCACATTAATGCCCTTAATAGGCCAAAACAGCCGGGGCGGAAGGGTTGTTTGGAACGCGGAAACCTTCCGGATTACCGTGAATAGCTTTTTAACCTAGTTAAGACCAAAAATTCACGAACCAGGAAGGGTGGGGGGATTCGCGGTCCCGTCATTTCCTGAGTGGTCCGTGACCAAAAACACTTAAAGATATATATAAAACCAAACAAAATGTAGTATAGTACCCAAGAAAAACAAAAAACATAACATAACAATACAAAAAAAAACACTAAAAAGGTCAAAAATCAGTAGAAATCATCCCCCAGACAAGATGTGATCCGACCCCCCCGTTTGTTGTGATAGATATATTGTTGTTACAGGCATTAATATCATTCAGGATTGTTACGATCAACTTTGTGGGGCCTGTTTGCGAGGCTTGTACTGTAGGGTTACTTGAGCATGTAAGCACGTTAATGATAAATTGCGCTCAATTCGAAAGGGTGTAACATTCGCCCGGAAGATACATATCGACGGATAACAAAACTAAGTCTTAAGACGACTGGCTAGCGTCTAAACAGAGCTTTGCATGTTTTTCACCGTCTCTACCAAGCCAGTACTTTTCGGTGGTCTTTCTTACATCAGGCTGACAAAAACGTTACTGTTCTCCGGCTTCGACCAGAACGCTCAAATTAACTAGATTACATGCAAAAATAGTGAGCTCATGGCTGGGTCTCAGTATCCCCAGACCACGAGGTCACTCCTAAAAACAGGGCTACTACTTATTATATTACTATTGTTTTTGTTCAGTAGATAAAAATCATCATCTCCATCGAAGATGGATCAACCCTTTCCCCCCTACTTCTAGCTCCTCATTCTTGTCAAAACGAATTAAGATCTTAATTAAATTCAAGTCAGGACATGACGGATGCTAAAATTCAATATAAGTTCATAAAAGTCCACGTCCCGAGACCCTTCCGGATTCTTGAATCCGGTGAATTAAGCTTCTTAATATCCAGTTCACAATAACTCGGAAGGCTGGGTTTTACCCTTCACCGTTGCTCGCAACGGCCTTGCAACTATTGTAACAGCACAATAGTTGCAACTCGGAACGTCCTCTGCTGTTCGGTAGTTCGTTGTAGTTTTTTAGTCTCGATTTCGTACTGTTCGTAATCGCAGATAAAAGTTGTTCTATTTTTTCTTGCTCTTTTTGCTAAAATGGCCGTCTCTGACGTTTCTCAGAAATATGACGTCATAATTCGAATTTTTAAAAACTAGAATTCCAGAATCTTCTAGCCTTCACCGTTTGGCTAATCGTTCAAATAACGTCCTTATCCGTTCTAAATCGCCAATTCGGAAGGCTTGCTGCTAAAATACCGAATTCTGCAGAGACTGCATTTTGGCCATTCTGGTCGAATGTCACATACTCCCCGGACAGTCCGGTCAATGTCCTCATTGAATCGCGCAATGTTCCAAATGGTCACAGTGTCATCGAACAGAATTTACAAAATGCACGGAATTACTTTTATCCTTGTCATATCAACTCACTGCAGAATATAAATGGCATCATACTACATCACTATAGCCTTCAAATTCTTTCATTAATCTGCACATTGAGAATATGACCTAAGATAAAACATGTTTTCTGACTTCCAGTGTCTATGTCCCGATTAAAACTCTTTTCTCTTAGATTTAAAAGGTGTTGGCTTGCAGGACAGTCCTGCCAACCAACAAGCTAAAATTATCCTACTATGCTCCTTCCCTTCGGAAATCTTGCTTGTTTATTGTCCTGAACATTAAAACTAAGAAACTTTGTGGTTAGAAAGAACAATGCAACAACTTCCCTCCTCAAGAAATTACTCAAGTTTTTCATGTCACCACAAAGTTATCAGTCTTCCTAAGTGATTAAAAACAATCATGCAGGCTGGAATATTTAAATATACTCTTCCCTCAAGCCTTTCTAAATAAATAATAAGTGAGTGTCTCTAAAGCCACTTCAACTAAAACCAAAATGCAAATTTATAAATGCAACAATTTCCAAACTCAACTAAATGTTTCAGTTTTCAATTACAACTTGGTTGCTTGGTTTCTCACTCGAGTTTTTCACACACATAAAACAATTCTGAGTTTTAACTTTTCTTCATTATCCCTTTGTTCTCTTCTTTTTTCGTCGTTTAGAAGTTCTAAAACTTCTAAATTCTTCTAATTTTCTTTCTTGCTGCCTCTTGTTTTCTCGACCATTCGTCAATGCTCCATTTCCTCCTCCTGTGACACTGACTCCGCACTTTCGGTTTCCGTGTCTTGTAGCACGTCATTGACTATCCTGACGCTGTTGGAAGCCGTCCTCCAACACTTCTGCTCTTCCACCCTCTGCTTACAGCAAGGTAGGGGATCCACGTTTGATTCTCTGTTTCTACAGAAGCTGTTGTGGAGACACAACGTCACGTTTCTCTCCAAATCTTCTTTCAGCATCTCTGCCTTCTCATTTTTACTACGCTCGCTCGTCCTGGAAATTCTTTTCACAGCGGTGGTCACTGCATTCCGATGGGTCACGAAAGCTCGCTTGAAAGCTCCTGCCCCAATGTCCAGCTGATATTCACTGTACACTCTGCCATGTTTCGACATATGCTTTTTCGCATACTCGTACAACCATGCAGTCATGTTAGCTCTGAACCATGGCATCAATCGTTTTCTTGCCCATATCTTCTTCACTTCCATCGGAATGTTTAGAACTTTGCACATTGTCTCAAAAAGATCTAAATCTTTTAGACAATCTAATTTCTGCAATTGTTCTCTCGTCGGTGCTTCCTGTCCATTATTTTCTCTCACATGAGCTTCCAGCCATCGTATCGCCATCATAACTCCCACTATCACTATTGTTATGGGCTGTGATGAATCTGGTAAACCCATGGAGAGCAGCTCTCCAGAGTCCCAGATCAACACCAGATTACTACGCTTGGGATACCACCAGGTCTGCAGCAAGCAGTGGCAAGGAAACTCGTCATGTGTCAACATGATGCTCCTCCAATTACGTTTTCCCGAAGCTTCCAGCAATGGTTCCACTTCCATCATCACTCGGTGGATTTCATCATTCTCATCTACTGCATTGTAATCTGAGACAGTTGATCCTCTCTGTTTCTGTTTTTCGAAGTCACTGAAGTTCCCGCTCACATATCCCATGAACTTCTTTCCTAGTATTGACTCCAACTCCTCTTTGGTTCTTTCTGGGACTGCTGAGAACATCTTACATAGTAACTCGTAAGACTTTTCAGACATTCTCGCCAATCTCACGCACTTTGGCACTGAGAAAGCTTGATCCACGATCGTTCTTGTGCTCTTCACGTCCACAGCTACGAAATGTACAGGATACTTGCTCTTGCACATTGGAGCCAACATTGAACCCACCAAATATCGTGCTCCTGATGGTCTACAATAAGTTTCGCTGTGTCTGATGTTCATCTCCGTTTCGATTGCTTCCCTCCATTTTCCTATATACTTCTGCTCAGTCTGCAGAACTCCTGGGAATACTTCTAGGCTGATGGCTGTGACCATCTCATGTTTCTGTTCTAGATTCAATAGTGACTCTAAAGAACCAAACATGCTGTAGAATCCTAGTGCTGTCACTAGATTCACATCGGTTCCTCCATGGCAATCTGCTATCAGTTCCGTTTCCGTTCTTGCTTTCATCACTACATTTCCAAACAATACCGTCAACTGCTTGTGTTGTTTCTCCAGGGTTTTCACACAGTCTAGACTTCCACAAACGTGACCCTCTAGTCCACAGACTTCCGCCAGACAGCTACCAGGTTTGACCCAGTCTTCTGGTCCCCAGCCAGGCAACTCCACTCTATCTTCTCCGTTGCTCTTAGAGGCTGTTATCATCACATTATATATGATGTTGAGGTCACGCAGGTTACAGTCCACATTCAGTTCCCTCTGTACGTCCTGTGTCGCCCGTAATATTGAGTCAGCGTTGGGACTAGGACACCACGATGGCTTCATCAATTCCCACACTGCCATCAAGCTCGTTCTCAGTAATTCATCTGAGAATCCCAACCCAAATTCCACTCTCTTGTCGGATTTTGGTACTGAAGGTGCAGTCACCTCTTCTTCCAAGACCAATCCCAATTTGGCCTGTGGATTGTTAACGCTCTTAGTCGTCACAATTCTGGACGTCCAGAATCTTAGTAACACCGCCTGCTCATAATCAAAGAAGCAATCACGTATGTCTTCACTCAGGAAAGGATTGTATGCTATCCCTATAATCCCGGACACATAGCTATATGACTTCTTCTTGATCGGTCCACAGTATTCACTGGATTTTGGCAATGCTCCCATAGACTCTTTAGTGAGCCTCAACTCCTTGTTTGAGAATCTCCTGATCTCGTCTATCTTTTTCATGGGTTCCAATTCTTCAGGTTCTTTCATGTTCACCCTCATCGGTTTACTTTGCTGTATATCCAGCATTGCTAGTAAGAACATGGCTTTCGTTCGCTCATCGCCTTCCTTCAACATTCTAACACAAGTGCTTAATGCAGGTACTGAGATCTGCTCTATCAGGAATCGAATGAAACAGAGAGCGTCTCTCCGCTTTGCACACGCTACTGCTGCTCCCTCCTGGACTATCAGATCCCTCAGATTCGTCATAAGGAAAACCTTTTCCTCTTTTGATCTCTTCCTTTCTTCTGAATCATATTCTTCGCGAGTCAGTCCCATCATGCACCAGGCGAGCCTGAGTTGTAATTCTGTCCTTACGTAAGGTACTGCCACGAGAGCATGTATTCTTGGCGTAGTCCTCATTTCCTCTTCGAAATACCTCAATACTACTGCTTTCCATGGAAGGCTCACCAACTGCTCGATCGTCTCCGCCCGTACGTCAGATGACGCCAAAGTTCCGTACGCCTTCTGCTTGAGGGTGGTGCCTTGCAACATTGTTTCCAGATAACCCTCCATGGCTTTTTCTTCTTCCAGGGCCATTACATGCCCTCTAGCCGAGTTTCGGTATTCCAACATCTCCATGTATCCACCGGTGGGTTCATCTATCGACACTGTCTCAGACACTGTCAGTCTGTTGTATTCCACTGGTGTTAGTTGTCCTGCAACACTTCCCTTTCCATGATTCATTGGAGATGGCTTGAAGTCCCCCATTTTACTCTCTCCTCATTGACTGAGTATTTCCATTTCTAAAGTCGCTCCAGTCAGAGTGCGGTCACTCCTTTTGGATTTATAACCGGTTGACTTTAACCCCGCCATGAGAATGGGTGGCACCATCGCTATATCAGTTAATTTTCTATCTGTGCCAGACAATTGGTAATCACCTTGCCCCAAATCCATGACTTCCTCAACTCGTTTTCTTTTCGCTGAGTTACCAGCTTTCATCGATATTTCCGAATCCACTTTCGTCTTTCCAATCCTCCTCGGCATCACTCTGCTGCCTAACTTCATTTTCATCGCATTGATTTTATCAATCACCATTTTCGATCGCATCGTTCCTCTCCTGGTCCTTGACAGGTACACCACCTCTCCTTCATTATCCTGCGGTGTTATCTTGATGGGAGAATCCGCCTCACTCTCATCAGTGGCTGAGTCGATCAATAACTCACTCAGTCTCCCTTCACACTCATCAAGCTTGTCAAGCACTTCTCTCATCAAGGGTTGATTGAGACCTGTTTTGAGAATGGACTGGGTCCCATAGCTCTGAATCACAGTCCAGACTTCTTCCATGAACGCCACTCTGTCCAGCTTACATCCCGTCCTACTCTCGTGGTTTGGTTCGTCTGAACCTTCTGTGTTACTTTCGCCCCTTTTGGTGGCACAGCTGCTCTCAGTGGTGAACCAGACGAGGTCGCCTCGCTGTTCATCTCCCGATGCATTCTCGTCAGCCCAGGTTTGGGCTTGGAGGGCATTGGCATCTCACCTGGTTGGTAAGTCCTAGAACTTCCCAACCCAGGCTCATTCGCCAAGTCACTCCCTGAGAGAGCCCCGTTTCTCCACCTCATCACTCTCATGTTCGGGCGGTCTAGTACTCCTCTTTCTCCATATGCTGCCATCAACAGGACTTCCGTGGGGCGGTCCCCACGGTTGTCGTGCCCCAAGATGTTAATCAGGGCGGTCAGCAACATGACCACCTCTGGGTCCTCCAGAGCGAAGTCTCGTTCGATCAGCCGACGATAGATCGCATCTACCATCGGTCCTACATATGCCTCTGCCAGGTCCATCAATTCATCCAGGTTGAAATTGTCCATACTGTTCTTTCCAAGTTTGATTTGATTTCGATTTCAAGTTTTGACTCAAGTGAGCAATTAAATGATCAATCAGGATCTAGAAAAGAAATCACGAATGTCACACCTGTCAATTTCACCTTAACATACATCGTTAAAATTTGCTTAAAGACAGTTCAGATAAAAAGATATTTATCCTAAAATTTATTAAAATCAATTGGTTTCTAAAATTTTGGAATTCGACCTAAGATTGGACAGTCCAAACTTTGGATCTATTCCCAAGATCGTCATTTAGTTGTTCATGGTCACTAACCCCTACTTACCCATGATCTTAATAACCTAACACATAACATAACATAACGCACCTCTCACATATTACACACAACTTAGTCTTTGGCCTAACGCACCTCTCGCACATCACTCAGCCTATACTTAAGTAATATTTCTTATGTAGATATACTTGTATGTTCGTATCAGAGAATATCACGTGTACAAGCGCGTACAATTCCCGAGGATGCAGTCTTCCTCTATTTGGATCGTACACTGGAAGCGAAAGCTCCTTCACGTCCATTTCCACAAGGAAGTCCCTCAGCCTCGTCAAAGACAAGACTAGATTTTCTGGGTCCACGTCTTGCTTCTCTGTCGCCCTCGTTACCAGGAAGCATAAGTACTTTCCCGGTATTTGCGACACCGCCGGGGGTAAGGCTGCTACGCCCCCTATCCCTGGTCTTTGCTTCCAAAGGAATTCCACGTTTTTATATTCCCTCTTAAAATCTGCCGCTAGCGCCGTCCTAAAACTCATGTCTGCGGTGATAGCTACCGCACATGTTCTGTTTGTGGGCAGATTTTAAGAGGACCCCTCCGGATTGGGAGCCCTCCGATTTTGTAAAAGTAGCTTTTAGGAGATTTCCTTTTTTCAACCCAGGAGCGCCATAAAAACATACATGTAACATTCGCCCGGAAGATACATATCGAAGGATAACAAAACTAAGTCTTAAGACGACTGGCTAGCGTCTAAACAGAGCTTTGCATGTTTTTCACCGTCTCTACCAAGCCAGTACTTTTCGGTGGTCTTTCTTACATCAGGCTGACAAAAACGTTACTGTTCTCCGGCTTCGACCAGAACGCTCAAATTAACTAGATTACATGCAAAAATAGTGAGCTCATGGCTGGGTCTCAGTATCCCCAGACCACGAGGTCACTCCTAAAAACAGGGCTACTACTTATTATATTACTATTGTTTTTGTTCAGTAGATAAAAATCATCATCTCCATCGAAGATGGATCAACCCTTTCCCCCTACTTCTAGCTCCTCATTCTTGTCAAAACGAATTAAGATCTTAATTAAATTCAAGTCAGGACATGACGGATGCTAAAATTCAATATAAGTTCATAAAAGTCCACGTCCCGAGACCCTTCCGGATTCTTGAATCCGGTGAATTAAGCTTCTTAATATCCAGTTCACAATAACTCGGAAGGCTGGGTTTTACCCTTCACCGTTGCTCGCAACGGCCTTGCAACTATTGTAACAGCACAATAGTTGCAACTCGGAACGTCCTCTGCTGTTCGGTAGTTCGTTGTAGTTTTTTAGTCTCGATTTCGTTCTGTTCGTAATCGCAGATAAAAATTGTTCTATTTTTTCTTGCTCTTTTTGCTAAAATGGCCGTCTCTGACGTTTCTCAGAAATATGACGTCATAATTCGAATTTTTAAAAACTAGAATTCCAGAATCTTCTAGCCTTCACCGTTTGGCTAATCGTTCAAATAACGTCCTTATCCGTTCTAAATCGCCAATTCGGAAGGCTTGCTGCTAAAATACCGAATTCTGCAGAGACTGCATTTTGGCCATTCTGGTCGAATGTCACAGGGTCTGCTGATCTGCGCTTAATCCGGAGGGGTCTTGGGAGAAGACTGATCCGGCAAAAGGTACAAGGAGCAACAAGAAAGGGCTCAACGACAACAGCAATCGACTGTTGGGTGTCGTTAACAAGTTTTGTATCCCTTTTGGTACAAAAATTAAGATAGTAACTTCAACCCGGAAGGGTCTAGGAAAGGATCACATACCCTTCCTAGTTAATTTAAAAAGCATAATAAAATCAGAGAACGTATCCGGAGGGGTATAGGTTGAAAGAAGGAAATCTCCGAAAAGCTACTTTTACAAAACCAGAGTGCTCCCAATCCGGAGGGGTCCAAATTTTTTCAAATTCGGAGGGGTCCCAATCCGGAGGGGTCTTGTTTTCACAAAACCGGAGGGGTCCCAATCTGGGGGGGTCTTATATTTGCTAAGCGGAGGGGTCCCAATCCGGAGGGGTCTTATATTTGCTAACTCAGAGGGGTCCCAATCCGGAGGGGTCTCAATTTTGCCAATCCGGTAGTGTCCTATTTTTTTTGCCAATCCGGAGGGGTATCATTTTATTAAGGACTTAGGTAAATAGAAGAAAGACTACAGTGAGAGGTATTAGGTTATTAGCAAACAGGCTAGGAATCAGTGACTACAGTGGTAACTTGCCTTTCAATAAAGACCAGACCAAAACAAAACAGGTCCGAACTCGGATATTCGCGAAAGTAATTCTAAACTAAAAAGAGCATAATTCATAGGTGTGGATTGAAACTCAATACGTTTTTGTGAAAAGTGACTGCCCTGTGGATTTTAGTAGGTCTAGCTCGGGCAGTCCGAAGGCAGATAGGTAACACAGTACTCGGTGGGTGCAATAGACGCCCACTTGAGAAAATTACTGCCTTCAAAGTTTTGTCTGTTTGGTGCAGCAACAAGCAGGGAAAGCTTTTTCTTTGAAATATAAGTTCGACTATTGTACTGCGACCGACTAGAAGTACAATACACATACGTTTTTCATAGAGGAATTCTTATTTTGTAAGAAATTTTTTGATTTTAAAACAACATAATTTGTGCTTGATTGGGTAGTGAGTACACTATCTTTTAAATTGACTGATAACATCATATTGTGCTAGTTCTCAAATCTTACGACCAATAATCGGTTAGTGTGAATAAATTATATGCAAGCTGTACTCTGATAACATACAGGGATTCGTGGTCACTATTTAACAGAATCTTGGGAAATTTATTGTGTTGTGTCATTATTATTGATAGTCAAACTATAAGGTCACTAGCAATCGAATTCAGTGTATAGGCATTAAGAAGTGATAAATTGAGAATGAGTCTAGACAAGTCAAGGATACCTAAACGAGGTAATAGCTCTAGGAAATTCATACCTAGAAAGCAAAGAAAAACAATGACCGACCCTTTTGTGGATCGGATCAAACGAGCCCGGACCGACAAAGGGGAGACGGTTTCAGGCAGAATGGTTGAAACTAGGAGTCAGAAGTCCTCAGAAGAACGAAAAGCTATGTTAGAAGTGGAGGTCAATACGGACCAGGCCATGAATGACAACCAGGAAGTACATGGAGTGGAAGGGAGAGGCAGAAGGCTGGCGAGTGAATCTACTCCGGTAGAACAAGGCCATGATCTTGCCACTTCCACCGGGACAATGGACCGAGAGGACATGTCGGAACTGTCCGACATCTCAACTGAAATAGTGGCAACTAGAAGATCTCCAACAGACAACACCATGATGGCAGGCGGGACTGAGAAACAAACAACGTCCTCATCGTTCTCAGAAAGAATGAGGAACACCTTAGGAAACATTTTTCCTTTCACCATGGGAGTGGGCACAGGAAATGAAGGTGAATCCCAGGAGGATGAAGAGGACGAAGACGAGCAAGTGGATTTTGGATCTCAAGTCAGCCTCAATAGTTCGACCCAGGAGAATGAGGCATATGTCGAAGGAGAGACTGGAACCATGGACAAATTTGGTGTGGTGAGAACGATAAGCAAAGAGGTAAACACACCGGGCCAGTCGAGAGGCTTCGCGATTATGACAAATTCAGACCCGCGAACGGGGGAGAGTAGATACAAAGGGCTAGGCAACGCATTGGCGGATCCTGAAGTGGATAATGAAAAGACGTCGAGGCAGAGAGTCAAGGCCCGAATCTCGACCAGCACGAAGCTACCTGGGACCGACAGGTTGACACTGCCACTAGTGACGCCACTCATGGATAACAGGGCAGCATTAGTAAAAGCCTTGAACAACATATTGGGCAGTATAGGGGAACAAAACGAACAGATGTCCTTAAGAATGAGTGAACTAGAAAGAGCAGTTCACATTGAGAGAGAAAGTCTACGGGAAGAAATAAACCGCAATAGACAAGAAGTTGGAAGGAGCAAAAAACGCTTGAAAGAAAGAACGGACGAGCACATAGCGAAGAACTTGTCGCGAATGACAAGAGAAGCGGAACAGAGTGAGTTACGCTTAAGAGACGACATGGAGAAGTTAAGAATTCAGCAAGAGCAGTCTCTTGGGACTCTTGACACAAAGATAGTTGCGATGATGGAGAGGCGAACTCAGGCTATTATGGATAAGTTGGACGGGCTACTAGGCAGCAAGAGTGGACCAAAAGAAGGGGAACCGAACTCGAGAGGTCCCAGCAGGGAGCTGAAGGTGAACTTCAATGACCATCAAAGGAGGAGGACATATAGATCCACTAGAGGTAGGGGCAGTTCATCAGGCTATGCCACAAGGGATAATAGAACATGGGGCCCAAACAGTAGAGCAAGTTCAACGGGGAACAGACAGACCTCTAACGAACGACCAACGCAAGGCACACATGCGACTGGGAGAGGTGATTCCGGTAACAGGAGACATGCGAGCCCAGGGAGGAGTCATGTGGGCCAAGGGGGAAACACTCACGGCGATTCGGATTGCAGGGATGCACCGAATACAGAGCCTTTAACAAGGTGTGATGACACTCAGGCGGGGCACTCGAGAGATGCTATGGCAATGGCCACAGCCTTTGAACCCCTAAACAGGTCTTTAGAGACATTCCTTACAAGGTTATCCAAAACCAATGAAGGCAGTGAGAAGTCCAGGAGAGTCTTCAAGAAACCAAGATGCTACAAAGACGAATCTGATGGCTGTATTGATACCTGGATAGAGGTAATGAAACTGCATTTCGAAGAAGAGGACTTGTCGGAAAGACAAGAATGCAGTGCACTCACCAGTAACTTGGAAGGGACAGCCCTGAACTGTGTCATGGCCATGAAGCAATATCAGCGTGACACAGCCGAGAAAATCTTCGAAATCTTGTTGACCCGTTTTGGATCAGGGGTGCAGGGGCACCAAGCGAGGATGCGCTTCGAGAATTGGAGGCAACGAGAAGATGAAACGATAGACAAGTTTCTAGATGACTGGGAAATGTTGAGAAGACGCAGCCAACCGGATGAGTCGAACCGAAGGATGAACCTGGCGGTAGCCTCAAAATTGATCGACGATGTGAAGAATGATGAACTTCGAACAATGCTAGCAACGCATTACAAACCACTATCAACCAATGCGCCAACACCAGAGGAGTTGAGGCTCAAGTCAAAAGAATATCTTTTGTTGAAACCTCCTTCGAGATCTGGATACTATAAGAACAATTATGGCAATTTTAACAGCGGACCAGCAAACCAAGGGAACAACTGGTACAAACCGATGGATGATATGGACAAGATTGCTCTTGTGCCAATTGCAGTTCATCGGACCATCATGTGTCAGCATGCCCAACTTACAAACAAGGCATGAAGGCAATAGGCTTTAGCCTCGAGGACGAAGATGCGTCAGAAGTTGACCATGAGTATTTCATTAGAGGAGTAATTGCAAAATTCAACCCGAGGTGTTTCTTTTGCAACTTGGAAGGTCAGTTTAAATCAGATTGTCCGCAATTCTGGGATGCAGTGGCAGACATCAAGCATCCAAGGCATGAGGAAGCTTTATCAGGAGTGAAAGCCAGCAAGGCTCGCCTGTTGAGTGAAGCGGAGGCGCGCAGAAAAGACAAACCGCAAGAAGTGGCGACGAAGAAAATGCAAGCGGTAACTGAAGAGACACGTGAACTGGAACCAGTGACTGCGGCCGATGACTTCAAGATTGATTATAGGGCAGCCGCGAGGGATGCTCTAAATAGAGTGCAGCAGGAAGTGGTGACGAAAGAGATCGAACAAAAAGTGAAACTCGAACTGGAGAATGAGAAACTACAGGAGCAACTGAATACCTTCGAAGCAACGGAGGTCGAGGAGACTAAAACACCGAGCAGTTTGAGCATGAAATTTAGTGTGATCTCCGGTCAGAGGTTCGGCATGGTGCCACAAGGAAGCAAGATACAGTCGATAATCTCAGTGGCTGGACACCAGGTAATCAGAAATCTGAGTGAGCCATCCGAGTTCACTTTGATGCATTTGGACACATATGCAGGTTATCTGAGGCAGGTGGAGCCACGCTCTGAGTCGAGACCTGTGCGAGCACTACTAACAACGGGTGGCCCTCGCACAAAGAAACTTCATGGACGCTACCTGGAGGTCTATGGGCCGTATCAAGTGATGCTGAACGTGGATGGGATCAGTATCTATACTAGGACTTATGTAACAACAGACAGTGACCAGATAGGGCAGATCTATTTGGGTGAGGAGGAACTCAAAGTCCGCAGGATAGGCCATGACGCCATGATGGAACAAGATGCAGTACACATTTTGGTATGAAGCAGATGTGACTGCACATCTGCTCGACACCAACAGAAAGAGAAGCGGAGTCACAGGAAGAAACCGATTAATAGGATAATAACAGACGAAAACAAGGTACCAATTTTTTTAGATAGAAAAGTGAAACTACAGCCAGGACAGGCTGTGGTGGCAATTTTTAGAATGAGAAATTTAAATTCGTTAGCGATAGTAATTAGGTTTGCTTAGTATCGAATCCAAATAGTCAGAGTTCGGTGATTTTAGGCCGGAGCTTCTCGGTAACGCTAAACGGACTGTGTGTCAGTGTGTTATTGAACACACTGGACACCACGGTTTCAATCCAGCGTGGAAAGAAGCTTGGTTACGCTTTGCCGATGAGGACCGACTATGAGGAGACACAAAACTTGAAGAAACATAGTGTGAAAGACAGTCCTTATCATGCCAAAAAAGATAAAATTTTAAACAGGATTAATGAATTAAAATCTATTCATAAATTGTTTTCAATGAAATCCGAAACGGACGATGGCTTAACGAGCTGCTCGAATTTTCCGGAACGCCCCTCGTCATATGAACTAGCATCTGACAAACCGGTTTTGCCAGAGATAAAACATTTAAAAGGGAAAATAGGTGAGGGAGATTTCGAAAAATTGCGGGAACTCTTAAATCGGAACGCAGATGTATTTTCAAAACATAAGGCCGATATCGGTTGCTGTAATTTCGTCGAACACGAAATCGAACTTGAAGAGGGCGCCGTTCCCCATAGGGAAGGCGCAAGACGAATGACGCCACACAAGTCGGAAGCGTGCCGAGCGGAAACAGAAATGTTGCTTGAATACGACATGATAGAACCCTCGAAATCGCCATGGGCTTGCGGTGTAGTAATGGCGAAAAAAAAGGGGCGCAGCTTGGGTTTTGTTGCGACTTTCGTTACTTGAACGCCGTAACGATAAAAGATGCGTACCCGATACCGCGAATAGACGAGAGCCTCTCTAAGCTAGGTGATGCCAAGTTCTTCACCACATTGGATTTGGGTTCTGCCTTCTGGCAGGTCCCTCTGCGGAAGAAGGATAGAGAGAAAACCGGATTCGCGTGCGAATTAGGGTTGTACGAGTGGAAGAGGATGCCCTTCGGCTTGTGCAACGCAACGGCCACTTTTCAAAGACTGATGGCTCAGGCTTTGACCAGAGTGACAAAGAAGTACGGGAACCTTGTGATGTGTTACGTGGACGACGTGGTCATAGCGACACCAACCCTGGAAGACCACATTGATCGGCTCGATGAGGTCTTTGGATGCATGAAAAGAGCAGGCTTGAAGTGCAAACCATCGAAATGTGAAATCCTTAGGGATTCAATCAAGTACCTGGGAAGAATGGTGGATAGGCATGGTGTGAGGCCGGACCCGGAAGCAGTAGAAGCAGTGTTGACATGGAAGGCTCCCAGAACGGACACGCAGCTCCTGAGCTTCCTAGGGTTTGCCAACTACTACCGGGAGTTCATAAAAGGATATGCGGATAAGGTGTATCCGATGCAGAAGCTGATGCACAACAAAGGGAAGAAGTTCGAATGGAACGATGAAGCACAAGTTGCCTTCGAGAACATAAAGCGGGAACTGTGCGAAGCGCCAGTGCCAGGCATGCCTACAGAAAAGGGCATGTATGTTCTTGACACAGACGCATCGGTAGTAGCCATCTCAGGAATATTGCATCAGGAGCAAGAATGGAATGGAAGAACGGTTCTCCGTCCCATTGCATGCGGCAGCAAGGTCTTGAGTGACACTGAGATGAAATATGCGCACCAAAAGCAGAAATGAAATGTTGGCAGTGGTCAAATTTGTGGAAAAATACCGCGCATACTTGGGGAGCGCTCCCTTTAAGTTACGCGTAGACAACAGAGCGTTATCCTGGTTTAAGACCTACTAGATGGATCAGAGTTATATTGGTAGATGGATAGTAAGATTGGATGGCTACCATATGATAATCGAACACAGGATGCGTGATAAACACCAGAATTCTGACAGCCTCAGCAAGAAAACTGAGTTCTGTGAAGGATTGGAGCAGAAGCAAGCCAATCAGGCAGAAATAAAGGAAGGATTTTCGTTTCTGGACAAAAAAAAATTATGAAGCGCTTCCCTTAACGAGATGATTGGATAAGTCTGGACATCCAATTCCAGGGCATCCTGAGTTACCTGTAGAGAAAGCAGCCGAGATAAAGAGCCTATCCATGGAGGACCCGGTCCCCTTGGATCTGTTTCTGCGCTCAACTCAACCTGGTCCAACAAGAACTCTCTCGCATGAACATAAACAGCCTCTCATTATTGGATAAAACGGTGCAGGTCACACCGCAAGTGATGCGGATGCTGGGTGGATTGTTAGAAAGATAAGTAACCAGAGATGACCCCGAGTGGACAGCAGCAGTGGTTCCACTAACAATCAGGGAGAAGGTGAAGATCATGCCGTCCAGACGACAACACGAAGAGAACGAGAGGGATTGTAGGACAATAGTTCAGCAACTAGTATCCTGAATACCACACGAGGTTTTAACCAGTACTTCTTACGGACGGAAAGAACAGGGGAGCAGTACGCGAAGGAAAACCGTTACCTTTGTGGACCAGGATAAAGAAGGTGAGAAGGTAGAACAAAACCTGCTGCAAGATTGTTTGTCCGGGGAGTCTGAGATAGATGAAAAAGTTCCTGATGAGATACAGGACCTGGGGAACAAGGTTTTGTCCGGGGAGTTCAAATGGATGCGAAGAAGGCACAGACATGATCTGGAGGAGCGTGCAGACTCCATCACAACCTCTTCAACAGATGACAATTCGCGAAATGGAATGGAAGAACGGTTCTCCGTCCCATTGCATACGGCAGCAAGGTCTTGAGTGACACTGAGATGAAATATGCGCACCAAAAGCAGAATTGTTCGCAGTAGTCACATTTGTGGAAAAATATCGCGCATACTTGGGGAGCGCTCCCTTTAAGTTACGCGTAGACAACAGAGCGTTATCCTGGTTGAAGACCTACTCGATGGATCAGAGTTATATTGGTAGATGGATAGTAAGATTGGATGGCTACCATATGATAATCGAACACAGGATGCGTGATAAACACCAGAATGCTGACAGCCTCAGCAAGAAAACTGAGTTCTGTGAAGGATTGGAGCAGAAGCAAGCCAATCAGGCAGAAATAAAGGAAGGATTTTCGTTTCTGGACAAAAAAAATTATGAAGCGCTTCCCTTAACGAAATGATTGGATAAGTCTGGACATCCAATTCCAGGGAATCCTGAGTTACCTGTAGAGAAAGCAGCCGAGATAAAGAGCCTATCCAATGAGGACCCGGTCCCCTTGGATCTGTTGCTGCGCTCAACTCAACCTGGTCCAACAAGAACTCTCTCGCATGAACATAAACAGCCTCTCATTATTGGATAAAACGGTGCAGGTCACACCGCAAGTGATGCGGATGCTGGGTGGATTGTTAGAAAGATAAGTAACCAGAGATGACCCCGAGTGGACAGCAGCAGTGGCTCCACTAACAATTAGGGAGAAGGTGAAGATCATGCCGTCCAGACGACAACACGAAGAGAACGAGAGGGATTGTAGGACAATAGTTCAGCAACTAGTATCCTGAATACCACACGAGGTTTTAACCAGTACTTCTTACGGACGGAAAGAACAGGGGAGCAGTACGCGAAGGAAAACCGTTACCTTTGTGGACCAAGATAAGGAAGGTGAGAAGGTAGAACAAAACCTGCTGCAAGATTGTTTGTCCGGGGAGTCTGAGATAGATGAAAAAGTTCCTGATGAGAAACAGGACCTGGGGAACAAGGTTTTGTCCGGGGAGTTCAAATGGATGCGAAGAAGGCACAGACATGATCTGGAGGAGCGTAAAGACTCCATCACAACCTCTTCAACAGATGACAATTCCCGAAATGGAATGGAAGAACGGTTCTCCGTCCCATTGCATACGGCACCAAGGTCTTGGGTGACACTGAGATGAAATATGCGCACCAAAAGCAGAATTGTTCGCAGTAGTCACATTTGTGGAAAAATATCGCGCATACTTGGGGAGCGCTCCCTTTAAGTTACGCGTAGACAACAGAGCGTTATCCTGGTTGAAGACCTACTCGATGGATCAGAGTTATATTGGTAGATGGACAGTAAGATTGGATGGCTACCATATGATAATCGAACACAGGATGCGTGATAAACACCAGAATGCCGACAGCCTCAGCAAGAAAACTGAGTTCTATGAAGGATTGGAGCAGAAGCAAGCCAATCAGGCAGAAATAAAGGAAAGATTTTTGTTTCTGGACAAAAAAAATTTATGAAGCGCTCACCTTAACGAGATGATTGGATAAGTCTGGACATCCAATTCCAGGGCATCCTGAGTTACCTGTAGAGAAAGCAGCCGAGATAAAGAACCTATCCAAGGAGGACCCGGTCCCCTTGGATCTGTTGCTGCGCTCAAACCTGGTCCAACAAGAACTCTCTCGCATGAACATAAACAGCCTCTCATTATTGGATAAAACGGTGCAGGTCACACCGCAAGTGATGCGGATGCTGGGTGGATTGTTAGAATGAGAAGTAACCAGAGATGACCCCGAGTGGACAGCAGCAGTGGCTTCACTAACAATCAGGGAGAAGGTGAAGATCATGCCGTCCAGACGAGAACACGAAGAGAACGAGAGGGATTGTAGGACAATAGTTCAGCAACTAGTATCCTGAATACCACACGACGTTTTAACCAGTACTTCTTAGGGACGGAAAGAACAGGGGAGCAGTACGCGAAGGAAAACCGTTACCTTTGTGGACCAGGATAAAGAAGGTGAGAAGGTAGAACAAAACCTGCTGCAAGATTGTTTGTCCGGGGAGTCTGAGATAGATGAAAAAGTTCCTGATGAGAAACAGGACCTGGGGAACAAGGTTTTCTCCGGGGAGTTCAGATGGATGCGAAGAAGGCACAGACATGATCTGGAGGAGCGTGCAGACTCCATCACAACCTCTTCAACAGATGACAATTCCCAAAACTCAGGAATTGACACCTATTCAGACAGGAACTCGAGCTCGGGATCAGAACTGTCCGAACTAGCGATCCACACACTACTAGTGGAAACTCGTGCAAGGGATCTGGACAGAGAGGTCTACCAAGATCCTGACAGTGATCGCTACCTCATACCAAGCGAAAGAGTCTTTGACAACGCAGCGGATGATTTGGAGACAATAGCGGTATCGAAAGTTCGATAAGTCTGTTGCCACAAAAAGTGGTAGTCAGGACTGATCTTCAACCTTTCAAGCAAGAAACACAGCCGCTGGCAAGATTTGGTGCGTTAAGATGGAAGAAGACACACACCAGCCCAATGAGCTGAATAGTCAGATGAGGGTCATGAAGACGTACTTGAAGTCAAGATACAGACTCTCGGATCCTCTAAGGGCGCAGAGAAATGATCGCATGACAAGCAACCTGAAAAGGTGGATCGAGAATGGTTCTCCGGATAAAGATGACCTCGAGGAAGATAGTTATCGTATCCTGAGACAGTACTTCATGCAGAAGAAAAGTAGGTTATATTTGAACAAGGACGGGATTGTGGCTTGCAAAAGAAGAGAAGAAGACAGAGTCCTATACAAGTATAACGCGATAGTGTTGCCGCAACTCTATCAGACAGAACTATTATTCAGATCGCATGATCAGATGGGCCATCAGGGGATCGACAAAGGATATCAGAGGATCCTGAAGCGCTTCGAGTGGCCTGGAATGAAAAAGGCATGCGAGAAGTGGGTAACAGCATGTCTGTCATGCCAACCGGTCAAGGATCCAAGGAAGTTGCGATTTCCTTTACAATCGATCGAGTCGTCTGAATTCAACGAGGTGGTGCAGATAGATCACCAAAAGATACACATGACAGACAGTGGTTATAATCAGGTGTTGGTCATGATAGATCATTTCACGAAGTATGCAGAGGTCGTGCCCTGCATAACAGCCTCGGCGGAAGAAACATGCGACCACCTGATCAATACGTGGATAGCGAGACATGGTTGTCCGATGACGTTTCAATCGTATAATGGAACAGCTTTCGTAGGAGAGCTTACGAAAGAGCTTATGAGACGCTCACAGGTTGCTCAGGCTCACTCCACGACATACCACCCCCAGACGAATGGCTTAGTGGAAAGACAGAATAGGACGTTAGTGTCGATGCTGAGAGTATATTGTTCCAGGTACATGACCGATTGGGACAGATACCTTCCACAGGTGATGGGAGCCTATAATAGCACGCAACAATCCACAACTGGAGTTAGTCCACACATGATGCTAACTGGACACGAGTTAACCCTTAACCTTCTTCTACCCAGGGTATGAGGGAAAGAAACGGTCTCCACAGGTCTACGTGAGGGATGTGATCAGACGTCAACAGGAGTTGAACGATGTATGTAGACGAAATACTCAGTAAGCACAGGCAAGGCAGAGGAAAAAATTCGACAAGAAAACAGCTGGTGCAAAAGCTTACAAGGTGGGAGATTACGTATCGGTATTTCAGAACGTTATACCACCGAAAGAAACAAAAAAGCTCCTAAAAAAGTGGAGGGGACCCTTCATGATTACGGAAGTGCATCAGGAGGGACGCTTTTACAGACTGAGTACTGGCCGAGCCGCTCATTACGAAAACATTAAGCCACACAATCCATCGACAGAAGACTGGTCTATACCTAGAGACATGGAAGAAGGGGATTATCTGATGATGGATCCTGCTGGTGAGGTCAACGAGAAGGGCACCAGGGAGAAAAACGATGGAAACGAAGTCGTGGAGGAAGAAATGAATACACCGCTGGACCTGGATCCAAACGAGGTGATCGAAGAGGACGATGAAACCTTACCCTACGCAGAGGAGGATTGGCAGGATCCCGAACAGATGGAGGTTCCCAAGAATTTGGAACCGGATCTTCCGTTCACGATGCAGACTCGTCAGAGCGACGGGACAAGACCCAGAAAAAAATATTACCCTTACGGTGACGACTTTGTAGTGGATAGGATAGATCTGAGGAAGATATTGGAAGAAGTAGTGGGTCTAGAAGAAATAACTGTGTCACAAGACATTGACATAGTCGATGATCACGACGATGAGTGGGTCGACGACCGGTCGAAACCCGAGGTAGAATTCGACGACGAGCAACAGCAGTCATATGAACAAGACTTGAAGAATCTGCGTGTCTTAGAATGGCTGAACGAAATGACGTCGGACCCAGAGGAGACCAGTGTCACGATTCAAGAAGTAGATCGTGAAAGCATAAAATACATGAAGACCGAACGAGATGATCTTTCCTGGGCTGCCCAGAAAGGGCGATTACTCATTCCGGCTTCCAATCTCGATTTGATACCCGGTATGCGATCGACGGGGACGTCGATGGATATTTTTGTCCGGGGAGTGGGGGTAGGACTTACCCACACTGAAAACTTAATAATAAAAAAATTAAGAATAGCAAGAGAGACAGGAGACTTGGAAGCAGAAACAGGCGAAGAACCTAAGAAACCTGACATAGGGAGGGTAGTTGAGTCATATTTTAACTTACCAATTGAATATTCAAGTAACATAATACTACCAGACAGTGATTTTATACTCACAAATAGAACATGTGCGATAGCAATCACAGCAGACATGAGTTTTATGACAGCGTTAGCGGCAGATTTTAAGAGAGAATATAAAAACATAGAGTTCCTATGGAAGCAAAGACCAGGGATAGGGGGCGTAGCGGCCTTACCTCCGGCGGCGTCACAGATACCGGGAAAATACCTATGCTTCTTGGTAACGAGGGCGACGGAGAAGCAGCACGTGGACCCAGAGAACCTAGTCTTATCCTGGACGAGGTTGAGGGACTTCCTCGTGGAAATGGACATAAAGGAGCTTTCGCTTCCAGAGTACGACCCGAACAGAGGACGACTGCACCCTCGAGAACTGTACGCGCTGGTACACGTGATATTCTCTGATACTAATATACAAGTATATTTACATAAGAACTATTACTTAAGTATAGGCTGAGTGACGGGCGTGAGAGTATTAGGCTAAAGACTAAGTTGTATGCAATGTGTGATATGTGTGATATGTATGTTATGTTATGTGTTATTTTATTAAGCTCATGGGTAAGAAGGGGTTAGTGACCATGAACAACTGAATGACGATCTTAGGAATAGATCCAAAGTTTGGACTGTACAATCTTAGGTCGAATTCCAAAATTTTAGAGACTGATTGATTTTAATAAATTTTAGGATAAAAATCTTTTTTATCTGACTGTTTTTAAGTAAATTTTAACAAAAAATTAAGGTGAAACTGCTAAGTGTGATATTCGTGACTTCTTTTCTAGATCCTGATTGATCATTTAGTTGCTCATTTGAGTCAAAACTTTGAAATCAAATCAAATCGAATCTGAAGAACAGTATGGAGAATTTCAACTTGGACGAATTGATGGACCTGGCAGAGGCATATGTAGGACCGATGACAAATGCGATCTATCGTCGGCTAATGGATCGAGACTTCGCTCTGGAGGACCCAGAGGTAGTCATGTTGCTGACCGCCCTGATAAACATCTTGGGGCATGACAACCGTGGGGACCGCCCCACGGAAGTCCTATTGATGGCAGCATATGGAGAGAGGGGAGTACTAGACCGCACAAACATGAGAGTGATGAGGTGGAGAAACGGGGCTCTCTCAGGGAGTGACTTGGCGAATGAGCCTGGATTGGGAGGTTCTAGGACTTACCAACCAGGTGAAATGCCTATGCTCTCCAAGCCCAAACCTGGGCTGACGAGAATGCATCAGGAGATGAACAGCGAGGCTGCCTCGTCTGGTTCACCACTGAGAGCAGCTGTGCCACCAAAGAGGGCGAAACTAGAATAAAAGGGTCAGACGAACCAAACCGTGCAAGAACCGGATGGGATAAAGAACGAACTGGAAAGGACAAAAAGGGAGCTGGACGAGGTGTCTAAGACCATGCTCATTGCGGAGGACGACAGAGTCATGTGGAAGAGATTGTTCGAAGACTGCAACAAAAAGCAGGGTGAAGAAATTGAGCGCTTGAGGCAGCACTACAAGGAGCGATCGGAACGGATGGCGTTGACAACGGCCGTGGAGAAGGTGATACCTGCAAGGAGTATTCCTCGTGGGCAGTCCCCGATGGAGCTCTTGACGCCTCGAGAAATGAGTCAGACAACGGAGACACGGCTCCCGACAGCAACAAATCGAGTGACAATTCCGGACCCTAGAGACACCTTGGGTGACTCCGTCGTAGAACAAACGGTGAGGAAGCTGATAGAGACAGCTGGACGACTGGTCGCCAACAAGAATGCGCCAGGTTCCGGGGTGACTGCACCCTATGGAACGATCGACGACACGAGCAGAGTACGACTCTCCCAGACCGTGATCAGACAGGGAATAAGCGACGCGACGCCACTAATGGGGAGCTCTTAGGCCCCAGAGAGAAGAATACAGAAGATGCCAGTAAAGAAAGTGTCACGTCTAATAGACGTACAAAAGAATAATCAATTGAGATATAACTTCACGGGAGTTCCGGAGACAGATCCGAGAGCTTGCTTCAATCGAGCGACTTGGAACCCGGCAGTAAACCTGCAACAACCGCCACTGGGGACATCACATCTGATACTGGGAGACAGCTTAGTCAGAGTACTCTCGAATTTGAGGACCTCTTGGGTCACCACGGTGATGGCCTTCGGAGGCGCGACGATAGCCCAATTATATCGAATGGTTGAGCTAATGAATCAAAGGAGGATCCCCAATGTGATGATCCTGGTTGGAACAAATGACATCTCTAGAGGTTCAGAAGAGCAGGAAGCACTATGGGAATCAATGATGGTGTGCTTGTTTACTACTCTCTGGAAGGAATCTCGCAAGTCGGAATGCCGGAAGAATGATCCTCTTGGACATCGAACATGAGTTGAGAGCTATGGATCAGGCCAGACTGACCACGGACGGCATCCACTTCGATAGTATAGAAGGACAGGCTTGGTTGAATCGAGTCTTCCAAGAAAGATTGGACGAGTTAGAAGCAGAACTCTTTGACACAGGAGTGCTGAAGGAGGAAGGAACATCGAATGACACGGTGATTACCACCTTTGTGCCTCCTAGCCTGGAAACACGCTTGGGGACGGTCCCGGCCGTCACGAACTACAGACAACAGAGTTCCAGCGAACCAGGTCAAAGGACGGACGTTCAGGATCGATTGGGAGAAGCGCCGGTGAGGAGGACCATTCATCCTAGGAGAAGAATAGGGCCAGTCAACCCAATGGAAGAGGCAACTGGCACGTCCAGATCAGACACGAGATCGGAGACGACAAGTACCAGTCGAGAAGAGAGACGCCCAGATAGAGGCTCATTGATGTGGTCAAGACCCATACCATCTCCCTGGCATGTGTACAAGGACGAACTAATGAAGCTTGATCTCCAGAGGGTGAGCTTCATCGAGGACGCCAGGAGGATGCTGAATGGAGCGAGGCTATCCGTCAGTAGACTTTACTCGATAACAGGCGTAGACTGGTTAATAGCCGCTGGCATAAATTTCAGCTCCACGACGGCCTTGAGATTTGCCGACCTAGAGGGACTGCCCTCTAATCACACAATGGGACCAGTGAACGCAAGACCATTGCAGGACGTGAGGTTGAATCATGATGAAGGTAATCGAGAAGAGAGACCTGGAAAATTTCTGGTAACAAGGGCGCCGATCGGACAACACGTGAAGATGTTCAGGCAGCCGAGCTCACCCCCAGGTCATGTGAAAGATAGAATATACCGGAAACAAGTGAGTCAAGATGGTGACGTCCAAAGGTACGGCGGATTGAAAGCGATAAAGAAAGATGAGACCATCTTTGCCGCGTACGACAAAGCAGAAATGAGGAAGACCAAAATTATGATAGTAGCGAATTCAGAGTTCGTGTACACTTCTAAGTCTCTGTTTTGGCCGGATGTCATAATGTTGGCAGCGGTCGACCTGGACCTACTGCAAGCCGTATCTCTGGCAACAGGGGTACAAAGACAGACGGACATGAACCCAGTCACGATCGTGTTTGCTGGCATCAATGACCACTTGCACAGTAGAGGTTTTCTGAGCAGACTCAGAGATCCTGCAATGGCACAAAATGCAGTGTGGCCAGTGATAAAGGATAGCCTGGAGTCAATGGGTGAAGTGGTGGATGCGACGAAGGAGGGGTCGGTCAACAAGGTGACACCGAGAGTAGTATTCGCGCTATCTCCGGGGTACGCATGTCTCCCGGATGGATTGAAATTCGTGTATACGATCGTGACCTTGCTTTCGGAAGGGAAATATGATGTGATCATATCAGCCCCAAATTGCATGATAGAGATGGAGAACCTGAGACCACTCAGGGCTGAGCTACCTGAGGTGTGGTCAGATATCTCGAACGCGATGAGAGGATTCAGGGACCATGCGCTGCACATGTTAGTGTTGGATGAGGTGCTGGGGTTGGAAATGTCCAACTTCAGTCGACAGCTCAAACTTAAACCGAGAATAGACGATGACCATCGAGTGGTCACAGCGATGTCAAACGACTTATGGTTCCGAGCAATGGAAGTAACAGCTGAAAGCTCGAGAAAAAAAATTCACAGGAGACTAGAGCTCATTTGGAGGCGATGGTTTTGAGAACCAAACCGGAGGCCAACCAATGGTTACATCTAAAACTTCGAGTAGCGGCATTGGGTGCAGATGCTTTTGAGCAAGGCCCTATAATGATGAAGAAAATCAATGTCTACTTGTTGAAGGAGGTAAACTTAGCGGAAAATGCTGAAGAAAAGACGGCTGAGTTTGTGAATAGAATGTGCCAGATTACCTTGGAAACCTTCTGGACCCAGGAAGTGAAAGGGGAAGAAGGCTTTGAGCGAACAGATATCATGCTGGAAGGGTTGGGAGCCGGATGGACCGCGTCCTTCTTGGCGAAAATTTACCCGAAACTTTCTCATTACTTGATAAAGGAATTTCTCCAAGCAGTAGAGGAAGTATCGATTGTGGAGCTACTAGCCTTGTTTGTGACGTTTGGAGCAGAGAGTTTTGTGAAAGGACCGGCGGTACTGCTCACCGAAGGAATTCAGAATCTGCGGTTAGATGGACTTCTAACGTTGATTGCGATTACTCACGGAAACTTGGGAGGATTAATGAAACTGACACGTTAACCAGAGCAGATGAAGGAAAGGGTGAGAAAATTGGACATGAAGCGTTGATCAGAGGAGCCACGGAGTTTGTGACAGTGATATATGGACCAGCAGTCACATTTGCGTTCCCTGATGTCAAGGTGGAGGCGTACAGGAGGTCGGTGCTGCACCTGAACCTCATATCGGCAGTGGACGGCAGTGCGCTGAACTGGTGTGAGCAGCACGTGTTGCGGGAGCTCATGAGCGAAGATCTGTTGTTTGCGAAGATATCAGAGCCAGAAATGACGGTCATCAATTTTGACGATCACTTCCGTGATCGCATGGGAGAAGTAGAAAGAGGACACATCGAGGTGTTTCCGAAGCTTTGGAATCTGAGACCCTATGATAAAACGAATGGTGAGATAACCAGAGTGCCTCGTCTCACTGCAGCATATCACAATGTGAGAGAAGAGACGAAAGATTGGGGTGATTACGAGAAGCTGCCGGAAGAAAACCCCGAATTCCCTCTGATAAGAAGGATGTTGCTCGGAGCAGTCTCCGTGGTACAAACTCCTAGGTTGAGAGCATTTGAAACCAATGAAAGGAGAATAGGGAATTTCGTGGGAACGATGGATCCATACTTTGTGGGGAGAAATGCCGCCGTGTTACAGTGCACACGATTTGCCTATACGGATCAAGCGACGAGAAGGCGAATAAGCAACGCCGCGACTCCCAAGCCTGGAAGATTTGACGAGGAATGGGCGCGATTAGGCTTAGCGCCTATGAAGATGAGAGGCAGTACCGAACTGTCTGAGGCCTCCTTGATCCTGACTAGTGTGAAACCGGAATTGAAAGTAGGAGGAACGCTGCAGGCGAGAACCTTCCTAGCACCCTTCGGCTGCGAGGAAATCAAAGTGGTCCATGGAGAGGAGGAAGATGGATCAGCAGGCACACTGATCATACCGAAATTTCCGGAAGGAACCGACAATGAGAAGCAAGGACCCTCGAGCTCAAAGAAGGATATGTCAGAAGGAGATGACGGACAGGGAGGAAGCCGTCAAGCGTAAGAACCCATGCAACAAGATGCAAGTGAAGCTGGTGGGGAAGACGACAGGGCATCGACAGGAGGAGTATCCAGCCTGGATTTCAATATCTTCAGTGATCTTGAGAACAACGCGGATACGTTGGAGACGACTGAGCCAGCGGATGAAGACATTTCGACACTGAAACCTCCGTCAGCCTTTATGGAAATGAAACGGAATTTGCCTGAGAGCAGCTCTCCTGGCAATTCAAGAAGTAACGAACAAAGAATCCTCATGGAATCACCTAGAACAAGAAGAATAGAGGGCTCAGCCAGAGTACCTCTCTTGGGACGTTGCCCGAAGAAGAGTGGGAAGTACATCATCAAGACCATGAAAGTAGGACGGGATGCAGATTGGACAGAGTGGCGTTCATGGAAGAGGTCTGGACAGTGGTTCAGAGCTATGGGACACAGTCCATTTTGAAAACAGGTCTCAACCGACCATTGATGCGGGAAGTCCTTGACAAACTTGATGAGTGTGAAGGGAGATTGAGTGAGTTGTTGATTGACTCAGCCACTGATGAAAGTGAAGCGAACTCTCCCATCAAGATGACACGGCCGGATGGTAAAGGAGAGGTGGTGTAGCCGTCAAGAACCAGGAGGGGGACGATGCGATCAAAATTGGTGATTGATAAGATCAATGAGATGAAGATGAAGTTAGGCAGCAAGTTGATGCCGAGGAGAGTGGGAAAGACGAAGGTGGATTCAGAGATATCAATGAAAACTGTCAATTCAGCGAAACGAAAATGAGTCGAAGAAGCCATGGATTTGGGACAAGGTGATTATCAATTACCTGGCACGAACAGAATGTTAACCGATGTAGCGATGGTGCCACCCATTCTCGTGGCAGGGATAAAGTTAACAGGTTACAAATCCAGAAGGAGTGACCGCACTCTGACTGGAGCAACCTTAGAAATGGAAATACTTAGCCAATGTGTAGAAAGCTCGATGAAAGACTTTAAACCATCTCCCATGAACCACGGAAAGGGAAGTGTCACAGGACAACTAGTACCAGTGGAATATAACCGAATGACAGTGTCGGAGACTGTGTCAATAGATGAACCCGCCGGTGGATACATGGAGATGTTAGAATACCGAAACTCGGCTAGAGGGTATGTGATGGCTCTGGAAGACGAAATGGCCATGGAAGGTTATCTGGAGACGATGTTGCGAGGCACCACCCTCAAACAGAAGGCGTATGGAACTTTAGCGTCATCCGAGATGCAGGCGGAAACGATCGAGCAGTTAGTGAGCCTTCCATGGAAAGCAGTGGTGTTGAAGTACTTCGAGGAGGAAATGAGGACTGCGCCGAGATTACACGCTCTCATGGCAGTACCCTACGTAAGAACCGAATTACAACTGAGGTTCGCCTGCGCATGATTGGATTAACTCGCGGGGAATATGACTCAGAAGAAAGGAAAAGGTCAAAAGAAGACAAAGTTTTCCTTATGACGAACCTGAGGGATCTGATAACCCAAGAGGGAGCAGCAGTAGCGTGCGCGAAGCGGAGAGACGCTCTCTGTTTCATTCAATTCATGATAGAGCAGATTTCAGTACCAGCATTGATCAGCTGTGCCAAGATGTTGAGGGAGGGCGATGAACGAGCAAAAGCATTACTCTTGCTGGCACTGCTGGAGATGCATCAAAGCAAGTCGATGAGGGTGAATATGAAAGAACCCGAGGAGTTAGAGTCCATGAGAAAGATAGACGAAATCAGGAGATTTTCAAACAAGGACATGAGACTCACTAAAGAATCTATGGAGGCACTACCGAAATGCAGTGAGTACTGGACCGATCAAGAAGAAGTCATACAGCTACGTGTCCGGAATCATAGGGATAGCGTACAACCATTTCCTGAGTGAAGACATACGCGATTGCTTCTTCGATTATGGGCAGGCAGTGTTGCTAAGATTCTGGACGTCGAGAATTGTAACAATTAAGAGCGCTAATAACCCACAGACCAAATTGGGACTGGTCTTGGAAGAAGAGGTGACTGCACCTTCCGCACCAAAAATTGACAAAAGAGTGGAGTTCGGGTTGGGATTCTCAGATGAACTACTGAGAACGAGCTTGATGGTAGTGTGCGAACTGATGAGACCATCATGGTGTCCTAGTCCCAATGCTGACTCGATATTACGGGCGACACACGACGTGCAGAGGGAGCTGAATGCAGATTGTAACCTGCGTGACCTGAACATCATATATAATGTGATGATAACTGCCTCTAGGAGCAACGGGGAAGACAAAGTGGAGTTGCCTGGCTGGGGACCAGAAGAATGGGTTAAACCTGGCAGCTGTCTGGCGGAAGTCTCTGGACTGGAAGGTCACGTTTGTGGAGGTCTGGATTGTGTAAAAACCCTAGAGAGACAACGCAAGCAATTGACGATATTGTTTGGGAATGTCGTGATGAAAGCAAGAACGGAAACGGAACTGATCGCAGACTGCCATGGAGGAACCGAGGTGAATCTAGTGACTGCACTAGGATTCTACAGCATGTTTGGTTCTCTAGAGTCACTATTGAATCTAGAACAGAAACATGAGATGGTCACAGCCATCAGTGTAGAAGTGTTCCCAGGAGTTCTGCAAACTGAGAAAAAGTACATAGAAAAATGGAGGGAAGCGATCGAGACGGAAATGAACATCAGACATATTGAGTCTTATTGTAGACCATCAGGAGAACGATATCTGATGGGATCGACATTGGCTCCAATGTGCAAGAGCAGATACCCGGTACATTTCGTAGCTGTGGATGTAAAGAGTACGAGAACGATCGTGGATCAAGCCTTCTCAGTGCCAAAGTGTGTGAGACTAACGAGAATGTCCGAAAAAATCTTACGAGTTGCTATGTAAGATGTTCTCAGCAGTTCCAGAGAGAACAAAGGAGGAGTTGGAATCGATACTGGGAAGGAAGTTTATGGAATACGTGAGTAGGAACTTCAGTGACTTTGAAAGACAGAAACAGAGAGGATCAACCGTTACGGATTACAATACAGTAGACAAGAATGATGAAGTCCACCGAGCGATTATGGAAGTGGAACCATTTCTGGAAGCTTCGGGAAAACGTAATTGGAGGAGCATCATTTTGACACATGACGAGTTTCCCTGCCACTGCTTGCTGCAGATCTGGTGGTATCCCGAGCGTAGTAATCTGGTGTTGATCTGGGACTCTGGAGAGCTGCTCTCCATGGGTTTACCAGACTCATCACGGCCCATAACGATAGTGATAGTAGGAGTTATGATGGCGATACGATGGCTGGAGGCTCATGTGAGAGAAAACAATAGACAGGAGGCACCGACGAGAAAACAGTTGCAGAAACTGGATTGTCTAAAAGATTTAGATCTTTTTGAGACAATGTGCAAGATCCTAAACATTCCGATGGAAGTGAAAAAGATATGGGCAAGAAGATGATTAATGCCATGGTTCAGAGCTAACATGACTGCATGGTTGTACGAATATGCCAAAAAGCATATGTCGAAGCACGGCAGAGTGTACAGTGGATATCAACTGGAAATTGGAGCAGGAGCTTTCAAGCGAGCTTTCGTGACTCATCGGAATGCAGTGACCACCGCTGTGAAGAGAATTTCCAGGACTATTGATCGTAGTGGAAAGGAGAAGGAAGAGATGTTGAAGGAAGATTTGGAGAGAAACGTGACGTTGTGTCTCCAAAACAGCTTCTGCCGAAACAGAGAATCTAACGTGGATCCCCTTCCTTGTTGCAAACAGAGGGTAGAAGAGCAGAAGTGTTGGAGGACTTCCAACAGCGTCAGAATAGCTAACGATGTGTTGCAAGACACAGAAACTGAAAGTGCAGAGTCAGTGTCACTGGCGGAAGAGATGGAACATTGACAAACGGTCGAAAGAACAAGAGGCAAAAAGAAAGAAAATTAGAAAAATTTAAAAGTTTTAGAACTTCTAAACGACGAAAAGAAGAGAAAAAAAGGAGTGACGAAAGAGAAGAAGTTAAAACTCAGAATTGTTTTATGTGTGCGAAAAAACTCAAGTTGTAATTGAAAACTGAAACATTTAGTTGAGCTTTGAACATTAAAGAAATTGTTGCATTTATAAATTTGCATTTTGATTTTAATTAGTGGCTTTAGAGACACTTACTATTTATTTAGAAAGGCTTGAGTAAAGCGTATATTTAAATATTCCAGCCTGCATGACTGTTTTTATTCAACTAGGAGAACTGATCACTTTGTGGTGATATGAAAGGCTTGGGTAATCTCCCGAAGAGGGAGATTGTTTCATTGTTCTTTCTAACCACAGAGTTTCTCATTTTTAATATTCAGGACAAAAACAAGCAAGATTTCCGAAGGGAAGAAGCATAGTAGGATAATTTTAGCTTGTTGGTTGGCAGGACTGTCCTGCAAATCAACATCTTTTAAAAATCTAGGAGAAAAAGTTTTTAATCAGGGCATTGACAATGGAAGTCAAAAAAGATGTTTTTATCTTAGATCATATCCTCAATCTGCAGATTAATGAAGAAATTTGAAGGCAATAGTGATGTAGTATGATGCCATTTATATTCTGCAGTGAGCCGATAGGACGCGGATAAAAGTAATTTCGTGCATTTTGTAAATTCTGTTCGATGACACTGTACCAATTTTACGAACATTGCGAGATTCAATGAGGACATTGACCGGACTGTCCGGGGAGTATGTGACATTCGACCAGAATAGACAAAAATGCAGACGCAGCAATTTCGAGTTTTTAGCAGCGAACCTTCCGAATTGGCGGTTTTGAAGGAATAAGAGCGTTATTCGAACGATTGGACATATCGTGAAGGCTGAAGAATTCGGAAATTCCTAAAATTTAAAAAATCAAATTGATGACGTAACAATTGTAAGAAACGTCAAAAACGGCCATTTTGGAGATAGAAACGTCAAAAACGGCCATCAAAAACACAACAACATTAGTTGCGATAGCGATAACGACAAAAATTTTGATTGGAAAACAACAACAAATTGCAGAGTTAACAGAGACCGTTCCGAGTTGCAATTCTTGTGTCGCTACAGTAGTTGCAAGGCCGTTGCGAGCAACGGTGAAGGGTGGAAGACAGCCTTCCGGAAGGAAGATAAGGGTCTTATTTCCCCGGATTCAAGAAGCCGGAGGGGTCTCGGGACTGGAACTTATATCATTTTATACAAACTTTTAGCTTCCCTATTTTGTCCTGAATTGAATTTAATTCGGAAGGTTGGCTGCTAATAATCCAAAATTGCATTTTTGTCCATTCTGGTCGAATGTCAAACCGTTCAGAATTTGGAAGACTTCAATCATTCTACCGCGTTTGCGTCTATACTAGAGTGTTGGTAGTTTCAAAGTCTGAAGTCGTTTCAAGTAGCTGTATTTGCGTAGATCTGGAATAATTTTCGTTGCGCGTCGCTGAACATTTTCAATCGTAATTTTGTCTTTTTTAAGGTATGGATTCCATGCCTGATTTGCTTACTCCAGATGTGTTCTTACTAAGGCTTTGTACAGGGTCGTTAAAATTTCAGAGGTCAGGTTTACGAAACTTTTTCTGATTATCGCGACTATACTGTTTGCCACTTTTGTCTTTTTGGCGATTTGCTCACGGTAGCTCAAATCAAAGTTTGAAAATTTTGAATTCTAGAACATTCTGACCCTCATTTTCATTATAATTCCGGTGCAAACGCCTTTAACGTTCCATTTTACGTGCGTCGGCGGGTTCGACTGTGCCAATCGTGTGGAATGGCACACGATTTAGCGACGAACCACGAGTCAAGGGTTTTGACCAGACTCAACGGTAGGCCTCCGCCTTCAGCAATGCACTCGTGAGGGAAATAGCGCAGATGTTAGTTAGGAAATTATAGAAAGGTTGAACAATTTAGTCTCAAAATAATCAGTCCCAGGATTAATACATCTAAATGTTAATTTTAGAGGTCAACTCTGATTGGCTAATTTTTCAACATGATGGTATAGAACCAAAGTTTATGTTAAATATTTTAAATTGTAACATTCGCCCGGAAGATACATATCGACGGAAAATAAAGCTAGGTTCTAAGACGACTGGCCATAATAGGGAAGCTAAAAGTTTTTATAAGATGATAAAAGTTTCAGTCCCGAGACCCCTCCGGATTCTTGAATCCGGGGAAATAAGACTCTAATTTTCCTTCCGGAAGGCTGTCTTCCACCCTTCACCGTTGTTCGCAACGGCCTTGCAACTATTGTAGCGACACAATAGTTGCAACTCGGAACGGTCTCTGCTACTTCTGCAATTTGTTGATGTTTTCCAATCACTATTCTCGTCGTTATCGCTATCGCATCTAATGTTGTTGTTGTGTTTTTATTCCGGTTTTCTGCCAAAATGGCCGTTTCTGACGTTTCTCAGAAATCTGACGTCATACTTCGAAAATGTAAAAATTTGAAACACCAGAATATTCTAGCCTTCACCGTTTGACTAATCGTCCCAATAACGTTGCTAATCTCTTAAAACCGTCAATTCGGAAGGTTAGCTGCTAAAATTTCGAATCTGTTGAAACTGCATTTTGGTCAGTTCTAGTCGAATGTCACATACTCCCCGGACAGTCCGGTCAATGTCCTCATTGAATCTCGCAATGTTCGTAAAATTGGTACAGTGTCATCGAACAGAATTTACAAAATGCACGAAATTACTTTTATCCGCGTCCTATCGGCTCACTGCAGAATATAAATGGCATCATACTACATCACTATTGCCTTCAAATTTCTTCATTAATCTGCAGATTGAGGATATGATCTAAGATAAAAACATCTTTTTTGACTTCCATTGTCAATGCCCTGATTAAAAACTTTTTCTCCTAGATTCGACTACAGGAGACTTTCGGAAATCTTGCTTGTTTTTGTCCTGAATATTAAAAATAAGAAACTCTGTGGTTAGAAAGAACAATGAAACAATCTCCCTCTTCGGGAGATTACCCAAGCCTTTCATATCACCACAAAGTGATCAGTTCTCCTAGTTGATTAAAAGCAGTCATGCAGGCTGGATTATTTGAATATACTCTCCACTCAAGCCTTTCTAAATAAATAGTAAAGAAGTGTCTCTAAAGCCACTAATTAAAATCAAAATGCAAATTTATGAATGCAACAAATTCTTTAATGTTCAAAGCTCAACTAAATGTTTCAGTTTTCAATTACAACTTGGTTGCTTAGTTTCTCACTTGAGTTTTTTCGCACACATAAAACAATTCTGAGTTTTAACTTCTTCTCTTTCGTCACTCCTTTTTTTCTCTTCTTTTCGTCGTTTAGAAGTTCTAAATCTTCTAAACTCTTCTAATTTTCTTTCTTTTTGCCTCTTTCGACCATTTGTCAATGTTCCATCTCTTCCTCCTGTGACACTGACTCCGTACTTTCAGTTTCTGTGTCTTGCAACACATCGTTAGCTATTCTGACGCTGTTGAAAGTCCTCCAACACTTCTGCTCTTCTACCCTCTGTTTGCAACAAGGTAGGGGATCCACGTTAGATTCTCTGTTTCGGCAGAAGCTGTTTTGGAGACACAACGTCACGTTTCTCTCCAAATCTTCCTTCAACATCTCTTCCTTCTCCTTTCCACTACGTTCACTCGTCCTGGAAATTCTCTTCACAGCGGTGGTCACTGCATTCCGATGAGTCACGAAAGCTCGCTTGAAAGCTCCTGCTCCAATGTCCAGTTGATATCCACTGTACACTGTGCCGTGCTTCGACATATGCTTTTTGGCATATTCGTACAACCATGCAGTCATGTTAGCTCTGAACCATGGCATTAATCGTCTTCTTGCCCGTATTATTTTCACTTCCATCGGAATGTTTAGAATCTTGCACATTGTCTCAAAAAGATCTAAATCTTTTAGAAAATCCAATTTCTGCAACTGTTCTCTCGTCGGTGCCTCCTGTCTATTGTTTTCTCTCACATGAGCCTCCAGCCATTGTATCGCCACCATAACTCCTACTATCACTATCGTTATGGGCCGTGATGAGTCTGGTAAACCCATGGAGAGCAGCTCTCCAGAGTCCCAGATCAACACCAGATTACTACGCTCGGGATACCACCAGGTCTGCAGCAAGCAGTGGCAGGGAAACTCGTCATGTGTCAAGATGATGCTCCTCCGTTTTCCCGAAGCTTCCAGTAATGGTTCCACTTCCATCATCGCTCGGTGGACTTCATCATTCTCGTCTACTGTATTGTAATCCGTAACGGTTGATCCTCTCTGTTTCTGTCTTTCAAAGTCACTGAAGTTCCTACTCACGTATCCCATGAACTTCCTTCCCAGTATCAATTCCAACTCCTCCTTTGTTCTCTCTGGAACTGCTGAGAACATCTTACATAGCAACTCGTAAGATTTTTTGGACATTAAAGATGCAACAATTTCTTTAATGTTCAAAGCTCAACTAAATGTTTCAGTTTTCAATTACAACTTGGTTGCTTAGTTTCTCACTTGAGTTTTTTCGCACACATGAAACAATTCTGAGTTTTAACTTTTTCTCTTTCGTCACTCCTTTTTTTCTCTTCTTTTCGTCGTTTAGAAGTTCTAAAATTTTTAAATTTTTCTAATTTTCTTTCTTTTTGCCTCTTGTTCTTTCGACCGTTTGTCAATGTTCCATCTCTTCCTCCTGTGACACTGACTCTGCACTTTCAGTTTCTGTGTCTTGCAACACATCGTTAGCTATTCTGACGCTGTTGGAAGTCCTCCAACACTTCTGCTCTTCTACCCTCTGTTTGCAACAAGGTAGGGGATCCACGTTAGATTCTCTGTTTCGGCAGAAGCTGTTTTGGAGACACAACGTCACAATTCTCTCCAAATCTAACTTCAACATCTCTTCCTTCTCCTTTCCACTACGTTCACTCGTCCTGGAAATTCTCTTCACAGCGGTGGTCACTGCATTCCGATGAGTCACGAAAGCTCGCTTGAAAGCTCCTGCTCCAATGTCCAGTTGATATCCACTGTACACTCTGCCGTGCTTCGACATATGCTTTTTGGCATATTCGTACAACGATGCAGTCATGTTAGCTCTGAACCATGGCATTAATCGTCTTCTTGCCCGTATCTTTTTCACTTCCATCGGAATGTTTAGGATCTTGCACATTGTCTCAAAAAGATCTAAATCTTTTAGACAATCCAATTTCTGCAACTGTTCTCTCGTCGGTGCCTCCTGTCTATTGTTTTCTCTCACATGAGCCTCCAGCCATCGTATCGCCATCATAACTCCTACTATCACTATCGTTATGGGCCGTGATGAGTCTGGTAAATCCATGGAGAGCAGCTCTCCAGAGTCCCAGATCAACACCAGATTACTACGCTCGGGATACCACCAGGTCTGCAGCAAGCAGTGGCAGGGAAACTCGTCATGTGTCAACATGATGCTCCTCCAATTACGTGACCTTACAGTCCACAGACTTCCGCCAGACAGCTACCAGGTTTAACCCAATCTTCTGGTTCCCAGCCAGGCAACTCGACTTTGTCTTCCCCGTTGCTCCTAGAGGCTGTTATCATCCAATTATATATGATGTTCAGGTCACGCAGGTTACAATCTGCGTTCAGCTCCCTCTGCACGTCTTGTGTCGCCCGTAATATCGAGTCAGCATTGGGACTAGGACACCATGATGGTTTCATCAGTTCCCACGCTACCATCACGCTCGTTCTCAGTAGTTCATCTGAGAATCCCAACCCAAACTCCACTCTTTTGTCAGATTTTGGTACGGAAGGTGCAGTCACCTCTTCTTCCAAGACCAGTCCCAATTTGGTCTGTGGATTATTAGCGCTCTTAATCGTTACAATTCTCGACGTCCAGAATCTTAGCAACATTGCCTGCTCGTAGTCGAAGAAGCAATCGCGTTTGTCTTCAATCAGGAAAGGGTTGTATGCTATCCCTATGATTCCGGTCACGTAGCTGTACGACTTCTTCTTGATCGGTCCACAGTACTCACTGGATTTCGGTAGTGCCCCCATAGATTATTTAGTGTTTCTCAGCTCCTTGTTTGAAAATCTCCTGATTTTGTCTATCTTTCTCGTGGGCTCTAACTCCTCAGGTTCTTTCATATTCACTCATCGGCTTGCTTTGATGCATATCCAGCAGTGCCAGCAAGAGTAAGGCTTTTGCTCGTTCATCGCCCTCCCTCAACATCTTGACACAGGTGTTCAATGCTGGTACTGAAATTTGCTCTATCAGGAATCGAATGAAACCGAGAGCGTCTCTCCGCTTCGCGCACGGTACTGCTGCACCCTCGTGGGTTATCAGATCCCTCAGGTTCGTCATAAGAAAAACTTTTTCTTCTTTTGACCTTTTCCTTTCTTCTGAGTCATATTCCCCGCGAGTTAATCCCATCATGCACCAGGCGAACCTCAGTTGTAATTCGGTTCTTACGTAGGGTACTGCCATGAGAGCGTGTATTCTCGGCGCAGTCCTCATTTCTTCTTCGAAGTACTTCAACACCACTGCTTTCCATGGAAGGCTCACTAACTGCTCGATCGTTTCCGCCTGCATCTCAGATGACGCTACATTTCCTTCTGCTTGAGGGTGGTGCCTCGTAACATTGTCTCCAAATAACCTTCCATGGCCCTTTCGTCTTCCAGAGCCATCACATACCCTCTAGCCAAGTTTCGGTATTCTAACATCTCCATGTATCCACCGGCGGGTTCATCTATTGACACAGTCTCCGACACTGTCAGTCGGTTATATTCCACTGGTACTAGTTGTCCTGTGACACTTCCCTTTCCGTGGTTCATGGGAGATGGTTTAAAGTCTTTCATCGAGCTTTCTACACATTGGCTAAGTATTTCCATTTCTAAGGTTGCTCCAGTCAGAGTGCGGTCACTCCTTCTGGATTTGTAACCTGTTAACTTTATCCCTGCCATGAGAATGGGTGGCACCATCGCTACATCGGTTAACATTCTGTTCGTGCCAGGTAATTGATAATCACCTTGTCCCAAATCCATGGCCTCTTCGACTCGTTTTCGTTTCGCTGAATTGACAGCTTTCATTGATATCTCTGAATCCACCTTCGTCTTTCCTACTATCCTCGGCATCACCTTGCTGCCTAATTTCATCTTCATCTCATTGATCTTATCAATCACCAATATTGATCGCATCGTTCCCCTCCTGGTTCTTGACAGATACACCACCTCTCCTTTTTCATCCTGCGGTGTCATCTTGATGGGAGAATTCGCCTCACTTTCATCAGTGGCTGAGTCAATCAACAACTCACTCAATCTCCCTCCACACTCATCAAGTTTGTCAAGGACTTCCCGCATCAATGGTCGGTTGAGACCTGTTTTCAAAATGGACTGGGTCCCATAGCTCTGAACCACTGTCCAGACTTCTTCCATGAACGCCACTGTCCAATCTGCATCCCGTCCTACTTTCATGGTCTCGATGATGTACTTCCCACTCTTCTTCGGGCAACGTTCCCAAGAAAGGTACTCTGGCTGAGCCCTCTATTCTTCTTCTCCTAGGTGATTCCATGAGGATTCTTTGTTCGTTATTTCTCGAATTGCCAGGAGAGCTGCTCTCCGGCAAATTCCGTTTCATTTCTGTAAAGGCTGACGGAGGTTCCAGTGTCAAAATGCCTTCATCTGCTGTCTCAGTCGCCTCCAACGTATCCGCGTTGTTCTTCTCAAGATCACTGAAGATATTGTAATCCAGGCTGGATATTCCTCCTGTCGATGCCCTGTCATCTTCCCCACCAGCTTGACTTGCATCTTGTTGCATGCGTTCTTCCGCTTGACGGCTTCCTCCCTGTCCGTCATCTCCTTCTGACATATCCTTCTTTGAGCTCGAGGGTCCTTGCTTCTCATTGTCGGTTCCTTCCGGAAATTTCGGTATGATCAGTGTGCCTGCTGATCCATCTTCCTCCTCTCCATGGACCATTTTGATTTCCTCGCAGCCGAAGGGTGCTAGGAAGGTTCTCGCCTGCAGCGTTCCTCCTACTTTCAATTCCGGTTTCACACTAGTCAGGATCAAGGAGGCCTCAGACAGTTCGGTACTGCCTCTCATCTTCTTGGCGCTAAGCCTAATCGCGCCCATTCCTCGTCAAATCTTCCAGGCTTGGGAGTCGCGGCGTTGCTTATTCGCCTTCTCGTCGCTTGATCCGTATAGGCAAATCGTGTGCACTGTAACACGGCGGCATTTCTCCCCACAAAGTATGGATCCATCGTTCCCACGAAATCCCTATTCTCCTTTCATTGGTTTCAAATGCTCTCAACCTAGGAGTTTGTACCACGGAGACTGCTCCGAGCAACATCCTTCTTATCAGAGGGAATTCGGGGATTTCTTCCGGCAGCTTCTCGTAATCACCCCAATCTTTCGTCTCTTCTCTCACGTTGTGATATACTGCAGTGAGACGAGGCACTCTGGTTATCTCGCCATTCGTTTTATCATAGGGTCTCAGATTCCAAAGCTTCGGAAACACCTCGATGTGTCCTCTTTCTACTTCTCCCATGCGATCACGGAAGTAATCGTCAAAATTGATGACTGTCATTTCTGGCTCTGATATCTTCGCAAACAACAGATCTTCGCTCATGAGCTCCCGCAACACGTGCTGCTCACACCAGTTCAGCGCACTACCGTCCACTGCCGATATGAGGTTCAGGTGCAGCACCGACCTCCTGTACGCCTCCACCTTGACATCAGGGAACGCAAATGTGACTGCTGGTCCATAGATCACTGTCACAAACTCCGTGGCTCCTCTGATCAACGCTAAGGGATCGGTCCTCATGGTCAAAAACAGATCAGTTAGTAGGGGCATGCCCCCAACCTGTCGTCTCTCATCTTCTTCTCTCTCGATAGTCTCATCTTCTCCCGTTCCAAAGCGATTTTGTTGTAAGAGATATTGGATAAGAATGTGTCTCAGGTCTCTTATAATATTCCACGAGTCCGTGGCTTTCTTCATTTTCAATTTTCTCACCTTCTCTTTCATCTGCTCTGGACAACGTGTCAGCTTCAATAATCCTCCCAAGTTTCCGTGAGTAATCGCAATCAACGTTAGAAGTCCATCTAACCGCAGGTTCTGAACTCCTTCGGTGAGCAGTACCGCCGGTTTTTTCACGAAACTCTCTGCTCCAAACGTCACAAACAAGGCTAGTAGCTCCACAATCGATACTTCCACTACAATTTGGAGAAATTCCTTTATCAAGTAATGAGAAACTTTCGGGTAAACTTTCGCCAAGAAGGACGCGGTCCATCCGGCTCCCAACCCTTCCAGCATGCTATCTGTCCGTTCAAAGCCTTCTTCCCCCTTCACTTCCTGGGTTTAGAAGGTTTTCAAGGTAATCTGGCACATTCTATTCACAAACTCAGCCGTCTTTTCTTCAGCATTTTCCGCTAGGTTCACCTCCTTCAACAAGTAGGCATGGATTTTCTTAATCATTATGGGGCCTTGCTCAAAAGCATCTGCACCCAATGCTGCTACTCAAGGACTTAGATGTAACCTCCGGTTGGCCTCCGGTTTGGTCCTCAAAACCATCGCCTCCAAATGAGCTCTAGTCTCCTGTTACTTCCTGTTACTGCTAATGACCTGTTACTTCCATTGCTCGGAACCATAAGTCGTTTGACATCGCTGTGACCACTCGGTGGTCGTCGCCTATTCCCGGTTTAAGTTTGAGCTGTCGACTAAAATTGGAAAGTTCCAACCCCAGCACCTCATCCAACACTAACATGTGCAGCGCATGGTCTTTGAATCCTCTCATCGCGTTCGAGATATCTGACCACACCGCAGGTAGTTCAGCCCTGAGTCTCAGGTTCTCCATCTCTATCATGCGACTTGGGGCTGCTATGATCACCTCATATTTCCCTTCTGAAAGCAAGGTCACGATCGCATACACGAATTTCAATCCATCCGGGAGACATGCATACCCCGGAGATAGCGCGAATCACTGGCCACACTGCATTTTCTGCCATTGCAGGATCTCTGAGTCTGCTCAGAAAACCTCTACTGTGCAAGTGGTCATTGATGCCAGCAAACACGATCGTGACTGGGTTCATGTCCGTCTGTCTTTGTACCCCTGTTGCCAGAGATACGGCTTGCAGTAGGTCCAGGTCGACCGCTGCCAACATTATGACATCCGGCCAAAACAGAGACTTAGAAGTGTACACGAACTCTGAATTCGCTACTATCATAATTTTGGTCTTCCTCATTTCTGCTTTGTCGTACGCGGCAAAGATGGTCTCATCTTTCTTTATCGCTTTCAATCCGCCGTACCTTTGGACGTCACCATCTTGACTCACTTGTTTCCGGTATATTCTATCTTTCACATGACCTGGGGGTGAGCTCGACTGCCTGAACATCTTCACGTGTTGTCCGACCGGCGCCCTTGTTACCAGAAATTTTCCAGGTCTCTCTTCTCGATTACCTTCATCATGATTCAACCTCACGTCCTGCAATGGTCTTGCGTTCACTGGTCCCATTGTGTGATTAGAGGGAGTCCCTCTAGGTCGGCAAATCTCAAGGCCGTCGTGGAGCTGAAATTTATGCCAGCGGCTATTAACCAGTCTACGCCTGTTATCGAGTAAAGTCTACTGACGGATAGCCTCGCTCCATTCAGCATCCTCCTGGCGTCCTCGATGAAGCTCACCCTCTGGAGATCAAGCTTCATTAGTTCGTCCTTGTACACATGCCAGGGAGATGGTATGGGTCTTGACCACATCAATGAGCCTCTATCTGGGCGTCTCTCTTCTCGACTGGTACTTGTCGTCTCCGATCTCGTGTCTGATCTGGACGTGCCAGTTGCCTCTTCCATTGGGTTGACTGGCCCTATTCTTCTCCTAGGATGAATGGTCCTCCTCACCGGCGCTTCTCCCAATCGATCCTGAACGTCCGTCCTTTGACCTGGTTCGCTGGAACTCTGTTGTCTGTAGTTCGTGACGGCCGGGACCGTCCCCAAGCGTGTTTCCAGGCTAGGAGGCACAAAGGTGGTAATCACCGTGTCATTCGATGTTCCTTCCTCCTTCAGCACTCCTGTGTCAAAGAGTTCTGCTTCTAACTCGTCCAATCTTTCTTGGAAGACTCGATTCAACCAAGCCTGTCCTTCTATACTATCGAAGTGGATGCCGTCCGTGGTCAGTCTGGCCTGATCCATAGCTCTCAACTCATGTTCGATGTCCATGAGGATCATTCTTCCGGCATTCCGACTTGCGAGATTCCTCAAGATGTTATTCCACCTGATGACTCCTTCTTTGTGTCTTCTCCCTGCTGCTGTCAAGCTCCTTGTGTTCATTGGCACAGTGCAAACGGTCAGTACCGCGCAATTGAATTCCTGCCAGAGAGTAGTAAACAAGCACACCATCATTGATTCCCATAGTGCTTCCTGCTCATCCGAACCTCTAGAGATGTCATTCGTTCCAACCAGGATCATCACATTGGGGATCCTCCCTGGATTCATTAGTTCCACCATCCGATATAACTGGGCTATCGTCGCGCCTCCGAAGGCCATCACCGTGGTGACCCAAGAGGTCTTCAAATTCGAGAGTACTCTGACTAAGCTGTCTCCCAGTATCAGATGTGATGTCCCCAGTGGCGTTTGTTGCAGGTTTACTGCCGGGTTCCAAGTCGCTCGATTGAAGCAAGCTCTCGGATCTGTCTCCGGAACTCCGGTGAAGTTATATCTCAATTGATTATTCTTTTGTACGTCTATTACACGTGACACTTTCTTCGCTGGCATCTTCTGTATTCTTCTCTCTGGGGCTTTAGAGCTCCCCATTAGTGGCGTCGCGTCAATTATTCCCTGTCTGATCACGGTCTGTGCCCGTGTCGTCGATCGTTCCATAGGGTGCAGTCACCCCGGAACCTGGCGCATTCTTGTTGGCGACCAGTCGTCCAGCTGTCTCTATCAGCTTCCTCTCCGTTTGTTCCACGACGGAGTCACCCAAGGTGTCACTAGGGTCCGGGATTGTCACTCGATTTGTTGCTGTCGGGAGCCGTGTCTCCGTTGTCTGACTCATTTCTCGAGGCGTCAAGAGCTCCATCGGGGACTGCCCACGAGGAATACTCCTTGCAGGTATCACCTTCTCCACGGCCGTTGTCAACGCCATCCATTCCGATCGCTCCTTGTAGTGCTGCCTCAAGCGCTCAATTTCGTCACCCTGCTTTTTGTTGCAGTCTTCGAACAATCTCTTCCACATGTCTCTGTCGTCCTCCGCAATGAGCATGGTCTTAGACACCTCGTCTAGCTCCCTTTTTGTCCTTTCCAGTTCGTCCTTTATCCCATCCAGTTCTTGCACGGTTTGGTTCGTCTGAACCTTTTGTTCTACTTTCGCCCTCTTTGGTGGCACAGCTGCTCTCAGTGGTGAACCAGACGAGGCAGCCTCGCTGTTCATCTCCTGATGCATTCTCGTCAGCCCAGGTTTGGGCTTGGAGGGCATAGGCATTTCACCTGGTTGGTAAGTCCTAGAACCTCCCAATCCAGGCTCATTCGCCAAGTCACTCCCTGAGAGAGCCCCGTTTTTCGACCTCATCACTCTCATGTTCGGGCGGTTTAGTACTCCCCTCTCTCCATATGCTGCCATCAATAGGACTTCCGTGGGGCGGTCCCCACGGTTGTCATGCCCCAAGATGTTTATCAGGGCGGTCAGCAACATGACTACCTCTGGGTCCTCCAGAGCGAAGTCTCGATCCATTAGCCGACGATAGATCGCATTTGTCATCGGTCCTACATATGCCTCTGCCAGGTCCATCAATTCGTCCAAGTTGAAATTCTCCATACTGTTCTTCAGATTCGACTTGATTTGATTTCAAAGTTTTGACTCAAATGAGCAACTAAATGATCAATCAGGATCTAGAAAAGAAGTCACGAATATCACACTTAGCAGTTTCACCTTAATTTCTTGTTAAAATTTACTTAAAAACAGTCAGATAAAAAGATTTTTATCCTAAAATTTATTAAAATCAATCAGTCTCTAAAATTTTGCAATTCGACCTAAGATTGTACAGTCCAAACTTTGGATCTATTCCTAAGATCGTCATTCAGTTGTTCATGGTCACTAACACCTTCTTACCCATGAGCTTAATAACATAACACATAACATAACATACATATCACACATATCACACATTACATACAACTTAGTCTTTAGCCTAATACTCTCACGCCCGTCACTCAGCCTATACTTAAGTAATAGTTCTTATGTAAATATACTTGTATATTAGTATCAGAGAATATCACGTGTACCAGCGCGTACAGTTCTCGAGGGTGCAGTCGTCCTCTGTTCGGGTCGTACACTGGAAGCGAAAGCTCCTTTATGTCCATTTCCACGAGGAAGTCCCTCAACCTCGTCCAGGATAAGACTAGGTTCTCTGGGTCCACGTGCTGCTTCTGCGTCGCCCTCGTTACCAAGAAGCATAGGTATTTTCCCGGTATCTGTGACGCCGCCGGAGGTAAGGCCGCTACGCCCCCTATCCCTGGTCTTTGCTTCCATAGGAACTCTATGTTTTTATATTCTCTCTTAAAATCTGCCGCTAACGCTGTCATAAAACTCATGTCTGCTGTGATTGCTATCGCACATGTTCTATTTGTGAGTATAAAATCACTGTCTGGTAGCATTATGTTACTTGAATATTCAATTGGTAAGTTAAAATATGACTCAACTACCCTCCCTATGTCAGGTTTCTTAGGTTCTTCGCCTGTTTCTGCTTCTAAGTCTCCTGTCTCTCTTGCTATTCTTAATTTTTTTATTATTAAGTTTTCAGTGTGGATAAGTCCTACCCCCACTCCCCGGACAAAAATATCCATCGACGTCCCCGTCGATCGCATACCGGGTATCAAATCGAGATTGGAAGCCGGAATGAGTAATCGCCCTTTCTGGGCAGCCCAGGAAAGATCATCTCGTTCGGTCTTCATGTATTTTATGCTTTCACGATCTACTTCTTGAATCGTGACACTGGTCTCCTCTGGGTCCGACGTCATTTCGTTCAGCCATTCTAAGACACGCAGATTCGTCAAGTCTTGTTCATATGACTGCTGTTGCTCGTCGTCGAATTCTACCTCGGGTTTCGACCGGTCGTCGACCCACTCATCGTCGTGATCATCGACTATGTCAATGTCTTGTGACACAGTTATTTCTTCTAGACCCACTACTTCTTCCACTATCTTCCTCAGATCTATCCTATCCACTACAAATTCGTCACCGTAAGGGTTATATTTCTTTCTGGGTCTTGTCCCGTCACTCTGACGAGTCTGCATCGTGAACGGAAGATCCGGTTCCAAGTTCTTGGGAACCTCCATCTGTTCGGGATCCTGCCAATCCTACTCTGCATAGGGTAAGGTTTCATCGTCCGCGTCGATCACCTCGTTTGGATCCAAGGTCTAGCGGTGTATTCGTTCCTTCCTCCACGACTTTGTTTCCATCGTTCTTCTCCCTCGTGCCCTTCTCGTTGACCTCACAAGCAGGATCTATCATTAGATAATCCCCTTCTTCCATGTCTGCAGGTATACACCAGTCTTCTGTCGATGGATTGTGTGGCTTAATGTTTTCCTAATGAGCGGCTCGGCCAGTACTCAGTCTATAAAAGCGTCCCTACTGATGCACTTCCGTAATCATGAAGGGTCCCCTCCACTTTTTAGGAGCTTTTTCGTTCCTTTCGTATAACGTTCTGAAATACCCATACGTAATCTCCCACCGAGTAAGCTTTTGCACCAGCTGCTTTCTTGTCGAATTTTTCCTCTGCCTTGCCTGTGTTTTAGCATCATGTGTGGACTAACTCCAATGGTGGAGTGTTGCGTGCTATTATAGGCTCCCATCACCTGTGGAAGGTATCTGTCCCAATCGGTCATGTACCTGGAACAATATACTCTCAGCATCGACACTAATGTCCTATTCTGTCTTTCCACTAAGCCATTCCTCTGGGGTTGGTATGTCGTGGAGTGAGCCTGAGCAACCTGTGAGCCTCTCATAAGCTCTTTCGTAAGCTCTCCTACGAAAGCTGTTCCATTATCTGATTGAAACGTCATCGGGACCATGTCTCGCTATCCACGTATTGATCAGGTGGTCGCATGTCTCTTCCGCCGAGGCAGTTATGCAGGGCACGGCCTCTGCATACTTCGTGAAATGATCTATCATGACCAACACCTGGTTATAATCACTGTCTGTCATGCATATCTTTTGGTGATCTGTCTGCACCACCTCGTTGAAGTCAGACGACTCGATCGATTGTAAAGGAAATCGCAACTTCCTTGGATCCTTGACCTGTTGGCATGACAGACATGCTGTTACCCACTTCTCGCATGCCTTTTTCATTCCAGTCGACTCGAAGCGCTTCAGGATCCTCTGATATATTTTGTCGATCCCCTGATGGCCCATCTGATCATGCGACCTGAATAATAGTTCTGTCTGATAGAGTTGCGGCAACACTATCGCGTTATACTTGTATAGGACTCTGTCTTCTTCTCTTCTTTTGCAAGCCACAATCCCGTCCTGGTTCAAATATAACCTACCTTCCTTCTGCATGAAGTACTGTCTCAGGATACGATAACTATCTTCCTCGAGGTCCCCTTTATCCGAAGAACCATTCTCGATCCACCTTTTCAGGTTGCTTGTCATGCGATCATTTCTCTGCGCCCTTAGAAGATCCGAGAGTCTGTATCTCGCCTTCAAGTACTTCTTCATGATCCTCGTCTGACTATTCAGCTGATTGGGCTGGTGTGTGTCTTCTTCCATCTTAACGCACCAAATCTTGCTTGAATGGCTGAAGATCAGTCCTGACTACCTCTTTTTGTGGCAACAGAATTATCGAACGTTTCGATACCGCTATTGTCTCCAAATCATCCGCTGCGTTGTCAAAGACTCTTTCGCTTGGTATGAGGTAGCGATCACTGTCAGGATCCTGGTAGACCTCTCTGTCCAGATCCCTTGCACGAGTTTCTACTAGTAGTGTGTGGATCGCTAGTTCGGACAGTTCTGATCCCGAGCTCGAGTTTCTGTCTGAATAGGTGTCAATTCCTGAGTTTCGGGAATTATCATCTGTTGAAGAGGTGGTGATGGAGTCTGCACGCTTCTCCAGATCATGTCTGTGCCTTCATCGCATCCATCTGAACTCCCCGGACAAAACCTTGTTCCCCAGGTCCTGTTTCTCATCAGGAACTTTTTCATCTATCTCAGACTTCCCGGACAAACTTTCTTGTCCCGGGTGTTGATCTTGTACTCGCTGGCTCTTCTCATCGTTCGTCTCCCCGGACAAACAATCTTGCAGCAGGTTTTGTTCTACCTTCTCACCTTCTTTATCCTGGTCCACAAAGGTAACGGTTTTCCTTCGCGTACTGCTTCCCTGTTCTTTCCGTCCGTAAGAAGTATGGTTAAAACCTCGTGTGGTATTCAGGATACTAGTTGCTGAACTAATGTCCTACAATCCCTCTCGTTCTCTTCGTGTTGTCGTCTGGACGGCATGATCTTCACCTTCTCCCTGATTGTTAGTGAAGCCACTGCTGCTGTCCACTCGGGGTCATCTCTGGTCACTTCTCTTTCTAACAATCCACCCACCATCCGCATCTCTTGCGGTGTGACCTGCACCATTTTATCCAATAATTAGAGGCTGTTTATGTTCATGCGAGAGAGGTCTTATTGGACCAGGTTTGAGCGCAGCAACAGATCCAAGGGGACCGGGTCCTCCCTGGATAGGCTCTTTATCTCGGCTGCTTTCTCTACAGGTAACTCAGGATGCCCTGGAATTGAATGTCCAGACTTATCCAACCATCTCGTTAAGGGAAGCGCTTCATAATTTTTTTTTGTCCAGAAAAGAAAAACCTTCCTTTATTTCTGCCTGATTGGCTTGCTTCTGCTCCAATCCTTCACAGAACTCAGTTTTTTTGCTTAGGCTGTCAGCATTCTGGTGTTTATCACGCATACTGCGTTCGATTATCATATGGTAGCCATCCAATCTTACTATCCATCTACCAATATAACTCTGATCCATCGATTAGGTCTTCAACCAGGATAACGCTCTGTTGTCTACGCGTAACTTAAAGGGAGCGCTCCCCAAGTATGCGCGGTATTTTTCCACAAATGTGACTACTGCTTTTGGTGCGCATATTTCATCTCAGTGTCACTCAAGACCTTGCTGCCGTTTGCAATGGGACGGAGAACCGTTCTTCCATTCCATTCTTGCTCCTGATGCAATATTCCTGAGATGGCCACTACCGATGCTTCTGTGTCTAGAACATACATGCCCTTTTCTGTAGGCATGCCTAGCACTGGCGCTTCGCACAGTTCCCGCTTTACGTTCTCGAAGGCAACTTGTGCTTCATCGTTCCATTCGAACTTCTTCCCTTTGTTGCGCATCAGCTTCTGCATCGGATACACCTTATCCGCATATCCTTTTATGAACTCCCGGTAGTAGTTGGCAAACCCTAGGAAGCTCAGGAGCTGCGTGTCCGTTCTGGGAGCCTTCCATGTCAACACTGCTTCTACTGCTTCCGGGTCCGGCCTCACACCATGCCTATCCACCATTCTTCCCAGGTACTTGATTGAATCCCTAAGGATTTCACATTTCGATGGTTTGCACTTCAAGCCTGCTCTCTTCATGCATCCAAAGACCTCATCGAGCCGATCAATGTGGTCTTCCAGGGTTGGTGTCGCTATGACCACGTCGTCCACGTAACACATCACAAGGTTCCCGTACTTCTTTGTCACTCTGGTCAAAGCCTGAGCCATCAGTCTTTGAAAAGTGGCCGTTGCGTTGCACAAGCCGAAGGGCATCCTCTTCCACTGGTACAACCCTAATTCGTACGCGAATCCGGTTTTCTCTCTATCCTTCTTCCGCAGAGGGACCTGCCAGAAGGCAGAACCCAAGTCCAATGTGGTGAAGAACTTGGCATCACCAAGCTTAGAGAGGCTCTCGTCTATTCGAGGTATCGGGTACGCATCTTTTATCGTTACCGCGTTCAAGTAACGAAAGTCGCAACAAAACCTAAGCTGCCCCCTTTCTTTTTCGCCATCACTACCCCGCAGGCCCATGGCGATTTCGAGGGTTCTATCATGTCATAATCAAGCAACATTTCTATTTCCGCTTGGCACGCTTCTGACTTGTGTGGCGTCATTCGTCTTGCGCCTTCCCTATGGGGAACGGCGCCCTCTTCAAGTTCGATTTCGTGTTCGACGAATTTACAGCAACCGATATCCGCCTTATGTTTTGAAAATACATCTGCGTTCCGATTTAAGAGGTCCCGCAATTTTTCGAAATCTCCCTCACATATTTTCCCTTTTAAATGTTCTATCTCTGGCAAAACCGGTTTGTCAGATGCTAGTTCATATGACGAGGGGCGTTCCGGCAATTTCGAGCAGCTCGATAAGCCATCGTCCGTTTCGGATTTCATTGAAAACAATTTATGAATAGATTTTAATTCATTAATCTTCTTTAAAATTTTATCTTTATTGGCATGATAAGGACAGTCTTTCACACTATGTTTCTTCAAGTTTTGTGTCTCCTCATAGTCGGTCCTCATCGGCAAAGCGTAACCAAGCTTCTTTCCACGCTGGATTGAAACCGTGGTGTCCAGTGTGTTCAATAACACACTGACACACAGTCCGTTTCGCGTTACCGAGAAGCTTCGACCTAAAATCACCGAACTCTGACTATTTGGATTCGGTACTAAACAAACCTGTTTACTATCGCTTAACGAATTTAAATTTATCATTCTAAAAATTGCCACCACAGCCTGTCCTTGGCTGTAGTTTCACTTTTCTATCTAAAAAAATTGGTACCTTGTTTTCGTCTGTTATTATCCTATTAATCGGTTTCTTAACATACTTCCGGTCCACATTTTCAGTACACATTTTCTTCCCGTTGGTGTCGAGCAGATGTGCAGTCACATCTGCTTCATACCCAATGTGTACTGCATCTTATTCCATCATGGCGTCATGGCCTATCCTGCGGACTTTGAGTTCCTCCTCACCCAAATAGATCTGCCCTATTTGGTCACTATGTGTTGTTACATAAGTCCTAGTGTAGATACTGATTGCATCCACATTCAGCATCACTTGATACGGCCCATAGACTTCCAGGTAGCGTCCATGAAGTTTCTTTATGCGAGGGCCCCCCGTTGTTAGTAGTGCTCGCACAGCCCTCGACTGAGTGCGTGGCTCCACCTGCCTCAGATAATCTGCATATGTGTCCAAATGCATCAAAGTGAACTCGGATGGTTCACTCAGATTTCTGATTACCTGGTGTCCAGCCACTGAGGTTATCGACTGTATCTTGCTTCCTTGTGGCACCATGCCTAACTTCTGATCGGAGATCACATTAAGTTTCATGCTCAAACTGCTTGGTGTTTTAGTCTCTTCGACCTCCGTTGCTTCGAAGGTATTCAGTTGCTCCTGTAGTTTCTCATTGTCCAGTTCGAGCTTCACTTTTGTTCGATCTCTTTCGTCACCAGTTCCTGCTGCACTCTGTTTAGAGCATTCCTCGCGGCTGCCCTATAATCAATCTTGAAGTCATCGGCCGCAGTCACTGGTTCCGGTTCACGTGTCTCTTCAGTTACCGCTTGCATTTTCTTCGTCACCAGCTCTTGCGGTTTGTCTTTTCTGCGCGCCTCCGATTCACTTAACAGGCGAGCCTTGCTGGCTTTCATTCCTGATAAAGCTTCCTCATGCCTTGGATGCTTGATGTCTGCCACTGCATCCCAGAATTGGGGATAATCTGATTTAAAATGACCTCCCAAGTTGCAAAAGAAACACCTCGGGCCGAATTTCGCAATTACTCCTCTCATGAAATCCTCATGGTCAACTTCTGACGCATCTTCGTCCTCTCTGTCCAGATCCCTTGCACGAGTTTCCACTAGTAGTGTGTGGATCGCTAGTTCGGACAGTTCTGATCCCGAGCTCGAGTTCCTGTCTGAATAGATGTCAATTCCTGAGTTTCGGGAATTGTCATCTGTTGAAGAGGTGGTGATGGAGTCTGCACGCTCCTCCAGATCATGTCTGTGCCTTCATCGCATCCATCTGAACTCCCCGGACAAAACCTTGTTCCCCAGGTCCTGTTTCTCATCAGGAACTTTTTCATCTATCTCAGACTCCCCGGACAAACTTTCTTGTCCCGGGTGTTGATCTTGTACTCGCTGGCTCTTCTCATCGTTCGTCTCCCCGGACAAACAATCTTGCAGCAGGTTTTGTTCTACCTTCTCACCTTCTTTATCCTGGTCCACAAAGGTAACGGTTTTCCTTCGCGTACTGCTCCCCTGTTCTTTCCGTCCGTAAGAAGTACTGGTTAAAACCTCGTGTGGTATTCAGGATACTAGTTGCTGAACTATTGTCCTACAATCCCTCTCGTTCTCTTCGTGTTGTCGTCTGGACGGCATGATCTTCACCTTCTCACCTTCTCCTTGATTGTTAGTGAAGCCACTGCTGCTGTCCACTCGGGGTCATCTCTGGTCACTTCTCTTTCTAACAATCCACCCAGCATCCGCATCACTTGCGGTGTGACCTGCACCGTTTTATCCAATAATGAGAGGCTGTTTATGTTCATGCGAGAGAGTTCTTGTTGGACCAGGTTTGAGCGCAGCAACAGATCCAAGGGGACCGGGTCCTCCTTGTATAGGCTCTTTATCTCGGCTGCTTTCTCTACAGGTAACTCAGGATGCCCTGGAATTGGATGTCCAGACTTATCCAACCATCTCGTTAAGGTGAGCGCTTCATAAATTTTTTTTGTCCAAAAACAAAAATCTTTCCTTTATTTCTGCCTGATTGGCTTGCTTCTGCTCCAATCCTTCATAGAACTCAGTTTTCTTGCTGAGGCTGTCAGCATTCTGGTGTTTATCACGAATCCTGTGTTCGATTATCATATGGTAGCCATCCAATCTTACTATCCATCTACCAATATAAATCTGATCCATCGATTAGGTCTTCAACCAGGATAACGCTCTGTTGTCTACGCGTAACTTAAAGGGAGCGCTCCCCAAGTATGCGAGGTATTTTTGCACAAATGTGACTACTGCGAACATTTCTGCTTTTGGTGCGCATATTTCATCTCAGTGTCACTCAAGACCTTGCTGCCGCATGCAATGGGACGGAGAACCGTTCTTCCATTCCATTCTTGCTCCTGATGCAATATTCCTGAGATGGCTACTACCGATGCGTCTGTGTCAAGAACATACATGCCCTTTTCAGTAGGCATGCCTGGCACTGGCGCTTCGCACAGTTCCCGCTTTATGTTTTCGAAGGCAACTTGTGCTTCATCGTTCCATTCGAACTTCTTCCCTTTGTTGCGCATCAGCTTCGGCATCAGATACACCTTGTCCGCATATCCTTTTATGAACTCCCGGTAGTAGTTGGCAAACCCTAGGAAGCTCAGGAGCTGTGTGTCCGTTCTGGGAGCCTTCCATGTCAACACTGCTTCTACTGCTTCCGGGTCCGGCCTCACACCATGCCTATCCACCATTCTTCCCAGGTACTTGATTGAATCCCTAAGGATTTCACATTTCGATGGTTTGCACTTCAAGCCTGCTCTTTTCATGCATCCAAAGACCTCATCGAGCCCATCAATGTGGTCTTCCAGGGTTGGTGTCGCTATGACCACGTCGTCCACGTAACACATCACAAGGTTCCCGTACTTCTTTGTCACTCTGGTCAAAGCCTGAGCCATCAGTCTTTGAAAAGTGGCCGTTGCGTTGCACAAGCCGAAGGGCATCCTCTTCCACTGGTACAACCCTAATTCGCACGCGAATCCGGTTTTCTCTCTATCCTTCTTCCGCAGAGGGACCTGCCAGAAGGCAGAACCCAAGTCCAATGTGGTGAAGAACTTGGCATCACCAAGCTTAAAGAGGCTCTCGTCTATTCGAGGTATCGGGTACGCATCTTTTATCGTTACCGCGCTCAAGTAACGAAAGTCGCAACAAAACCTAAGCTGCCCCCTTTCTTTTTCGCCATCACTACCCCGCAGGCCCATGGCGATTTCGAGGGTTCTATCATATCATATTCAAGCAACATTTCTATTTCCGCTTGGCACGCTTCTGACTTGTGTGGCGTCATTCGTCTTGCGCCTTCCCTATGGGGAACGGCGCCCTCTTCAAGTTCGATTTTGTGTTCGACGAATTTACAGCAACCGATATCCGCCTTATGTTTTGAAAATACATCTGCGTTCCGATTTAAGAGGTCCCGCAATTTTTCGAAATCTCCCTTACCTATTTTCCTTTCTAAATGTTTTATCTCTGGCAAAACCGGTTTGTCATATGCTAGTTCATATGACGAGGGGCGTTCCGGAAAATTCGAGCAGCTCGTTAAGCCATCGTCCGTTTCGGATTTCATTGAAAACAATTTATGAATAGATTTTAATTCATTAATCCTCTTTAAAATTTTATCTTTTTTGGCATGATAAGGACAGTCTTTCACACTATGTTTCTTCAAGTTTTGTGTCTCCTCATAGTCGGTCCTCATCGGCAAAGCGTAACCAAGCTTCTTTCCACGCTGGATTGAAACCGTGGTGTCCAGTGTGTTCAATAACACACTGACACACAGTCCGTTTAGCGTTACCGAGAAGCTCCGGCCTAAAATCACCGAACTCTGACTATTTGGATTCGATACTAAGCAAACCTAATTACTATCGCTTAACGAATTTAAATTTCTCATTCTAAAAATTGCCACCACAGCCTGTCCTGGCTGTAGTTTCACTTTTCTATCTAAAAAAATTGGTACCTTGTTTTCGTTACATAAGTCCTAGTGTAGATACTGATTCCATCCACGTTCAGCATCACTTGATACGGCCCATAGACTTCCAGGTAGCGTCCATGAAGTTTCTTTATGCGAGGGCCACCCGTTGTTAGCAGTGCTCGCACAGCCCTCGACTCAGTGCGTGGCTCCACCTGCCTCAGATAATCTGCATATGCGTCCAAATGCATCAAAGTGAACTCGGATGGTTCACTCAGATTTCTGATTACCTGGTGTCCAGCCACTGAGATTATCGACTGTATCTTGCTTCCTTGTGGCACCATGCCGAACCTCTGACCGGAGATCACATTAAGTTTCATGCTCAAACTGCTTGGTGTTTTAGTCTCTTCGACCTCCGTTGCTTCGAAGGTATTCAGTTACTCCTGTAGTTTCTCATTATCCAGTTCGAGTTTCACTTTTTGTTCGATCTCTTTCGTCACCACTTCCTGCTGCACTCTATTTAGAGCATCCCTCGCGGCTGCCCTATAATCAATCTTGAAGTCATCGGCCGCAGTCACTGGTTCCGGTTCACGTGTCTCTTCAGTTACCGCTTGCATTTTCTTCGTCGCCAGCTCTTGCGGCTTGTCTTTTCTGCGCGCCTCCGCTTCACTCAACAGGCGAGCCTTGCTGGCTTTCACTCCTGATAAAGCTTCCTCATGCCTTGGATGCTTGATGTCTGCCACTGCATCCCAGAATTGGGGATAATCTGATTTAAAATGACATCCCAAGTTGCAAAAGAAACACCTCGGGCCGAATTTTGCAATTACTCCTCTCATGAAATCCTCATGGTCAACTTCTGGCGCATCTTCGTCCTCGAGGCTAAAGACTATTACTTTCATGCCTTGTTTGTAAGTTGGGCATGCTGATACATGAGGGTCCGTTGAACTGCAATTGGCACAAGAGCGTCTCTTGTCCATATTATCCATCGGTTTGTACCAGTTGTTCCCTTGGTTTGCTGGTCCGCTGTTAAAGTTGCCATAATTGTTCTTATAGTATCCAGATCTCGAAGGAGGTTTCAACAAAAGATATTCTTTTGACTTGAGCCTCAACTCCTCTGGTGTTGGCGCATTGGTTGATAGTGGTTTGTAATGCGTTGCTAGCATTGTTCCAAGTTCATCATTCTTCACACTGTCGATGAATTTTGGGGCTACTGCCAGGTTCATCCTTCGGTTCGACTTATCCGGTTGGCTGCGTCTTCTCAGCATTTCCAAGTCATCTAGAAACTTGTCTATCGTTTCATCTTCTCGTTGCCTCCGTTTCTCGAAGCGCATCATTGCTTGGTGCCCCTGCACCCCTGATCCAAAACGGTTTAACAAGATTTCGAAGATTTTCTCGGCTGTGTCACGCTGATATTGCTTCTTGGCCATGACACAGTTCAGGGTTGTTCCTTCCAAGTTACTGGTGAGCTCACTGCATTCTTGTCTTTCCGACAAGTCCTCTTCCTCGAAATGCAGTTTCATTACCTCTATCCAGGTATCAATACAGCCATCAGATTCGTCTTTGTAGCATCTTGGTTTCTTAAAGACTCTTCTGGACTTCTCACTGCGTTCATTGGTTCTGGATAACCTTGTAAGGAATGTCTCTAAAGACCTGTTTAGGGGTTCCAAGGCAGTGGCCATTACCGTAGCATCTCTCGAGTGCCCCGCCTGAGTGTCATCACACCTTGTTTAAGGCTCTGTATTCGGTGCATCCCTCCTATCCGAATCGCCGTGAGTGTTTCCCCCTTGGCCCACATGACTCCTCCCTGGGCTCGCATGTCTCGTGTTACCGGAATCACCTCTCCCACTCGCATGTGTGCTCTGCGTCGGTCTCTCGTTAGAGGTCTGTCTGTTCCCCGTTGAACTTGCTCTACTGTTTGGGCCCCATGTTCTATTATCCCTTGTGGCATAGCCTCAGGAACTGCCCCTACCTCTAGTGGATCTATATGTCCTCCTCCTTTGATGGTCATTGAAGTTCACCTTCGGCTCCCTGCTGGGACCTCTCGAGTTCGGTTCCCCTTCTTTTGGTCCACTCTTGCTGCCTAGGAGCCCGTCCAACTTATCCATGATAGCCTGATATCGCCTCTCCAACATCGCATCTATCTTTGTGTCAAGAGTCCCAAGCGACTGCTCTTGCTGAATTCTTAACTTCTCCATGTCGTCTCTTAAGCGTAACTCTCTCTGTTCCGCTTCTCTTGTCATTCGCGACAAGTTCTTCGCTATGTGCTCGTCCGTTCTTTCTTTCAAGCGTTTTTCGCTCCTACCAACTTCTTGTCTTTTGCGGTTTATTCCCGTAGACTTTCTCTCTGAATGTGAACTGCTCTTTCTAGTTCACTCATTCTTAAGGACATCTGTTCGTTTTGTTCCCCTATACTGCCCAGTATGTTGTTCAAGGCTTCTTCTAATGCTGCCCCGTTATCCACGAGTGGCGTCACTAGTGGCGGTGTCACCCTGTCGGTCCCAGGTAGCTTCGTGCTGGTCGAGATTCGGGCTTTTAGTCTCTGTCTCGACGTCTTTTCATTATCCACTTCAGGATCCGCCAATGCGTTGCCTAGCCCTTTGTTTCTACTCTCCCAAGTTCGCGGCTCTGAATTTGTCATAATCGCAAAGCCTCTCGACTGGCCTGGTGTGTTTGCGTCTTTGCTTATCGTTCTCACTACACCAAATTTGTCCATGGTTCCAGTCTCTCTTTCGACGTATGCCTCATTCTCCTGGGTCGAACTATTGAGGCTTATTTGAGATCCAAAGTCCACTTGCTCGTCTTCGTCCTCTTCTTCCTCCTGGGATTAACCTTCATTTCCTGTGCCCACTCCCATGGTGAATGGAAAGATGTTTCCTAAGGTGTTCCTCATTCTTTCTGAGAACGATGAAGACGTTGTTTGTTTCTCAGTCCCGCCTGCCATCATGGTGTTGTCTGTTGGGGATCTTCTAGTTGCCACTATTTCAGTTGAGATGTCGGACAATTTCTACATCTCCTCTCGGTCCAATTTCCCGGTGGAAGTGGCAAAATCATGGCCTTGTTCTACCGGAGTAGATTCACTCACCAGCCTTCTGCCCCTCCCCTCCGGTCCATGTACTTCCTGGTTCTCATTCATGGCCTGGTCCGTATCGACCTCCACTTCTAACATAGCTTTTTGTTCTTCTGAGGACTTCTGACTCCTAGTTTCAACCATTCTGCCTGAAACCGTCTCCCCTTTGTCGGTCCGGGCTCGTTTGATCCGATCCACAAAAGGGTCGGTCATTGTTTTTCTTTGCTTTTTAGGTATGAATTTCCTAGAGCTATTACCTCGTCTAGGTATCCTTGACTTGTCTAGACTCATTCTCAATTTGTCACTTCTTAATGCCTATACACTCAATTCGATTATTAGTGACCTTATAGTTTGACTATCAATAATAATGACACAACACAATAAATTTCACAAGATTCTTTTAAATAGTGACCACGAATCCCTGTATGTTATCAGATTACAGCTTGTATATAATTTATTCACACTAACCGATTATCGGTCGTAAGATTTGAGAACTAGCACAATATGATGTTATCAGTCAATTTAAAAGATAGTGTACTCACTACCCAATCAAGCACAAATTATGTTGATTTAAAATTAAAAAAAAAAAATTACAGAATAAGAATACCTCTATGAAAAACGTATGTGTATTGTAATTTTAGTCGGTCGCATTACAATAGTCGAACTTGTATTCTAAAGAAAAAGCTTTCCCTGCTTGGTGCTGCACCAAACAGACAAAACTTTGAAGGCAGTAATTTTCTCAAGTGGGCGTCTATTGCACCCACCGAGTACTGTGTTACCTATCTGCCTTCGGACTGCCCGAGCTAGACCTACTAAAATTCTCAGGGCAGTCACTTTTCACAAAAACGTATTGGGTTTCAATCCACACTAATGAATTACACACTCTTGATCATTTTAGACTTAGTGTCGCGAATGTCCGAGTTTAGACCTGCTTTGTTTTGATTCTAGTTTTTATAAAAAGCAAAATACCAGTGCAGTCACTGATTCCTAGCCTGTCTGCTAATAACCTAATACCTCTCACTGTAGTCTTTCTTCTGTTTACCTAAGTCCTTTAATAAAATAATACCCCTCCGGATTGGCAAAAATAGGACCCTTCCGGATTGGCAAATTTGAGACCTCTCCGGATTGGCAAAATTTAGACCCGTCCGGATTGGGACCCCTCTGAGTTAGTAAATATAAGACCCCTCCGGATTGGGACCCCTCCGGTTTTGTGAAAACAAGACCCCTCCGGATTGGGACCCCTCCGAATTTGAAAAGTTTGGACCCCTCCTGATTGGGAGCCCTCTGGTTTTGTAAAAGTAGCTTTTCGGAGATTTCCTTTATTTTCAACCTATACCCCTCCGGATACGTTCTCCGATGTTATTATACTTTTTAAATTAACTAGGAAGGGTATGTGATCTTTTCCTAGACGCTTCCGGATTGAAGTTAAGCCTCTTATTTGACAATTCACGCTAACGGTGAAGGGTATTGTCGCTAGCCTAATTTCGGCTCTATTAATGATTTCCGGTGACTTAAGCCTTCCCAATTCTTCTAGAACAGCTTAAAATTGCCTTATTCAATCGTTTCTGCCCTTTGGTAGGGGTGTAAGGGCTTTCCTAAAAAAAATTATAAAAGGTGAGGGGTCTACCCTCGCGAATTGGTGAATTTGCTAAAAACAATCTCAAAATTTTTTTTACGCTTATTTTTTCGAAAAAGTTTTCTCCTTATCAGTAAGCTCAGCTAATTTCTGATCCATTGGTACCAAGATCAACTGGATCTGCCCAGTAGTTCCAAAGTTATTAACCAAAACGTTTTTGTTCAAAAGTCAAGAAATTTCTCTCTTATAGGTTCCGCCTAACTTTTTCCGCAATTCTGTTCTTTTCGACCTAAAAATTATTGATCCGAGCTCAGAAGGCCTATACTCTTCTAGTTCAATGCAAAAAACCCAATCTAAAGCGCTTCAGTTGAAAAAATTTGCGAAAAACTATGCTACCTGTACCCCTCCGGATTGATGAATCCACCAAATCAAACACGTTAAGTTCGATTTCTCTGCAACCCGGAAGGCTTTCGGGAAGCGGGTTTTAAAACTTGTAGATTCACTAGTGGACGTTGTTCGAACAACTATTTTTACTGTCCTAACTCATAAATTTCAAAAAAATTTCTGATTTTATAGTGTTCCGTTTTCTCAAAATCCCGAAAATTCGTTTTTGGTTCCAAAATAGTTCCAACCACTTCCGAACTAAACTTAACCGTTTCTATCTATTATAGTAGTGCAGTTTCGATGTAACACACTAATTTAGCGCTTTTTTCCGTTTCAAAAATTATCGATATCTCAAAAGTCGCGATTTGTGGGGGGATCAAAATATCGCTATTGTGACCCTAAAAACCGGTCTGCTTTCTGTGTTTTTCACTGAAAAATGATATAGGAGTATTAATATAGGCTATGTAAGTAAAAATATTAGTGATACTATACCCCTCCGGGTTTGTTTAATATCCGAATTAAGGTGCTTAACTCGGATATTCGCAGTTCGGTGAAGGGTCACTACAGTGCAGCACTGTCGAGCCCCCCACAGATTACTATCTTAATTTTTGTACCAAAAGGGATACAAAACTTGTTAACGATACCCAACAGTCGATTGTTGTTGTTGTTGAGCCCTTTCTTGTTGCTCCTTGTACTTCTTGCCGGATCAGTCTTCTCCCAAGACCCCTCCGGATTGAGCGCAAATCAGCAGACGCTTTCGGATTGAGCGCAATTTATCATTAACGTGCTTACATGCTCAAATAACCCTACAGTACAAGCCTCACAAACAAGCCACAAAGTTGATCGTAACAATCCTGACTGATATAAATGCCTGTAACAACAATATATCTATCAACAACAAACGGGGGGGTCGAATCACATCTTGTCTGGGGGGATGATTTCTACTGATTTTTTTTACTTTTTTACTGTTCTGTTTTTTGTTCGGTTGCTTTTTTGTTTTTTGTTTTTCTTGGGTACTATACTACATTCTGTTTGGTTTTATATATATCTTTAAGTGTTTTTGGTCACGGACCACTCGGGAAATGACGGGACCGCGAATCCCCCCACCCATCCTGGTTCGTGAATTTTCGGTCTTAACTAGGTTAAAAAGCTATTCACGGTAATCCGGAAGGCTTCCGCGTTCCGAACTACCCTTCCGCCCCGGCTGTTTTGGCCTATTAAGGGCGTTAATGTGAGCATCCGCTCGGCGCGGAGTGCTCGTTAACGGTTCTGTCGGTCATGATGTTAAAAAGAATAACACCCAGGAGCGCCAAAAAAACATTTATGTAACATTCGCCCGGAAGATACGTATCGACGGAAAATAAAGCTAGGTTCTAAGACGACTGGCTAACGTCTAAACAGAGCTCTACATGCTTTTCACCGTCTCTACCAAGCCAGTTCTTTTGGTGGTCTTTCTAACATCGGGTCGACAAAAACGTTACTGCTTTCGGCTTCGGTCAAAACACTCAAATTAACTAGATTACATGCAAAAATAGTGAGCTTATGGCTGCGTCTCAGTATCCCCAGACCACGAGGTCACTCCTAAAATCAGGGCTACTACTATTTATTGAATTATTATTGTTTTTATTCAGTAGATAAAAATCATCATCTCCATCGAAGATGGATCAACCCTTTCCCCCTCCTAGCTTCTCATCCTAGCAAATTGAATTCAGATGTTAATTAAATTCAATTCAGGACATAATAGGGAAGCTAAAAGTTTGTATAAAATGATATAAGTTCCAGTCCCGAGACCCCTCCGGATTCTTGAATCCTGGGAAATAAGACCTGTCTTCCACCCTTCACTGTTGTTCGCAACGTCCTTGCAATTTTTGTGGCTACACAATAGTTGCAACTTGGAACGGTCTCTGCTAACTCTGCAATTTGTTGTTGTTTTCCAATCGCAATTTTCGTCGTTATCGCTATCGCAACTAACGTTGTTGTGTTTATTCCAGTTTCTTTCTCCAAAATGGCCATTTTTGACGTTTCTTAGAATTGTTACGTCGTCAATTCGAATTTTTGAAATTTAGGAGTTTCCGAATCCTTCAGCCTTCACGATTTGTCCAATCGTTCGAATAACGCTCTTATTCCTTCAAAACCGCCAATTTGGAAGGTTCGCTGCTAAAAACTCGAAATTGCTGCGTCTGCATTTTTGTCCATTCTGGTCAAATGTCACATTCCCCGGATTCAAGAATTCGGAGGGGTCTCGGGACTAGAATTTATATAATTTTATACAAACTTTTAGCTTCCATATTATATCCTGAATTGAATTTAGTTAACATGTGAATTCATTTTCCGACGATGAGAAGCTAGGAGTTAAGGGAAAGGGTTGATCCATCTCCGATGGTGACGATGATTTTTCTCTACTGAACAAAAACAACAGTAATTTAACAAAAAGTAGTAGCCCTGCTTTTAAGATTGACCTCGTGGTCTGGAGATACTGAGACCCAGCCATGAGCTCACTAATTTTTCATTTAACTAAGTTAATTTGAGCGTTCTGGTCGAAGCCGGAGAATAGTGACGTTTTTGTCGACCCGATGTTAGAAAGACCACCAAAAGAACTGGCTTCGGTAGAGACGGTGAAAAGCATGTAGAGCTCTGTTTAGACGCTGGCCAGTCGTTTTATAGCTTAGTTCTATTTTCCGTCGATATGTACTTCCGGGCGAATGATACATAGATGTTTTTATGGCGCTCCTGGGTGTTATTCTTTTTTAACACCATGACCGGCAGAACCGTTAACGAGCACTCCGCGCCGAGCGGATGCTTATAATAAGCCTTTATTAGGCCCTAACCGCCGGGACAGAAGGGTAGTTCGGAACGCGGAAGCCTTCCGGATTCCCGTGAATAGATTTTTAACCTAGTTAAGACCGAAATTTCACGTTCCAGGAAGGGTGGGGGGATCGGCCGTCCCCTCGTTCCCTGAAAGGTTTGTGAACCCAAACAACAAGTAGCATAGTACCCAAGAAAAAAAAGAAAAAACATAAAAAATAACCGAAAAAAAAAACAAAAAAAAGTAAAAAATCAATAGAAATCATCCCCCCAGACAAGATGTGATTCGACCCCCCCGTTTGTTGTTGATATATATATTATTTTTACAGGCATTATATCAATCAGGTTTGTTACGATCATTTTTGTGGCCCGTTTGTGAGTCTTGTACTGTAGGGTTATTTGAGTATTTAAGCACGTTAATGCTAATTTGCGCTCAATCCGGAAGGGTCTGCTGATTTGCACTCAATCCGGAGGGGTCTCGGGATTAGTGAAGAAGACTGATCCGGCAAGCAGTACAAGGAGTGACAAGAGGGGGCTCAACGACAACAACAGTCGACTGTTGAGTATCGTTAACAAGTTTTGTATCCCATTTGGTACAAAAAATAAGATAGTAATCTGTGGGTGGCTCGACAGTGCTGCACTGTAGTGACCCTTCACCGAACTGCGAATTTCCGAGTTAAGCACCCTAATTCGGATATTGAACAAACCCGGAGGGGTATAGTATTACTAGTATTATTACATATATAGCCTATATAAATTCTCCTATATCGTTTTTCAGTGAAAAAAACAGTAAGCGGTCCGGTTTTTAGGGTCAAAATAGCGATATTTTCATTCCCCCACAAATCGTGATTTCTGAGACATCGATATTTTTTGAAACGGAAAAAGCGCTAAATTAGTGAGTTACATCGTAACTGTGCTAGTATAATAGGTAGAATCGGTTGAGTTTAGTTCAGAGGTGGTTGGAACTATTTTGGTACCAAAAACCGAATTTTCGTGATTTTTGAAAAAACAGAACACTATAAAATACGAAAATTTTTTGAAATTTTTGAGTTAGGACAGTAAAATTTGATGTTCGGACAACGTCCAATAGTCAATCGACAGGTTTTAAAATTCGTTTGCTGATAACCTTCCGGGTTACAGTGAAATCGAACTTAACGTGTTTGATTTAGTGGATTCATCAATCCGGAGGGGTCCAAATAGCATAGTTTTCGCAAATTTTTTCAGCTAGAGCGTTTCAGCTCGTTTTTTTTTGCATTGAAATAGAAGATTATAGGCCTTCTGAGCTTGGATTGATAATTTTTAGGTCGAGAAGAACAGAATTGCAAAAAATGTTAGGCGGAACCTGTTTGAGAGAAATTTTTTGACTTTAGAAAAAAGACGTTTTGGTTGATAACTTTGGAACTACTGGAGAGATTCAGTTGATCTTGGTACCATTAGATCCGAAATTAGCTGAGCTTACTAATAGAAACATCAATTATTCAAAAAAGTAAGCGAGAGAATTTTCTAGGATTGTTTTTAGCAAATTCGCCAATTCGGGAAGGTAGACCCTTCACGTTTTATATTTTTTTTTTGGAAAGCCCTTAAACCCCTACCAAAGAGTAGAAACGATTGAATAAGGCAATTTTAAGCTGTTCTAGAAGAATTGGGAAGGCTTAAGTCACCGGAAATCATTAATAGAGCCGAAATTAGGCTAGCGATAATACCCTTCACCGTTAGCGTGAATTGTCAAATAAGAGGCTTAACTTCAATCCGGAAGCGTCTAGGAAAGGATCACATACCCTTTCTAGTTGATTCAAACAGCATAATAGCATCGGAGAACGTATCCGGAAGGGTATAGGTTGGAAATTTAGAAAGCCTCTGAGAAGCTATCTTCACAAACCCGGAGGGGTCCCAATCTGGAGTGGTCTAAGTTTTTACAAATCCGGAGGGGTCCCAATTCGGATGGGTCAAAGTTTTTGCAAAACAGGAGGGGTCCCAATCCAGAAGAATTGCAATTTTACCGATCCGGAGGGGTCCAATTTTACCTATCCAGAGGGGTCAAATTTTGCCAGTTCAATTTTACCAATCCGGAGGGGTCAAATTTTGCCAATTCATTTTGCCAGTCCGGAGGGGTCCGATTTTTGTCAAAACTTAAAAAGACAACAGAGTAGAAAGTAGTTAAGGGTATTAGGTTTTTAAGAGACAGGCTGGTAACCAGTGACTGCACTGGTAACTTGCTTTTTATAAAAAGCAGAATCAAAACAAAGCAGGTCTAAACTCGGACATTCGCGACACTAAGTCTAAATTGATCAAGAGTGTGTAACTCATTAGTGTGGACTGAAATCCAAAACGTTTTTGAGAAAAGTGATTGCCCTGAGGATTTTAGTAGGTCTAGCTAGGGCAGTCCGAAGGCAGATAGGTAACACAGGACTCGGTGGGTGCAAAAGACGCTCACTTGAGAAAATTACTGCCTTCAAGTTTTGTCTGCTTGGTGCAGCTCCAAGCAGGGAAAGCTCTTTCTTTATATACAAGTTCGACTATTGTACTGCGACTGAACGAAAGTACACAATACATACGTTTTTCATGGAAAATATTCAAATTTATTTTGTCAATTTTGATTTTAAATCAATAGTATTTGTGCTTGATTGGGTAGTGAACACACTATCTTTTAAATAGACTGATATCATCATACTGTGCTAGCTTCACATCTTACAACTAATAATCGATTATTGTGAATAAATTGTATATACGCTGTACCGTGATAACATACAAGGATTCGTGGTCATTATTTAATAGAAACTTTTAGAATTTATTGTGTTTTGTTATTATTATCAGTAGTCAAATCAAAAGGACACTAGCAATCGAATTGAGTGTATAGGTAGTAAGAAGTGGTAAATTTAATATGAGTCAAGGATACCTAAACTAGGTGATAGCTCAAGAAAATTCATACCTGAGAAACAGAGAAGAGCAATGTCCGACCCTTTTGTGAAAAGGATCAGACGAACCCGGACCGACAATGGGGAGACGGTTTCAGGCAGAATGGTTGAGACCAGGAGTCAAAAATCTTCAGAAAAGTGAAGAGCAATGCTAGAAGTGGAGGTCCATCCGGACCAGGCCATGGATGAGAACCAGGAAATACATGAACCGGAGGGGAAAGGAAATAGAAGGCTGGCGAGTGAATCTACCCCGGTAGAGCAAGGCCAAAATTTTGCCACTTCCACCGGAACACTGGACCGAGAGGAGATGTCGGAATTGTCCGACATCTCTACTGAAATTGTGGCAACTAGAAAATCTCCCACAGACAACACCATGATGGCAGGCGTGACGAAGAAACAGGCAACGTCTTCATCGGTTTCAGAAAGAGTGAAGAACACTTTTGGAAACATCTTTCCATTTACCATGGGAGTGGGTACAGGCGATGAAGGTGAATCCCAGGAAGAAGAAGAGGCTGATGACGAGCAGGCTGACTTTGGATCTCAAGTCAGCCTCAATAGTTCGAGTCAAGAGAATGAAGCATACACCGACAGAGGGACGGGTACCATGGACCAATTTGGTGTAGTGAGGACAATAAGCAAAACCACAAACTCATCAGGCCAGTCAAGAGATTTTGTAAGTATGACGAATTCGGAAATACGAACTGGGGAGAGTAGAAACACAGGGCTAAGCAACGCACAGGCGGATCCAGAGGTGGATAATGAAAAGAGTCGAGGCAGAGAATCAAAGCCCGAATCTCGACCAGCACCAAGCTACCTGGGATCGACAGGGTGGCACCGCCACTTGTGACGCAACTAGTGAATAACGGAGCATCAATTGAAGAAGCCTTGAACAACATAGTGGGCAGCATAGGAGAACAAAAAGAACAGATGTCCATAAGAATGAGTGGACTAGAGAGAGCAGTCCACGTTGAAAGAGAAAGTCTGCGGGAAGAAATAAACCGCAATAGACAAGAAATTGGTAGAAGTGAAAAGCGCTTGAAGGAAAGAACGGACGAACACATAGCGAAGAACTTGTCGCGAATGACAAGAGAAGAGGAACAGAGAGAGTTTCGATTAAGAGGCGACATGGAGAAGTTGAGAACTCAGCAAGAGCAGTCTCTTGGGACTCTTGACACAAAGATAGATGCGATGATGAAAAGGCGAACTCAGGCTATTATGGACAGGTTGGACGGGCTACTAGGCAGCAGGAGTGGACCAAGAGAAGGGGAACCGAACTCGGGAGGTCCCAGCAGGGAGCCGAGGGTGAACTTCAATGACAAACAAAATAGGAGAAGAACATATGGATCCACTGAGGTAGGGGCAGTTCAGCAGGCTATACAACAGGGGATAATCGAACATGGGGCCCAAACTTCAGAGGAAGTTCAAATGGCAATTGACAGAGTTCAAACGAACGACCGACGCAAGGCACACATGCGACTGGGAGAGGTGATTCCAGGAACAGGAGTCATGCAAGCCCAGGGATGAGTCAGGCGAGCCAAGGAAGAAACAATCCCGGCGATTCGGATAGAAGGGATATACCAAACACAGAACCCTCATCAGGGGGCGATGATACTCAGTCGGGGCATTCAAGAGATGCTACAGCAATGGCCACAGCCTTTGAACCCCTAAACAGGTCTTTGGAGACATTCCTTACAAGGTTATCTAGAACCAATGAACGTAGTGAAAAGTTCAGAAGAGTCTTTAAGAAACCAAAATGCTACAAAGACGAATCTGATGGCTGCATTGATACCTGGATAGAGGTGATGAAACTGCATTTTGAGGAAGAGGACCTGTCAGAAAGGCAAGAGTGCAGTGCGCTCACCAGTAACTTGGAAGGGACAGCCCTAAACTGTGTGATGGCCAAAAAGCAATACCAGTGGGACACAGCTGAGATAATCTTTGAAATCTTGTTAAATCGTTTTGGATCAGGGGTGCAGGGGCACCAGGCAATGATGCGCTTCGAGAAACAGAGGCAACGAGAAGATGAGACGATAGACAAGTTTTTAGACAATTTGGAGATGCTAAGAAGGCGCAGCCAACTGGACGAGTCGAACAGGAGGATGAACCTGACAGTAGCCTCAAAATTCATCGATGGTGTGAAGAATGATGAACTTCGAACAATGTTGGCAACACATTACACACCACTATCAACCAATGCGCCAACACCAGAGGAGTTGAGGCTCAAGTCAAAAGAATATCTTTTATTGAAGCCTCCATCGAGATCTGGATACTACAAGAACAATTATGGCAATTTGAACAACGGACCAGCAGACCAAGGAAACAACTGGTATAAACCAAGGGAAGATATGGACAAGAGGCGCTCTTGTGCGAATTGCAGTTCGACGGACCATCATTTGTCAGCATGCCCAACTTACAAACAGGGCATGAAAGCAATAGGCTTTAGCCTCGAGACGAAGATGCGTCAGAAGTCGACCATGAAGTTTTCATGAGAGGAGTATTTGTAAATTTCAGTCCAAGGGGTTTCTTTTGCAACGTGGAAGGTCATTTTAAATTGGATTGTCCGCAATTATGGGATGCTGTAGCAGACATCAAGCATCCCAGGCATGAGGAAATTTTATCGGGTGTGAAAGCCAGCACGGTTCGCCTATTGAGTGAGGCGGATGCGCGCAGAAAAGAAAAATTACAAGAACTGGCAACGAAGAAAATGCTAGCGGTAACAGAAGAGACATGTGAACCGGAACCGGTGACTGCAGCGGACGACTTCAAGATTGATTATAGGGCAGCCGCGAGGGATGCTCTAAACAGAGTGCAACAAGAACTGGTAACGAAACAGATCGAGCAAAACGTGAAGCTTGAACTGGAAAATGAGAAACTACAGGAGAAGCTGAATACCTTCGAGGCAACAAAAGTCGAACAAACAAAAGCATTAAGTAGTTTGAGCATGAAACTTAATGTGATCTCCGGGCAGAGGTTCAGTATGGTGCCACAAGGAAGCAAAATACAGTCAATAATCTCGGTAGCAGGACACCAGGTAATCAGATATCTGAGTGAACCACTAGAGTTCACTTTGATGCATTTGGACACATAAGCAGATTATTTGAGGCAGGTGGAGCCACGCACTGAGTCGATAGCTGTGCGAGCACTACTGACAACGGGTGAATAAAGGAGCTTCATGGGCGCTACGTGGAAGTCTCTGGACGGTATCAAGTAATGCTGAACGTAGATGGAATCAGTATCTACACTAGGACATATGTAACAACAGACAGTGACCAGATAGGGCAGATCTATTTGGTGAAGAGGAACTCAAAGTCCGCAGGATAGGCCATGACGCCATGATGGAGCAAGACGCAGTACACATTAGATACGAAGCAGATGTGACTGCACATCTGCTCGACACCAACCATCTGCTCGCATAATGAATTTGCGCTGCTCATCCCTGAATTTCATTTCTTTGATGAAACGAACGATGTTGAAGAAACTGGCGTGAACAATTCAATGAAAAATGATTGAAAATAAAAAAAGACGCAAAACATTTTTGTGTTTCTCCAGATTGTTATTTGTTTACGGATTTTCAAATTCCACATCTTATCTACCATCCTGCGAGAAATCAGACTCACTCGTCATTTCAGTCAAAAATTGTAGCCTTTTCAAAAGTCTCATAGGTTTTGGAACACCCTGTAGGAAACATTAAATAGGATCTCTGAAATTTTAAGAATTCAGTTGGCCAACTAATCTAGGACCCATTGAGGTCAAAAATACGTGTAACCATAAAAAAAACTTACGTGACACTGTTCGCATGAGCGCAAATTATTCTTGAAATGTTTGAGCCAAAACGGGATAAAGAAGTTGATTCAGCAAGATGATGACTGTGCAGGTTTTTTCAAAAATTGAATGGGCCGTTTTCGGTTTCTCGGTGCGCAAACCAAATGGAGGTTGGAAACACCTAATTTCTCTTTTCATTCTCTGGCAAAAAGGTACCCCTATGACGTTTGCGCAATTGCGGTCTTTCTTGATGAACTAAAACTTGCGGTTCTTTTCATGGGTCTGGTACAAGGTGCGGCCATGTGGACGTCATCTTCACATAAAAGAGAATGGCAATTTCTGGTGACTTTTGCCGTAGGCGACTAGTTTTTTTTTAAAGTTCTGATGTTCCTTTCAAATGAAGAGAATTGATCACTTTAATTCGAGTACGGGTTTTTTCATCTTACCCATAACTTAACCTGTATAATGGGGTCTTCGTTTTGGAGTCCATGCCTCGACTTCGGTTTTTATTTTTACCTGTCGATCTCTATTTGTTGTAATTTTCATTCTTTAATTCATGGTTGAAATTCTTGGAGGTTTGTATCGTCACTGTTAGGTATGCCTTGGGTAATTGTGAACGTCTTGAATGCCAAGATGTCAGTTACGTAGCTTCGCAATAAGGAAAGATTCCGTGAGATTTTAGAATGCTTGTTAAAGGTTTTTAGGAGACATACTTTAGGATTACAAACCATTTTCTGTCAGGAAGTTTTTTTGTATTACTGTGTGTTCCCTGACTGATTGTATATTTTACCTCTGACATATTTTTAATACCATTACAAAACGGCAGAAAAAATCAGGAAATCTGTTTTGGCGCGACTGGCAGCCTCACGAATGAACAACATTACGGGGCCAAAATGTGCATTTTGTGAAATGTAAGCGGATTCCGCAACGAGTACGCTCTCTTTCTTCTTCTTTTGTTCTTTCATTTTTTTAACATTCCTGCAAAGTTTTAACTTGTTCAAATACTTGTCTCTAGCAACATAAAGACACAAAAATGTGCGCCTATCTAGTGTACAGTTTGGCCTCGTAATAAATGCCCAGATGGTACATGAATCTGACCAGACCGGACCTGGCAGAGCTGGAAGAGACTCTGGTGGTTCTCATGACTAAGCTGGCCAGAGCACAGGAGAAAAACCAGGGAGAAGGTAGACCAAACGACCGGCTGTGGGAATGGATGGACTGCTGATCGGGCAGGAGCTGACACGGATGCCCGGACCAGAACCACATCTATGGATAGGTTTCTGGAGAGTTCTCACTTCTCGCTAAACTGAATGCCCAATCTCCAAAATGTTTTCCGTCCCCTTGACTCTCTGCTGGGAGATCTTCGCAGCATCTGACTGAGAGACCTGCACGATTGGCACTGCCCAATGTCCTGTTGGCGACTCAAATGAAGACGATTTCCGAAACTGTAACGTAACGTTCTGTGATGAACGGAGCAACAGGGTTACGCAATGCGAACCCAAGTCATCAGTCTGACAGAAGAAAGAGTTGAGTACATGAGGTCATACGAGGAACTGAAACAGAGAAGGGTTCAAGAAGAAGAGCTGCTCCAACAACAATCTAGAGCCCCAGCCAGCTGAAGAGAGGACAATGCAATGACGGATATGGAAGTCACTCTCAGGTCTTCTGGACAATCCAACCTAGATGGGAGTGCCAAGAATCACATCATTACGACGCCACTTAGTGGTTTTTTGAAATCGGTTTAAAACCGGGTTCAACCCATTCGTATGCTTACTGAAATCCTCACCTCAGCAAGCCGAATATTGGGGATTTCTGGCACTATATTTGATTTTTATTGAATTGTCTGAACTCCCAACGGCCCGTTGCTTCCGAGAATTTTTTTGAGTAAAGCTTAATATGAAGCTTCATGGCGCTAAACTTTAACGGTGAACCAATAATTACTTACGTCAACCACCAGCGCATTGGGGGGGGGGGGGGAACGCGACGCCTTCTTCCGGGAAATCGACCACCTGCCGACCCAAAGGGTCCCTTTTTGTACTAATTTGAGATAATCATTTTTGGTGACGGACAGTTAGACTTTTCTTAATGCGCCTTCAGCGCCGTTGTATACTAATTTTGAGGGAGGGGCGCGCGCCGAAAAAACGCAACTCTCTGGTCAAAATTTTCCATAAGTTGCCTAAAACGCCTTTTACCTGTTGTTTTGAAGCTTTGCCTGCGGCGCAGAAAATTTGGTCGAAGTGGGATCTTTATAGAAATTTAGCAGAGCTCAGAAAATCATTTAGTCGACGTAAAAAAAGACCGACAAAATTTCCAATTGTTTTGAAAATCCACCCACCTATTCGAATAATTCCCAGATCCGCTCCTGATGTCAACCAAATTTGAATTTCAGCTTCCTGCTTAGAGATAGAATAGAAATAACAGACTTATTATACTGTCGAAAATTTTCATTTTTCTAGTCTGAAATAATTTACAAAAAACCTGAGAAGAACAATTTACCGACCGGAAAAAATTGGCATGCATCTTGGTATACGGCGAACTCTATTCTGATGTAGACGCGTTGATTGAGGATAATGGCAACTTTTTTCACAAGACTCATTAATAGCTTCAAGCGTGGTGTTTAGTCAGTCTTTATAATATATTTTTATCAGGGCAAGATGGATTAATGATCACGACTAAACAGGTTCAAGTTAGAAAACTGGTATGCTGCCAACCAGTTCGCAGAAAAATCACAGCAATAATTTCAGGTCAATTGATCGTTTCAGCTCTGATATTTCTGCAAATTGATTCGCACTATACCAGTTTCTACCTTGAACCTCAATTAGTTGTGATCGTTATACCATCTTATTGTAATTGGAAAATTTTTTTCTCTAACAACTAAATACCTAAGGTTCTACTTAGCCGAGTTAAGTCAATCAAAGAAAATTTTAAAATTTCGGATAACTTCAAATAATGTTCTAATAAATTTTTTTTATTTCAACTAATCAAATTGTGTCATTCTATAATTTGAAATGATTGTTTTAAACAGTTAAACATAGGCGGGCCAATTTTCACCGCGCCTCAATTAGATCAACACTCATTGAATCGTCAAATCTAGGCTTTTTCATTCCCTTGTTAATCTAGATTATGCCCTTAGGTTAAATCAGATGGTAGATATTGGCGTTTGAAGTCTCGGTGATGTTGAAAAGTTCAGCCTAATCGAGCAAGGAGCAATAAAAATAAAATTTTGTTGGTCGGTCCTAAGTTTAACCATTATTTGTAGACCTGAAAATGGATTCGAAAAAAAAATGAATTGAGGCAACTATATGGTTCGGAAACAATATATCAACTGCAATTTTTGTTTTAGCATGCGCAAGACAAGTTAGAGGCTGACAGTGTCCCCTGACAGGTGCTCACACGGAAATTAATGAGCTTTGCATAATTAAATGCTATAAACATATTGCTATTTCATGGGGACAATCTGAAAAAATTTTAACCCTGAGGTTTAAAAGTTTTAATCACCAGGTAAAGCTACATATAACGCACACAGTTCGAAGAACGAAATGAACTATCAATTTAACAACCTAAGCCATAGTTTTGTTCAGCAACCATGGTTATGGAAAAACTGAATCAAGTTGTAAACGATCTCTGGCATGTCTGGAAATTGAACAAGAGCTCATGGCAGGCAGAAGACAGGTGCGTCAAGCAGAAGACAGATTTTCCAAATTCAGATGTATAAAAATATTTGCCAGTATAATCCGACATCATTCAAACCGGAATTGTTCCCAGATCTGTCAACTTTTGAAATCGTATATATTCATAGCTTTAGTTCAAGTTATGACTCATATATTTTTTTATTAGGGTAACTTTTTTTTCTCGACATTATTGCCCTCCTTAAAAAATGAATGTTCTACTCCCGACTTGGTCACTTAGTATGGCTGTATTTTTTCAAAAACAAAATTGTTGCAGTGCGTTAGCTGGTTCTGTTGGTGACCATTGCTTACTTTTTTACTGTTACGATCGGTATACAATATATACAATCTACTTTGTTGCTGAAAAATCCCGTCGCCTCATCGAGGCTCTTCTTATCATATATATTGGGGGCGTCGGAATCCTTCCATATATTGGGGGCGTCGAAGTTTAATTCCATTCTCCCTTGTCCGGTTGAAATAGTAGGGTGAGGCTTCTAAAGTAACTCGCCATCATCTCCGTTGGTGCCAGCGCAGGAAATCATACAGACTGTTTGGAGCCGAAAATTTGCGTAGCCCTTTATGCAGCTGAATCCTCCTAAACAAAAGATCCTTAGATGTCGTTAACCTCTTCCTTTATTTTAGGTCCCTCTGATTGGCAGAGGTTGTTTCCTTATGATATCTCATAAAAAATTCTCTCTCAATCTGGACGGCATTTATTTAAACCGTTTACGGCTGCCTCCAAGTTCTGGATTTGCTCTTTTAAAGCTGCCGCTTCAAGTTTGGAACCTTTCAGGTCGTTAGCAAGTTGAACCTTCGTAACTCCAGCTTCTCGCTGTAGTCCGAGAAAACTTTTCAGCCTCTTGAAACTGCTCATTCAAAGTATTTTATTCATGCATTGATATTGATGGCATGTTTACCAACTTAGTCGCATTACAGCCCAAATCTTAAAAAGATTTGATAGAAAAAAATTAAACTCCCCGACTTCAGGCTCTTTTCATTTACATCTTTAACTATTTGAACGTGTTTGAACTTCTGATGTCTTTTTCATTGGGCTTTTGTGTTTTCTTGATCTTGGGGAACTTTTTCATACTACCGCCCATATTGTACGGTTTATTTGCGCGATAAACTTTGTACGAGTATTTTAATCAGTAATGACAACTTATTGGCACCCTTTATTAATCGATAATTGACTTTCCAAGGGTTTATTTTTCAGATCTTATGACTGAACCAAGTACCATTGCTCCTTTAGTTGTTTTTCTGAAGTTAATTATAGCTTCGATGTTTTTCGCTTTAAATATGATCTTATTTTTCCTTAGTCTTTAGCAACATGCTGTATAGTGTTTATTTTTAAACGATATTTGTGGTAGCCAAAAGAATTTGTTCGAAAGATTTCAGAGGCTGATATTTTTGGTTTAAAGTCTACAGATCTGTTTTTAATTATATTTTTACTCTATTAGCTTTGTATTAGTTAAAAATGCCATTTCTATTTCACCTATGTCGGGTTGCTTTTTCAATATCCTGCTCACCCTAAATAGTCCCGTATTCAGACAGTGTAATTTTAAAAATTAAATAGATTTTGAAACAACCAGACAATACTCTGTTTTGCTGCTATTAGAGACGTTTTCTTAATGTTTCTCTAACCCAGATTCTCGCCAACCAAAGTGATGGTTACTTCAGCATCTATCAATATTACAGTGACAAAATTGTTAATTCTTGTCGAGTATCATGCATTTTTTTAATGCAGCAATATAATATCAACCGACCATTGGCTATGCCAACCTGCATTCAGTTTCAAGCGTTAATAATTGATTATATTATGATTTTAGTACCAGTAATACTAAAACTGAGAAAAAATCTATTTTAATTAATTAAAAATTGATTATAATCTCTTTTCAAAATCAAATTATAATTCATTTTGATCGACTTTAATTGATTATGAATCCATTCATTTTTCGAGTACAATTATAATGGATAATGATTGAATATTGCTATCGCAATTTCTAGGTCTAATGGTTTGCACAAAAAATCCATAATAAATTATTATAATTGTTATAATCTTTTTTGTTTGCCCATTTAATCTTCGACCTTGCTTCTGAATTGCTTATATTGTATGCTTTTCACAGTCGTGAAAAATTCGAAATTTGATTTAGCATTGTTCGCAGCAATTCAATTTTATAACGCTTTTTTCACTTTTCCTCGATTAGGATACTTTTATGATGCATATTTTAAGTTTTTAACCACCGAAACATCAGTACCTTGCCTTAGGTTCATGATTTATTTGGAAGAATCACCACGGGAACTTTTCAACTAATATGAAAGGATCTCTATGAAACTTTTGTTTCATGGTAAATTGTGTGATCAGATGAACCAAAGTCTGACAAGACATTTATAACTTGGAGAAAATCTATATGCATGAAAAGGATAAAATGGTGTAAAAACGCTTTGGAATTTGTCGCCGTGGAATTTTCGGTCAGTTGTGAGTATGGTGCTTAAGTACTGGCCTCAGCTATTTTTTCAATTTGTTTGTAAGATTGTAAGAACATGACACGTACAAATTTTTTCTACTGTACAAAAAGTTATTATTACCAAAATTCTTAGGCTCCCGCAATTTTGATTGAGCGTCGAGGTTGTTTTCTGAGATGCTCATTATAACTATCAAATGCCGAGTATTGTTGATTGTTCGCAAATGTTAAGTTTTTTGTGCGCAAGAGATTTTTTTTGGAATAAACTTTTACACGATTCTGTTAATAAGCTCGAGATATTTTGCAGAAAATAATCAATTTTATCGATTCTTTTTTTGAGAAATCAATTAGGGGCCATGTTGCGTAAATTTGTGTAAAATCATATCTGTGCTCAAAGTTCAACCGACGTTACAACTTTTATAATAAAATTTTTACCAAGGAGGTTGAATACATCATTAAACTAGAGGGGTAAAAAAGACTGAAACGGAGCGAACAAAAATGGGTAAACGTATTGTTGGTATGGAAACGCAACAATTCTGATTCGCCAAACTTTTACGCGCAAGTGACTGGGTCAGCACCAAGTCAAACTGCCCCAACCCCAGCATAAAAAGCGAGCTCTCAAAAATCTAGTCAATTGCCAAACTTTTACGCGCAAGTGACTGGGTCAGCACCAAGTCAAACCGCCCCAACCCCAGCATAAAAAGCGAGCTCTCAAAAATCTAGTCACTACCCGTTCAAATTTTTCTCTCCCTGCCTTGCCTCTTTTCCTCTGCCCTTTCTCCCTTCGCAATTTTCGGTTCCTACTTGGCTCCGTTTTTTACCGCCTCCAACACAGCTCTCAATCGAGTTGGAATGGCGCCCTCGCTAGCAGGACTTGATATGAGTGAGGAATTCAGGGCTACACACGAAGCAAGGAGAAAAAACGTAATTCAGAAGAATTTTGTTTTGAACTTGTTTTTTTTTTCTTCAAGATATTGACTTTTCAAGCTTTTTCATTAAACATAAAAATTTACTCCATAAATTATAGCAGAAACACTACGGGCAAAATTAGGCGGGTCATGTGATCAATTCTGTTTCGAGTGCAGTTTCAAAAAAAGAACTTTAATCGATATTTATTAAAGCAACTGGAGACTAAAAGACTACATTGCCAATTCACTAATATTTTTCTGGAAAGTCTTGAGCAAGGGCACGAGTCTAAAAACACTTCTGCGAAAAAAACACATTCATCAAGGAAATAAGTTAACTTGAAAACGACGTAATTTTTTTAATAAAAGTGTTGGAAACGTTAAAGTAAACTTGCGCATGATTAATTTCACTTTTTTATGAACTGGTGATGAAAATCTAGCAATTGACTTAATTAGAGTTCTTGTTCTAGTTGAAAACTTTCAACCAGTGAATATTCCAGTACGATTCTTTGAATGCTTCCGGATTATCCTTGACGTAGTCATTACATGTGCCTTTACCGGGACAGTCATTAGAGAAAACAATACCAGCCCAGTCCCCGCAAAAGGTCAAGTCAAACACCACCTTCTGGTTTTGAAAACTATCCGGAGAGCAGAAAGTTCCAAACGGGAAAGCAGCATATGGTACACTCCAGGTGTCGGGTTTCGGGTCGCTTCCGAGAACATCACTCGGAATGTGTCCTTCGTTCCAAAACCACGACTTGATTCCAGCCGAAGTCCACTCGACAGCGTAGACTCCTCCACCGACCGAGTTGAAGTTGCCGCCATATGCGTTCGGATTGTCAGATGCAACCGTGCATCCAGCTGGCGTGTCGTAAACATCGCAGTTGGAAGAAATCACAAAACCTGGAAAAACACATGAAATTTGAAAAGGTCATTTGTCACATATGTTACTTGTCCTATTGTAACATATTTTTAGAGCTCTGTAACATATTTTTCAAAGTTAGTATATATTGACGCCCAAGGCGCCTTTAGAAACGTTTTAGGGTCGTTCGGCCAAAAATTGATTTCTTAAAAAGAAACCAAAGGGGGACTTTGGGTCGGCAGGGGGTCGAATCCCTGACGAAAGGTGGCGTCCGCCCTCCCGCCCTCCGCCTAAATCCGCCACTACTTCCCAACATCGTCTTTTGGCAAAATCAAGTTTCAAAATTTTCAAGCTTCAAAGAACGTATTGAACGCCAATATTTCAAAATTTTTACAGGAGAGCGAGCGATTTTAGAAAAAAAATTTTTAGAACTTTTAAAACAATGATTTTGGTCTTCCTAAAGAATTTAACCCAAATTTTAAGTTATCATCATCTTTTAAAAAATCTGCGCCTGTACAAAGATGATGATGCTAGAAAGATTAAAATTCGGTAATAATTTTTTTTCCTGATAAGTCAAACCAGTGAGATTTCGTGTAGTATTGGCAAAGTCGCAATGAGTTCCAGTGTGCAAAGTAGTGACGTCATAGCTTTGCTGATTCACACCTTCGATCACATCGATTTCACCACTGTTAGGCCAGTTTGGTCCCACCGTCCAAAACGCCGGCCAGGATCCGCATCCGAAAGGCATATGTGATAGATACAAAATGAACAGTCCGGAATTGAACACGCGAACCGTCTCAATGCGGATCGAATCCCGACCTCGTCCAGTAGCTATTCGCTCGTGATCGCATCCTATATAAGTGTCTCCACTCTCAGAAGTGTTTATGTAGCCATTAGCCAAAGCGGTTGGATAGTCAACGAAATTCACGTAGCCATGGGTTGGGTCATCTTCTGTTATGAAAGTGAAATGATCGAAAAACTGCTCGCCACTAGCTTCTAAAGTGAGGTTCCAACTTTGAACTTGAACTGATTTCGAGAAAAAACAGGCCAGAGTGAAGAATAGATCGGCAAAAATGTAGCGATTTCTCATTGCGAATGATTATCAAACTTAGAGGAAAATGAGTTTTGAGTTTCTTACTTTTCGATGTTTGAAGAGCTTTTTGACCGAAAAGAAAATATTATCATAAACTAATACTAAATTATGTAGGTGTCTTCTTGTATTGACATATAGTCCATTCAATTCAAACAAGTCGAGCTCGTTTTTGCGGACAATGATATTAATTCGTGCTCGTTGCTTGAGAATGAGGCAACATCACCCAGCTCAGAAAAGAACCAAAAAACAGCTTGAAGTTCTTAAGCAGTGGCTCAACAGCGGTTCGTATGTTGGTTCTTTCCGTAGGAGATAAACCGCCTTATCTAATTCAATTTAGAAATTAAGTTTTTTAAGAGGGTTTCTAATTTTTCAAAAGGTGTTCAGCTATGGCATACTTCATGACAGTAAACTCAAACGTAGCACTGATTTGCAAACATTTCAGTTCAAGTTCCACCCTGGAATTAACTTCAAGCATTTATTTTTGCCCTTCCAAGTAAACTTAATAGTTCCGCACTGAGGAATACAAAATCAGCGACCGCCATTTATGAAAATGAAATTTTCCGTTAATTATCTAGCAAAATTATTTGATTCTAACTTGGCAATGAATTCGAGCGCGAGACAGGGTTGTAGCATCAAGTTAATGTTTATGCAAACAAAAACAGTTTTTTTCTGGGGTTATAGAAAGATATCAGATAATACTCCAGGAAACATGACAATTAATTTATGAACAAAAACAATTCTCGGCTGATAAAACATTCATCAGCCAGCGCCTAATTCAAACCGTATTAACTAATTTTCGCTTAGAAAAACAGGCATGTTACTCGGCCAAACCATGTAGTCAGCTGTCTAGTTAGAGGTAAACTTTCGAATTAACGCTGATTCTGGTTTTTTCTTTTCTGGACTACAGCATTTTTTGGCTCTTTTCCTCTCCCCCCTTCAAAATACCGAGTTTTATGTTTGTTTTACGCGACCGCCATTTATCTTTCCAAACAAATAAAACTGGTTTTAAAAAAATATATGTTATTACGGCTAAGTGCGTGGTGTTACGCTGTAAAGTATGAAGAACAAATCTGTTCACAGTTGTCGATTTGTTCACCACGCCAAATTTCAATGCATTATGACAATGTTAAAACGACTTTTCAAAATTGAATTTGAAAGGGGGGAAATGGAAAAGAGCCCATTTTTCTTTTAAAAATTTTTAACACAAGCGAAGCAGAGCTCCCCGTCCTTAGCGATCCAAAACAAGAAAACCATTAGGTAAAAAACTTAAAAATGTCAAAACTTTGATCTTTCCAAACAAATAATTTTTTTTTAAAAAAGTAAATGTTAGAAAAACATAATGCGAAATAAGCATTGGAAAAAAGCTCAACAAGCGGAAATAAAGCCAAAAACTTGGGCTGAAACTATTTAAGCAAAATGGTATTACAATCAACATAAAACAAACATAGCCAATCGAAGATTGGAAAAGAGTAATGAACTTAAGTAAACATAAAAAACACTGACTTTATTGAAAAAACTTCGTTTTTCGAATTTCAAAGAAAAAAATAGATGCCCTTTAAGTACTTTGATATTCTAGAATTTATTTTTGACGCTTTTTTGATAAGAATAATCTAACTTGAGAAAACTGGATCAACAGATTAATCTTTTTTTTTGCTTGAAATCTAAATGATAAATTCGACGTTCGAAAGTAGAAGTTAATCATGTTTTTGCACCATTTCCACATTCGTATTTGTAGAGATCTAATCACGTCACTTTCAGCAGATGAATTCCAATTGAACTCAAAAAGTGAGTATATACCTTAGTGCATTAATAAATGCATCAATATGCATGAATGCACATCTGTAGTTACTAGAGACTTTCAGGCACATTTTCAGATTTTTATCCCGAAAAATAATCAGCAAAGCCTAAGTGAGAGCCTTCACTATGTTCATTTTTCTTAAAAATAAATTTCGAATAAGATGAAAATTTAAAAACCTAAAAATCTCAAATGTGTTTGTTGCAGTATTTTAAAAAGATAGGACCAGGAGATGTGTTCGGGAGATAAGCCCTGTGAACAGTCATCAACGGGAAAATGTTTAGTAGAGGTTGCAAAACAATTGCTATGGCAAGCGTAATGAATCGTCATTTTAACTTTCCAGTTTCATAAAATAAATTATGCCACTTATTTGATTTTAATAATTTTTTTTGAGTTTGATATTGCAATCAATGTATTAGAGACACAAAGGCAAAATGGTAAAATTGCTTAAAACCGGACATTAGTTATTCCAAATTAGACACGTGCCTTTTTCAACCATCTCTCCGAACGTTTCAAAAAAGAGGATCATCACTTTCAAGTATTGTTCTTCCGATCATTTAAAAAAGGGGGGGGGGGATCTTTGTATTCTGGTGTTTTTGTTTTTCTTTGTTTCCAGGCAGCATTAAATATCACAAATAATCAGCAGAATCGATCGAGTGATCAATCATTTAAACGCCATTTCAGTCGTGACTGGAACCTTAAAAAGTTTTCCTTTTTTTGAGATTTTGTCTAAGGTCAAGTGAGTAAAGCGAGCAAGCAGGCTTAATTATGCTTGTTTTAAGCCATTTACAATATTCTGTTTGTGCCTAACTTTAGTTTTATTCAAGTATGATTCACGTTTTGGGAATCAAAAATACATTTTTTAGACTTTTCTCGAAAAAAAACAGTTGCCCAATTTGCTTATTTTACTATGACTGTCGAATATGCCAAAGCTCCAGTTTTTCGATCAGTTTTTTTTGAACGACAACCTTGAATTGTTTTTTACAACTATGGTCGAAAACTTTTAATTATTGAAAAATCTAAAATTGAAGTCAGCTGTTGAAAAAAAAAGAAACTTAAGCCAATTTGGTGCAGCAGTGGCACATTTGCTATTTGCAAGCGAAATTTGCATTTCAATTAGCTAAAGAAATTGAAACAAAGCCAGCAATTTCAAGAGTTTTGTGTGGAAAAAAAATATTGTAACCAAATTAAATTAATATAATTATTTGTCTTTGTTTCAAAACGTTCAATTAAGCATAAAGATTCTAGTTGTTGGTATTTTAGGGACTGATTTATACGCACAGAGGCGAAGTTGCGCTTAGCAATTATTTCCGAGAACACGACCAAAAAGCAGCTCTATCAAGCAAAATAAGAAAAGTAGAATTAGGCCTCGTATTATCAAGCTCGGCTATGTGTCGGATTCGAATCTACACCTAGCGAATTTGAGTCTCACTCACTTAACACTCAGCCACGAATGCTTAAAATCCCCAAAAACGAGCCATCAAAAACGCAGCTATATATTCTAGAAAATTGCCAATTTGATGCAGCAAAAATGGCACCAAATACAAAAAGACAATTTTGCATGTAATAAATCGGAAAGCGTAAAGCCAAATTATGTAAAACTGATGCATTTCAAAAAAATTGCGAGGTACATTGAGCCGGAAAATTTTTGCAATCGAGCTTTTTTCCCTTGTACTGCTGTTTGAAACAATTTTGTACTGCTGTTTGAAACAACGTTCTCGATTCATTTAAAATCCACCAGCTGTACTAACTTTTTACAAATCAAATATCAAACACAGACGATATTACACTGCTACCGTAGCCTACTGAATCAAAGTGCCACAAAGAGAAGCACTTTTATTTTCGACTCAGGTTGAAAAAAAGGAAGTTCGTACTATTACACTTTTCTTCGCAAGTTTAAAAACAAACTATTCGGACACATTCCTGAATTCAAATCATAATTTTGCTCACATTTTTTTGGGAAGCGAGAAAAAGGTCAGGAATGAAAAATGGAAAGGAGAGGTAAAACTAATAAGTTTTTCCATGAGCCCGAATCGAATCCATACCTTAGACCAGATCACAAGTCCTGGCATCTTACGCCATGGTTGCTTGCCAATTTTCAACATAGAGGCGAAGCTGCACTTCGCAAACACTAGCCAGAAAACGACTGAGCAGCTTAAGAGAAATAAGAAAAGCTTAAATAATTTTTGAATAATAAAACTCTTGCTGTCGGATTACAACCTACAGCCTTTTAATTTCAAATCTGCGCCACGGCCCCTTGAAAAGGTTCTAATTTTAGCCACCAATGAGGCGACTACAGATGCCAATGGATTGCCAATGCTATGCAGCAAAAGTGCTACCAAATAAATGTTCTCTCAACCGGGCTTTAGAAGAATTGTCATTTTTAGAAGACGATTTTTAGAATTTTTTTCTGCCAAAAATTTTCTGCGGGGATCGGAATTTTGAATTAATTATCATAAATTAAACAACATGCTCCCTCTACACCACACGAACGAACAAAACGCACTCATCGTAAAACGGCAAACAGTACTCGTTATTCGACCGCTAGACAAAACTTACATCTACATCATCAAGTGCGCAAATAAAATTACCTCGACACATTTTGAAAACACTTCTAAATTATCAACTCAATTCATTAAAAACCAGCACTAGAATCACTGCCAAGCCAGCACATAACATGGATACGGAATAAACGACTATAAATTAAGTGCGACATAATTAAAATAAGGAGAAAACAAAATAAAAAAAACAACCAATCAAGAAACATTTAATCAAATGTAAAGTAAATTGAGTTCAGTTGGCATAAGAAAAGTTCAGTTTTCACATTGAATTTGATTCCCAGTCTCTGAACTGAGAGAACTTTTTTCTCTTTATTAAGTTCAGATTAACTAGAGTGCGTTTGTTCATTAATGCGATCAAGTTTGTATTCAGCAGTCATACGGTTTATTCAACATCATCATCTTCATCTGAATCGACTAATCCTTTGTAGTTAATTTGCTTTTTAGCTCGGCCAACTCTGCTACTTTTCACAACGGGTGAGTCATCGTCATCATTATCATCGATTTTAAACTCGTCTTCTGATTCATCGTCTGATTCGATTTTAATCGCTTTCACAGGAGCCGTTTTCTTCTTGGGAGCAGTAGTCCTGGAAGATGTTGCTGGTTCTGGTTTCGGCTTGGAGGACGCGGCAGCAGTTTTTGGTTTCTTGGCCACAACTACTGGACTCTCATCATCAATGTCCAGGTCATTTTCTGCGTCTCCGTTCATATGTTTTGTGTGGAAAAAAAATATTGTAACCAAATTAAATTAATATAATTATTTGTCTTTGTTTCAAAACGTTCAATTAAGCATAAAGATTCTAGTTGTTGGTATTTTAGGGACTGATTTATACGCACAGAGGCGAAGTTGCGCTTAGCAATTATTTCCGAGAACACGACCAAAAAGCAGCTCTATCAAGCAAAATAAGAAAAGTAGAATTAGGCCTCGTATTATCAAGCTCGGCTATGTGTCGGATTCGAATCTACACCTAGCGAATTTGAGTCTCACTCACTTAACACTCAGCCACGAATGCTTAAAATCCCCAAAAACGAGCCATCAAAAACGCAGCTATATATTCTAGAAAATTGCCAATTTGATGCAGCAAAAATGGCACCAAATACAAAAAGACAATTTTGCATGTAATAAATCGGAAAGCGTAAAGCCAAATTATGTAAAACTGATGCATTTCAAAAAAATTGCGAGGTACATTGAGCCGGAAAATTTTTGCAATCGAGCTTTTTTCCCTTGTACTGCTGTTTGAAACAACTTTGTACTGCTGTTTGAAACAACGTTCTCGATTCATTTAAAATCCACCAGCTGTACTAACTTTTTACAAATCAAATATCAAACACAGACGATATTACACTGCTACCGTAGCCTACTGAATCAAAGTGCCACAAAGAGAAGCACTTTTATTTTCGACTCAGGTTGAAAAAAAGGAAGTTCGTACTAATACACTTTTCTTCGCAAGTTTAAAAACAAACTATTCGGACACATTCCTGAATTCAAATCATAATTTTGCTCACATTTTTTTGGGAAGCGAGAAAAAGGTCAGGAATGAAAAATGGAAAGGAGAGGTAAAACTAATAAGTTTTTCCATGAGCCCGAATCGAATACATACCTTAGACCAGATCACAAGTCCTGGCATCTTACGCCATGGTTGCTTGCCAATTTTCAACATAGAGGCGAAGCTGCACTTCGCAAACACTAGCCAGAAAACGACTGAGCAGCTTAAGAGAAATAAGAAAAGCTTAAATAATTATTGAATAATAAAACTCTTGCTGTCGGATTACAACCTACAGCCTTTTAATTTCAAATCTGCGCCACGGCCCCTTGAAAAGGTTCTAATTTTAGCCACCAATGAGGCGACTACAGATGCCAATGGATTGCCAATGCTATGCAGCAAAAGTGCTACCAAATAAATGTTCTCTCAACCGGGCTTTAGAAGAATTGTCATTTTTAGAAGACGATTTTTAGAATTTTTTTCTGCCAAAAATTTTTAGAAAGAAGGACCATTAACCATGATTGTAGCATTCTGTGCTACTGGCACAGCAACCGGGTACATTTTTAAAAAAGTTTATAACTCTCATCTAAAAGCGGGGATCGGAATTTTGAATTAATTATCATAAATTAAACAACATGCTCCCTCTACACCACACGAACGAACAAAACGCACTCATCGTAAAACGGCAAACAGTACTCGTTATTCGACCGCTAGACAAAACTTACATCTACATCATCAAGTGCGCAAATAAAATTACCTCGACACATTTTGAAAACACTTCTAAATTATCAACTCAATTCATTAAAAACCAGCACTAGAATCACTGCCAAGCCAGCACATAACATGGATACGGAATAAACGACTATAAATTAAGTGCGACATAATTAAAATAAGGAGAAAACAAAATAAAAAAAACAACCAATCAAGAAACATTTAATCAAATGTAAAGTAAATTGAGTTCAGTTGGCATAAGAAAAGTTCAGTTTTCACATTGAATTTGATTCCCAGTCTCTGAACTGAGAGAACTTTTTTCTCTTTATTAAGTTCAGATGAACTAGAGTGCGTTTGTTCATTAATGCGATCAAGTTTGTATTCAGCAGTCATACGGTTTATTCAACATCATCATCTTCATCTGAATCGACTAATCCTTTGTAGTTAATTTGCTTTTTAGCTCGGCCAACTCTGCTACTTTTCACAACGGGTGAGTCATCGTCATCATTATCATCGATTTTAAACTCGTCTTCTGATTCATCGTCTGATTCGATTTTAATCGCTTTCACAGGAGCCGTTTTCTTCTTGGGAGCAGTAGTCCTGGAAGATGTTGCTGGTTCTGGTTTCGGCTTGGAGGACGCGGCAGCAGTTTTTGGTTTCTTGGCCACAACTACTGGACTCTCATCATCAATGTCCAGGTCATTTTCTGCGTCTCCGTTCATATCATCATCTTCATCATGATATTCTGGCTCCTTAACCAAAAAAAGTATAAAACCAGTCCTGGATGGTATGTTTGGATATCAGACAAAATAACAAAATTACACTTGTTCTTGCCAGTGAAATTGAAATTGATCGGCAATAAAAACATTTCAAACTGCCACAATTTCAGGTTTCAACACAGAGGCGAAGCTGCGCTTCGCAAACACTTGCGAGAACACGACTAAAAAGCAGGTCTATCAAGTGAAATACGAAAAAGTAGAAATAAAGCCCCGAATTAGCAAAAACTCGGCTACGTATAGGATTCGAAACTGCGACCTACTACATTCAAAAGATTTTGGTCTCACGCACTATCCACTCAGCTACGCAAGCTTACCGACCGACAAAACTAGTCACGAATAAAGCAGCTACTTATGCAAATCAATTGCCAAAGCAATTCAGAAAAATTGGCACCAAATACAAATAGACTCAATCTTGTAAGTAATAATTTGGAATACGACAAACTGAAGGCATCCACACTAACTTTGCATGTATAAAATCGCGAAGCAAAAAGCCACATTATGTATAAATTATGCATTTCAAAAAATTGCGAGATAAATTGAGTTATAAAATTTCTGAAATCGATTTTTCATTATTGTTCTTGTTTGAAACAAATCACTTTTTTCGGTTCATTTGATGAATTAACAATGCATCAACTATGTTTAATTATTACTATTCGGATGTCAAATCACATGTTGTGAAAAAGCTTTGAAGGTGCCCAAAAATTTGGGCGACTTAGGTTGGAAAAAAAGACGGTTCGTACTAATACACTCGCTTCGCAAGTGTAACCATAGAAAACGTCTAAGAGTATCATATATGATGTATTCATAGCTAGACACGAAAAAAATATATCGTCCAATTAGAAACAAAATGTTCACCGCAAAAATCAAAGCCGGTCAGAAAAACATTGATAAAAACACAAACCTCTTCATCTTCATCTTCATCGTCATCAATTTCCGACAAATCGTCCTCTTCTTCTTCTGAATCAGATTCCCAAGGATCCTTCTTTCTTCCTCCCTTCTTCGCCGGCGACGACTTACCACCTGATTCCTTTTTCACACTCTTGGAGCCCATATCAGTCAGCTTCATCTGTTTCGATCTAGGCCCAGCCGAGGACCCAGACGCCTTGCTTCCAGCTACTGTCTTGTTCGCGGGTCGCTTCACCGCAACTTTCTTTGCGCCCGACGTTCCTTCTGCTTTCTCAAGTTTAGGTGAAAGGAGTTTCAGAGCTTTACCTTGGCCGCTTTCATTCAGCCGTTCCGCGAGCGATTTACCGACTAGTTCGTCTTCCGAATCAACTGGTTCGGCTTTTACGTCACCACCATTCGTTTCTCCTTCAATTTTCTTGGCCTTCGCTAGTGCTCGTTTACCTGGCGGCTTTTCTTTACTTGCTTTCAGTTTGTCCGAGCTGGGTGGTTCAATTAGCTTTGCATTGGCACTTGGTTTCGTATCAAGCAAAGCGCCCTCTTTCTTAGTAGACCTCCCGATTTTACCCTTCTTCTTACTCGCTGCTTTGTTAGACAGCGCTACAGCCGCTGCGCTTTCTTCATGTTCAAGTTGTTCTTGCACTGCCAATTCTTTCAATGTCGCGTCAAGATCATCAAGCCACAATTTCTTAATCGTTGTTTTCTCCAATATTTTCAACTCAGTCAGTTTTTCGTCTCTTTGCTTCAGAATTTCATCTTTCTTTTCTTTGGTCAAATTTAGCAGCGGCATTCCCAGAAGGTACTGATAGTCGGGGCCGGATTCTGTTTCCTTTGAAGTTGTCGCTTCATCTTCATTTTCACTGTCCGAAACTTCATCGCCCATCAACATTTTCAACTTTTTACTTTGATCGTCTTTCCACTTTTTGACAGGATCTGAAGGGTAATGTTTGGCAATTAACTCCTTGATAAGAATCTTTTTCATCTTATTCTCCACAATGATAGTTCCTTCAATTTTTTCCAGAATGAACCGAGCAATCGCACTCAATTTTTCACTCTCACAAGTCAATAATCCGACCATAAATTTCTTTCGTTTATCATACATGTCCAGTCTTATGACAAAAAACTCTTTCAAAATTTCAATAGTCGATTCGTATTTCTTGATGCAATTATTCGAATCAAAGAGAACCATATTTGAACTTGCTTTATCCGTTGCCAATTTGAAGAATTTGTGCAAACCCCCAGCTGAATTTTCTGCTTCGTGCAATTTATCCGCTGGCATGTAAACTACAAACTTAACAGTCGTATCCGTGTGATACTCTTTGTAGTCCGTAATGACTGGTTTGTCCTTTTCGGTCCCATTTAACATCGGCTCTAAGACCGCTTCTTTGTAGTTTTGTGTCCACACACCAACGGGGAGTTCTGTAATCTCAATTGTAGTTTCATCTAGAACGGCCACATTGCCGAAAACAGTGTAATGTTCCTCGTCAATTTGACGAACAGTTCCTTGGAAATTTTTCCAAGATGGCATCATCGGCAACGGTTCCTCGGCGTTCAGCAGTCTCTTCAAGTTTGCAATGACTTCTCTTACATCGTGGTTCAATATCTTCGTCGACCAACCGGTTCCGATACCTTCAGCGCCGTTAATCAAAACCGTGGGAAGTACTGGACAATAAAACTCTGGCTCAATTTTCTGGTTGTCTTCAAACTGCGGGTTCAAATTTGGTTCGTCGTTGGCGTTAAACATGATTTTGGTTACCGGGTTCAACATCGTGAAAATGTACCTTGGACTAGCAGCATCTTTGCCGCCTTGCAATCGTGTACCGAACTGTCCAATGGGCAAAAGTAGATTCAAGTTGTTTGACCCGACAAAATTTTGGGCCAAATTTACAATTGTTCCTTGGAGGGACACTTCACCATGGTGATACGAAGACTTTTCAGCAACCGAACCCGCAAGTTGGGCAACTTTGACTTCTTTTTTATCATTCCTTTTGAAACATGTGAATAGCACTTTTCTTTGACCTGGTTTGAGTCCATCCATTATATTCGGAATTGACCTTTCTGTATCCGCGTTTGAAAACAAGACCAACTCCTTGTGAATAAAGTCTGAATAAGTGACCGTTTTTGTGTCTTTCTTGTAGAGGTACACCTCTGATTCATTATTGCGACGTCTTTCAGTTCGGTCAGTCATGAAATTGGTAAGCCAATCTTTTCGCTCGTTTGCTTTGTTCTTCGCGAATCCGAGCTCAATTGAATTGTCACATTCACGACCACCATATTTAAACAGAATCCGATGTCGTTCCATGTCTGAGAAATACTCTTTAGCCTCTTTCATAGTTGAGGTACCCAAACCTTTGTAGTACTTTATACTATAGGTTTTCCAATTCGGGGTATTATTTCTCCATTCATCAAATTCAGGTAAACTAAAGAAGGATTGAACTTCTTTACCTTTTGTCACTTTAACAATCGGGGTTATAAACTGCTCAACAAAGTTCTTTTTTAAGAGTCCCGGCCAGAAATGATGGACCATGTTAATCAACAGTCCTTTGATATGTGATCCGTCTTGATCCTGATCTGTCATTATCATTATCTTTCCGTATCTCAGACTCTTTAAATCATCGACATCTTCGTACTTCTTCTTCGGTTGCAAGCCAACTATTTTCATAATGTTATTTATTTCTTTGTTTCCAATAATTTGCGACGTGGCAGAGTCCCGGACGTTCAGAAGTTTACCTCGTAGAGGGAAGACTCCGTAATTGTCTCTTCCGACTACTCCGAGTCCAGAAACAGCCAAAGATTTGGCCGAGTCTCCCTCGGTTAGAATCAGGGTGCAATCGTGAGAACCTTTTCCTCCGGCTTCGTTGGCGTCATCTAGTTTGGGTATACCCTTAAGCTTCACCTGAAATTGAGTTTTTGAAAATTTCACAGAAAACTTTTAATTCACTGGTGTCTCAATATGTCATTTTAATTCAATAGATAGACATTTTTTTACTTGTGGATATTTATGTCTGCCTGTCTGTAAGTTCTATGTAAAACATAGCCAACTGACAGTTGGAAAAGAAACATGAACGCAAGGAAATAGAATAAAATTGACTTTTTTAAGCTTCAACTTGCGAATTTTAACAAAAAAAAGATTTTTTAACGAACAATTTCATTTTAACGAACAAGCTCTTTAATTTTAACGAACAATTTCTGTTTGACTCGCTTTTGATGAAACTAACCCAATTTGAGAAAAATGGATCAATAGGTAAAATTTTTATTTCGCCGGGAAATCTGATAATAAAATTCCATTTCCAAAATTAGAAGTTAATCACGTTCGTGAGTCACCTTTACATTTTTGCTGTTCGATAGTGGAGTTTGCCTTCATTTTATTAAAAGAACTGAATTTATAAAGAACTCAATAGTCAAACCGCGAAACATCAAAATTGAACGTGAACTTTATCCTGAAAAATCACCAAGACCTATAGAGTACTCACTACGTTCATTACTCCTAGAAGGTCAAAAAGGAACTAAAAGCACGTTAAGCTCGGCATAAAACAAAAAATTACCCGAAAGGAATAAACATCTCGGCCATGAGATTTTCCCTTACTTTCGTGATAATTCCTGTTTTATTTTGTTCATACCTGTTTCTTGTCAGTTCCTCCTTTTTTGTTCAGATCTTTCTGCGCTTTGAAGTTCAGCCACTGCAACACATTGTCCACAATCCCACAGTTAACCACACCCTTCATGAAATTCTCCGAAAGCTCACACTTCGAGCCGAACTTCTTCGCTTGGAGCGTCATGTTTTCCTTCGTTTGAGAATCGAAAGTCGGGTTCTCAACGAGACAGTTTATAAACACCCACATTTGATTCTTAACTTGAAAAGGCTTCACTGGTTGTTTGTCTTTATTTTTCCGGTTCACAGTCGTAATCAACTTCTCAACTAGTTGGTCTACAACAGCGTTTACATGCGTTCCGCCTTTAGTTGTCGCGATACTATTGACGAAACTGATTTGCTTGAAGCCAGTTTCAGAGTTGCAAACCGCCACCTCCCACCTTGTGTTGACTTTCTCGTGCACCAAAACAGGTGCCTGGATTGTTGGATCATCTTCAGCTGGTTTCTTTATAAACAACTCCACGTAGTCTTTGAAACTTTTAATGGGCAAAAGTTTTCCGTTCAAGTAAACCGATATTCCCGAAACTGTAGCACACATATCGTAAGCTCTTTTCGTGAACAATGCAACAGTATCTGCATCCATTTTTTCCATGTTAAACTTCGTAAGGTCAGGTTCAAAAGTGACACAAGTGTAATCCTGGTCATTGTTGTTCTCAAGTATAACGGGCTCATTTGCCTTCGACATGTTATTCGCCCACGACTGTTTGAACTTCTTTTTATTAGCTTTACTCGCTGTTTCCACAGTGAACTTTTTACTAAACACATTGCACAGTTTGGCTCCATAACCGTTTCGACCTCCCGTGACCTTTTTCTGAGTGTCGTCAAAATTGCTAGAGGTTAGAAGGTGTCCAAAAATGAGTGAAGGGACGTACATCTTCTCCGTCTTGTGCATTTGGACCGGCACACCTAGGATACAATTAGGCCCATATGAATAATCTCCCTGAATAGACCAAGTGAACAATCCCACCTTCAAAATTTAATGGCAAATTCAAGCATTAAGGCGTGCATGTACTATGCTCAAATCTGATTGGTTGAAACCTATTACTTTTAACCAAGTGAATGATCTTTCCCCTAATGTGATTTAGGGGGAGATTATTCACTTTGGTCCAACAATTACTGGCCACTTTTTTTGCTTGTTTTATCAAGTTGAACCAACTATTTTTGAATAAACTATAAAACATTATACAGAAAATGAAGTAAGCAAAGCAGCTAATTAATTGGTAGTTAAATTCGAATACGAAGAAGGACCACCGGCTGCTCTTTCACAAATTTTTCCGATTACCAGGATTTAGAAAATGAATTTTAAAAATAGTTGAAAATTTCGAAATTAAATCTTTTGAATTATTATTATTTTTTTTCAAATTAAGGGCGATTACATTAGGTAAAACACAGATTAAAAAACAGATCAGATTTTTCAGAGTCACAAAATTTCGTGCGATTTGGCCTAAAAATCGGATAAATACAGACCATTATTCTCGACAGACTTTTTGGAACCCAAAAATCAACATCATTATTTCAATAGGAATAGGTCGTAGATATGATTATTCTAACCTGATCCATCGTTCCAAACAGAGTACACGTTCTTTTCCGGGTCAATAGTGATTTTCAGCTTTCTCATTTTCGGATCACGTTGCTTATTGTCAGCCGCGTTCACTAAGATTTCGTCGAAAATTTTAAACAGTCCGGGAGTAAAAGTGACCGGTCTGAATCGCATGCCCAGTTCTTCTCCATCATAAACCCACATCTGCTGGGTAATTGGCTCGACACTTCCAATGTATGTATCAGGTCGGAGCAGAATATGTTCCAACTGGGTCTTTTTCTGGTATATTTTCTCGACTGAGTGTTTCCCACTTGGCGTACTACTTGTTCTGGAGCTGGTATCTCCTTGTTCAGTGACCGCGTGGCCATTCATCTTGCTCGGTTTAAAGAGACTCCCAGTACAGCTCAGATGACGTTTCCAGACTAGCTTGGTTAGCTGTTCTACACATTAATTTGAAAGTATGTTATCAAACTTCACTCAATAAAACAGCAAAAAATAATTGCAAATGCAGACAGGGGCGGATTTAGGGGTAGGGGCTGGGCGGACGACCTCTTCTCAGGGATTCGATTCCCTGCCGACCCAAAGGTTCCCGCCTTTGCACTATTTTGAATTATCCATTTTTGGCTGACGTCCCTTTTTTTTAAAGGCGCCTTCGGTGCTTCGGTGCCAATATATACTAATTTTGCCAATATATACTAATCCAAAAAATGTCTAAAAACAATTTTTCAGGCCTGTTTTTTGAAAAAATTACCTGCGGCCTAGAAAATTTTTGATAAAATAGGGTCGTAATTGTAGTTTCGGAGAGCTCAGAAAATCCAATTACTCGGCCTAAACATTAAAAAAAGGTCGACAAAATCTTTGAAAATCCGCCCTCCCTCGACAAAATCCTAGATCCGCCCCTGGAGCCAGAGGCCAAAATTTGTTTTGACCAAATCACACTTTGAAAGGTGCAATTAAACACGGAGACACAAAAATCTACATCATTATGGACAAAACTCACTCTCAACATACTTCATCACATTAAAGCTGTCTCATTATGAGGCTTCTTGCATGCGAAACCTGACTTGGCGTATAAAATACCCAAATCCAAAGCTCAAGCTTCCTCACTACGTTTACTGGCGTTTTGACAGAGCCCAAAGAAATTGAAAATAATTCCTTTGAAATGCAAGAACAGCTGTTTGCAGTGCAGGTATCACCAATAATTCTTACCACGTTTATTTGCAGCAAAAACCAGAATTTTCAGTTCAAGGCATAAATGTTTTTCAGATGGTATAAAGTCAGCTAAAAGTTAGAACTGTCTTAAAAACATACCAAACACAAATAATCTATAACCTGCTTCAAACTCAGAAAATAATAGTCTGAACTAATATCATCAGCATCTACTGTACTTAAGCGCTGTTTATATGCATATACTGCAAAAAATGCCTAAAAATTGAAAACAAAACATAAATCCTCATATTAAAAAGATAGCCGGTTGCTGTGCAAGTAGCACAGAGTGTTCAGACCATAGTCTTAAAATTATACAAAAAAGCTTTTTCAAATTAAAAATATTGTCTTTTTTTTCGGCGTGGTGTGATTAAAGGCAAAAAACTGGGGATTAGGTGTATTCTACAACCATACCAAAATAAACAAAATGAAAAACAATTTTTGAAGAAAAGTTACCAGAAAAATTAAAAAAAAAAGAAAATTTGAAAGTTTTTTGCATTTTTTTTCTGAAAATTTTGATTCCAAAAAGGCGCTAAAACATTCAAAGCAAACTAAAAAAAACCGAAGTTAAACTCCGTTTTTACGTTTTAAATTAAGCTATTCAAAGCTTTTTAAGAAATTAAAATAAGACTGCTCGCTCGCTTTATTCGCTCGAAGACGAAAAATCAAAAATTTCAAATCGGTTTTTCTCGAGACTGGGAAAACATTTGTGAAATTTTTAAATGTGGTTCAAATCACGACTGTAAGGACTGTAACAGGATATATCACTCAACCCAGTAAGATCGTTATTTGTGTTACCTGATTTTGCGTGAAAAAAATTAAAAAATAAAACAGACCCGAATACAAAGTTCCTCCCCATTTTCATTGGTCGGGACAACTAGATCTACCAAATTTTCTATTTGTCTGTCTCACATGGTTTTGAATGAATTCATTTTGAGGAAAACATACCAAGTACAAAAACAAAGATTAAATTAGCATCGGATCAAGCTTACGAAGCGGTAACAAAGCAACAAACCTTGGGCAGACACCCTTTGAGCTCAGTTAAATGAAAAAATAATAATAATAAACAAAAAACTGAAATTGTGCCAAAACAGAGTTATTAAATAAACCGGAGTTATTAAATTTAAAATCAAGATAACAACGGTTTTCGAATAGAACGAGCACCTAAAATGCAGACATGCTCAGCAAAAAAGCTGTCTCATTATGAGGCTTCTTGCATGCGAAACCTGACTTGGCGTATAAAATACCCAAATCCAAAGCTCAAGCTTCCTCACTACGTTTACTGGCGTTTTGACAGAGCCCAAAGAAATTGAAAATAATTCCTTTGAAATGCAAGAACAGCTGTTTGCAGTGCAGGTATCACCAATAATTCTTACCACGTTTATTTGCAGCAAAAACCAGAATTTTCAGTTCAGGGCATAAATGTTTTTCAGATGGTATAAAGTCAGCTAAAAGTTAGAACTGTCTTAAAAACATACCAAACACAAATAATCTATAACCTGCTTCAAACTCAGAAAATTTTCTATTTGTCTGTCTCACATGGTTTTGAATGAATTCATTTTGAGGAAAACATACCAAGTACAAAAACAAAGATTAAATTAGCATCGGATCAAGCTTACGAAGCGGTAACAAAGCAACAAACCTTGGGCAGACACCCTTTGAGCTCAGTTAAATGAAAAAATAATAATAATAAACAAAAAACTGAAATTGTGCCAAAACAGAGTTATTAAATAAACCGGAGTTATTAAATTTAAAATCAAGATAACAACGGTTTTCGAATAGAACGAGCACCTAAAATGCAGACATGCTCAGCAATTATCTGTTGGTTGACAAACTAAATGAGAAAATGATTCAGTGATTATGCTAGAAAAGCAGTTTAACTGAAAAAGTAAGTTCTGATTTAAAAAGCAAGAAAATGCTCGCGTATTTACCATTTTCAATTATAAGCAAAAAAGGCAACAATTTCAGTGTGACTCCAACCAACACCTTAAATTTAGCTGGAATCCATCAAATTGCAGATCATCATGCGATCGAGGAAACCATTCGTTAAAAAGAAAAACGAAAAACTCGAAAAATCAACCTTTACTGTTATTTTTGAAGTGAGATATACAGTGGTGACGCAGAGTCAAAAAGCAGTACCTCGCAAAAACCAGCGAATAAGCGTCAAAAGGAAGCCTGAAAATGCAAACACAAAGTTGTCGTTAAGGCAGGTTTTTTCATTTTCACAAATTTTACATGTAATAATTTGGAATGTTTTAAGCTTAAGGCAACCACACTAAATTTGCCTGCTGCAATACTGTCCCCAAAAAAGCACAAAAAATGTACCTTAGGTTTTTTTAAAAGTTCTTTCAAATGTAACAATACGCTGCGCTTGTCTGAAAACGAAAAAAGGCCAGAAAAGATATATAGTTTTGGAAAAGAAACGATGTCTACAGGAACCGAGTAACAGGTCTAGAGCATCCAAGACGACTGCCCTACACATCTATGCTCATGACTCTTCAAGAACAGAAACGACATCATAAAAAAAGAGAAAAACGCAGATTCCGCAAGCCATTTTTCTGAAATATTTTTAGCTTCTCTCAAAAATATAAGAAATTGATCTAGAATTACCCCAAAACATTCTATTTGGGGCTTTTCTTCTATTTTTTACCATCTTATTTTATACTGAACTTTGTATTGTGGTTTCTGACGTGATGTTTATTGCTTAAAACTATCAACTCAGTTTCGTTTGTTTTCAGTTTTGATAAAAGTCATATGAAACAAGGACAATTTTTGACAGTGTCCTGGCAATAGCTGAAAAGCAATTTCAATGGTAGTATGTTGTCAGCATTTTGTACCAATTTGCACATTTCGGCTAATTGTTCATGAAGTTATTCATGTATAGGTTGAAAATAAGGGGTCCCAAAATTGTACCTTGCAGTGCACCATGGTGGAAGCAGATCCAATAGGTTTCGCAAATATTTACAACAGCTTTTGTTGTCTATTGCTGATGAAAGTAAGAACGGCTTTCATTGCTGGCTCAGCGAATTCCAAATCTTTCAATCAAGTCTTGAAATTTTTAATGGTCAATAGAATGGAAAGCTTTTAATAGATCTAAGAGATACGGCAACGTTTTTCTTTTTATCCAATGATTTGCGGAAAATATAGTATTGCGTCCATCATTGAATATGAAAATCTAAAATAATGCTAGATGTTGATAAGCAGGTTGATAGATAATAGATAATTATTGATCTGTTTGTATAAAAATTACTCAAAAATTCAAGAGTGTGCCTAATATGGAGATTCGTTTTTATTCCGCTGCTATTTCTGGCCGCCGCCGCTTATATATTGAGGAAGCAATCGCTTTTTTGAGTCTAGTTGGAAATAAATTTATTTTTATGGCTTCATGTGAAAGAAACGCGAAGTTTGGGCAAATTTCATTGCATACATCTTTTAGAACCCAGGCAGAAAAGTCGGAAGGTCCCGCTCGTTTATTTTCATTTAAATTAATTAGTTCTTTTTAACACTCAACTTCACTAACAAACCGGAATTTAAAAAAATTGTCTGCTGTGTTTTTTTGTCCTTGTGTTCGTGTTGGTTATTTTTTCAGAAAAGTTTTTCAAAAACTACAGCAATACTAAAATTTTGTTTTTCCTCAGAAACCATAAAAATGCAGAGAAAAAATCACCAGACTGAATACAATTTTGAGATTCTATGAAGCCAAAAACCTTACCGGATTCATTTTGAAAAACAGTTTAAAAAGATCTTTATGATTTTGTTAAAAACAAATTAAATGATAAAGCACTACAAAGAATAGACCATGTGCATAAAGAAAAAATAGCAAAAAAAACAACCGAAGATGAAATTTCAAAACGAAAAAGAATGCGAAACTCCAAAAAAGTTCATTGATTTCACAATTTTTCTTGGATTCCGTAGCACTTAAGGTTTGCTGCAACCCATTCTTTCAATCAAACCAGTTGCAAGAAAATTCAGCAGCTCAATCACCTGCACCGAAAAGTATCAAGTAATCTAGTAAACACAACCGGTCGCTCAACGAACACTCAAAAAGTTTCCGGCTTAAGTTACCGTTACTTAGGTTTTTGAATTCTTTTCAAGTTTAATTTCTTTCTGTTTTTATTAAGAGCGTCAGTGAGTGAGGTTGATTTCAAAAAATTCGAAAACTTCTTGGAAGAGTTTAATCAATCTCAAATAATTACACTGCAAACTGACCATAGCAGGAAAATAACCGATAGTATAACAAATTGACACCAAGCATGCTCATAGAAAAAAATCACAAAACCAGCTATCGTGGTTGCAAAATAGTCAATTGAAAAGAAAAACTGAAAATGCGAATGCTTTTGTAAACGAGCTTTAATTTGTGATGCGACCGCTTAGCTCACAACCGAGTTTCAAGAGTCAGGTTCTCAAATCAAAACGAGTCGGATCAATTTTTATCAAGAACTTTTTCGGCAATACTGCCAGCATCAGTTATCTAGAAGACAAATAATTATCAAAAACAAAACATTAAACCCCAGAAAACTTTTGACAAATAGACAACAAAGGATACGTCACTACGCTGATAATAGACATTTAGTTTAGGATCTGGCTAGAAATTTGGATCTGGCTACAAAGCAAGATAGTGGAGAAACTGTGCAGTATAAGAGCATCTGACTTGCGCTGAAATTCAGCTGAATGAATATGGTAAAGTACTATACGCCGGAGCCGAAATGAATTTAAAATTATTACGAACCTTTAAAGAACTTAGTCAGCTTCAAACCAAATTTTGACTTCAACAGGCTGTAACAAGATATCTGAAAAAAAAATTTCAAGCAAACATTTGTTCTAATCAACCGCCACCAATTTGGATACAAAACATAAAAAGGTAACTAAAAAGGATAACACAAGCAACGTGAGCAAAATCAACTAGTCAACAAAAATAAACCAAGCTCTAGTTTTTCTTTGAATCGCCTGTTTATGCGCCTATTTTAGCAAAATGTATTTCTAATGCAAATTCCTCAGCTTATTTTAAACCTTAAATGCCGGTTTTAACTATGCTATTGACTTTCCCGTCGGCGTGGAATCTCTGGAATGAAAAATTATTCAGGCCATGTGAAGTAATCTCAACTACGGAACCGGATCCCTTCCACTACCACCCACATTTGAAATTCAGTTTCGAAAAACTATTTTAATGTTTGTAACATTCGCACGGAAGTACTTATCGACGGAAAATAAAGCTAAGCTCTAAAACGACTGGCTAGCGTCTAAACACAGCTCTACATGCTTTTCACCGTCTCTGCCAAAGCCAGTTCTTTTGGTGCTCTTTCTAACATCAGGTCGACAAAAAAAACATCAGGTTCCAGAGTATTTTGTTCCAGTGTAAACTGGCTTGCTTTCATATTCACATATCATAGCGACAAAAAAAAACGTTACTCTTTCCGGCTTCGATCAGAACGCTCTAATTAACTGAATAACATGCAAAAATAGTGAGCTCATGGCTGGGTTTCAGTATCCCCAGACCACGAGTTCACTCCTAAAAACAGGGCTTCTACTTATTTATTATATTACTATTGTATTTATTCAGTAGATAAAAATCATCATCTCCATCGAAGATGGATCAACCCTTTCCCTCAACTCCTAGCTTTTCATAATCTGAAAACGGAATTGGATGTTATTAATTCAATTCATGTGACATTCGACCAGAATGGACAAAATGCAATCTCTGCAGACTTCGAAATTTTAGCAGTGAACCTTCCGAGTTAATGATTTTGAAGGATTAACGACGTTATTCGGATGATTAGCAGAACGGGGAAGGTCAGGATATTCTCGTATTTTAAAATTTTAAATTTTCGAAGTGATGACGTAACATTTCTGAGAAACGTCAGAAACGGCCATTTTAGCAAAAAGAACTAAGAAGAACAGAACAACTTTATCTGTGATTGCGAACAGAACGGAAATCGAAATTAAAGAAAACGACAACGAATTACAGAGAACGTTCCGAGTTGCAACTATTGTGCTGCTACAATAGTTCCAAGGCCGTTGCGAACAACGGTGAAGGGTGAAAACCAGCCTTCCGTGTTATCGTGAAATCGAACTTAAGGAGCTTGATTCAGTGGATTCACAAATCCGGAAGGGTTTCGGAACTGAAACTTTTAACCTGTTATATGAACTTTTAGCATCCTGTCATGTCCTGACTTGAATTTAACTGATATTTGGATTAGTTTTGACAAGGATGAGGTGCTAGGAGTTGGGGGAAAGGGTTGATCCATCTTCGATGGAGATGATGATTTTTATCTACTGAACAAAAACAATAGTAATATAATAAGTAGTAACCCTGTTTTTAGGAGTGACCTCGTGGTCTGGGGATACTGAGACCCAGCCATGAGCTCACTATTTCTGCATGTAATCTAGTTAATTTGAGTGTTTTGACCGAAGCCGAAAGCAGTAACGTTTTGTCGACCCGATGTTAGAAAGACCACCGAAAAGTACTGGCTTGGTAGAGACGGTGAAAAGCATGCAAAGCTCTGTTTAGATGTTAGCCAGTCGTCTTAAGACTTAGTTTTGTCTTCCGTCGATATGTATCTTCCGGGCGAATGTTACATAGATGTTTTTATGGCACTCCTGGGTGTTATTCTTGTGCCAGTCGGTCATATTTGGAAGTTTGACCTTGAGAAGAGCAGAAAACACTTGATTTTGGAGTGAAATTTAATTTTTCAAAATTTCGAATGGAACCTGTCATGCACGATTTTCTCGCGAGAACTGAAAATCAGAAAAAGGGATCAGAACAATTTCAGAACAATTGCGGGAAAGTTGTCAGATAAAAACGAGTGTGAAATTGCAATTCGCAATTTCCATCATAGTGAACAAGAGTAGAGCTGTCCTATCTGAAATAGAAGACAGAGTGTTCCCGAGAGAACAATTATTCGAACTGGACCAGAGTGAACCTTCGACGGAAAGGTGGACAGCTTGAGTGTCCCAATGGTCCACATAAAACTGCAGTCTAGAGTAAAAACTTGTTCTTGTTGTTAAAACTGACTGACATTAAACTTATCTTAGTTACTTTATTGATTCTTGAGTTGTTTACCGACTTATTTACTTCCTGGTTCTTGAGCGTGCTACAATGTGAGTACTTAATTTAAATTCTAGAGTGTGTTTTATGATTGTTATGTTGAGGTAAGGCGAGTTTTAGGTTGATCCATCTGAAATGGATCAAAGTTCCACTGTCTAATAAAAAAGCAACTTAACGGATTGTTCCAACCCGGTTTTTAACGGCGTTCATGTATTTTGGGTATTTTGAGACCTAAGTATGGGGACGTTCTTAATTCTAGAGTGGGGGGATATTTTGGTAGTAGCCTTAAGCAGTAGCGGGTCGTAGTCTCATGTCACAAGCGAACCGAATTGGCTCCGACTGATTTGAGGTGGAAAAACACAAGAGATAGTGTCCCTGACTCCCGAGCCAATAGTTATAGGGCCTCATGTGTGACTGTAGTAGACGAATGTTACATAGTGTTTTTATGGCGCTCCTGGGTGTTTACGACATCAAGACTACGGAGTCGAACCCACTTGAGACAGCTTCGGGCTGAATGCCCATTCTAGAGTACCGGCGGTACGGTTCGACAGGAACGTGCAAACCTTCCGGTTGTACCGTGATAGCTTTTTAAGAAAACTCGAGAAAATTTCCTGGTACGCTTTCCGAACGAGGCTTAGCTAACCGAGTAAAGGGGGGCAACTAGGGGGACAAAAACACGAGCAAAAAGACAAAAAGCAAAAAAAAAACCAAAAAAGAATAGAAAAAGGAACAAAAACCATAAAACGAAAAAAGACAGTGACTTTGACACCAGATTAGTTGGATCAAACCTTTATATTAATTAAATAGTATACCCATACTGTTTTACAAGTTCGATCGTTTCGATCAACCTAGCAATTTAAACCAGTAAACTGAATAAAGTGCCCGAAGTGGGGCGTTGTCAAGGGTTTTCAGATAGCTTGGAACTTAGCTGAACCAATAGGAGACTTGACTGGAAGAGGTGACCAGCCGAGTGGGAAAGTGGTTCAGGGACACTTGGCTGAACCAATAGGAGACTGGACTGGAACAGGTGACCAGTCGAGTGGGAAAGCAGCCAAGAAGGATTTGGCAATTCTCGAGTTCTCAAGTTGGGCAGAACGGGTATCGTTAGAATCCACATTACATTATAGGAGATAAGTGTAAAATTGGATAAGCGAAATCCCCCAGTTTTGAGGAACGTTTTTACTTGAGCAGGCCTGGAAACAGGTCTACGGTTTTCTCTTGAGAGGTTTAGCACCCGGCGCTTAAAGTAATTTTTAGGCTTAAGAAGGGGGGCTAGAAAGGGGGGAGGTTAGAACGGGGACTGGTTAGGCTAGAGGTTGGCGGTTGTAAATTGCAAAAAGGGGGAAATTAGAGTAACTAATTAGTCGACATCGTTGACTTAGTTACATTAGAAATTAACACGCGTTGGTAATATTAGGTGGAGATCCAAAATCCAACTCGAGTTAAGGCTGGTACGCTGGTTGGTTTGGTAGGGGGGACCGGATATAGACAGCTTTTGTGATACCCCATAAGATCACTAGTGGGGGGAGGAGAACGCGTGGCAATTAGGTACCAGACATTTTTTTTAGACGAAAGGTAGACATTGGTCACCTTTAAATTTTAGGTGGGCTCATTTTTCTGTTTTTATTACTTTTCTTACTTAAAATTTTTGTTGCATTTTATTGAGGATTTGTGTTTGGTTTTATACGAACAGGTGATCACAAGATACCTGCGCACCTACATTGAAATAGAAACAACCAAAAAGAAGAAGGGGGTCAGCATTTGGCTTTTAAGAGAGGGTTTTTGGGGAAATTTTACTAGAGCTTGAGTGGTGGTACAAGGTACGGTGGTTCAAGAAGACCCTACAACGAGGAAGACACTCCGTGACGAGTATTGGGACAAGACCGAAGAAGTCTTGGGACAGAGCAGTCTTGGGATAGTGGTCTTGGGACAGGGTCTTGGGACAGTGGTCTTGGGACAGGGTCTTGGGACAGTGGTCTTGGGACAGGGTCTTGGGACAGTGGTCTTGGGACAGTGGTCTTGGGACAGGGTCTTGGGACAGGGTCTTGGGACAGTGGTCTTGGGACAGGGTCTTGGGACAGTGGTCTTGGGACAGTGGTCTTGGGACAGGGTCTTGGGACAGGGTCTTGGGACAGGGTCTTGGGACAGGGTCTTGGGACAGGGTCTTGGGACAGTGGTCTTGGGACAGGGTCTTGGGACAGGGGTCTTGGGACAGTGGTCTTGGGACAGGGTCTTGGGACAGTGGTCTTGGGACAGTCTTGGGACAGTGGTCTTGGGACACTAGTCTTGGGACACTAGTCTTGGGACACCAGCCTTGGGACACTGGTCTTGGGACACTACCCTTGGGACACTAGTCTTGGGATACCAGCCTTGGGACACTGGTCTTGGGACACTACCCTTGGGACACTAGTCTTGGGACAGTAGTCTTGGGACACTAGCCTTGGGACACTAGTCTTGGGACAGTAGTCTTGGGACACTGGTCTTGGGACACTACCCTTGGGACAGTAGTCTTGGGACACTAGCCTTGGGACACTAGCCTTGGGACAGTAGTCTTGGGACACTAGCCTTGGGACACTGGTCTTGGGACAGTAGTCTTGGGACAGTGGTCTTGGTACAAGGGTCTTAGGACACTAACGGAGAGTACTGTGATAGTGACGAATAGTCTTGGGACGGTATAGAAATTGAAGTCAAATTACAACAAGTGCGTTTTAAGACAGAATAAGACAAATCGAAATAGGTAGGGTTAAGACCAAATTAAGGAAAATTTTTCGGAGGTTTTAGAAAGAGAATTGGATAAGGTTTTTAACACGTTATACAGAATTTGTTACCACAAAAAATATTTTTTTTACCCTTAGAATAGAATCGTGTATATAATAAAATTGTAAATAGAAGCAGTTGTAAATAGAAATAATGAGGCGGAGTAGGGTACCGGTGCTCGAAAAAAGGTCAAGTGGATCAAACACGAAATATAATTCATCGCTGCGCGGAACGACATCAACGGGCCCAAAGATAACGAAGACGAACTTTTCAGTTAACATGGTCAGCACAAGGAGTACAGCGGAGAACAGGGCGAAAGAGGGCACGGAAGGGGAGCGAGTAGAACCCACCATCGAGATTGATCTAGAGACACCCGATCAAAGTGTGGATGAAACAAGGAAGATGGCGACAGAGTCAACTCCAATGCCCAATGCAGAGGAACCGAACCAGAAACCCATAGAGTTCTCACCGATAGATGACGCGGAAGATGCAATAGGCAACACCGAAGAAACGGTGAAAGAAGACTCTCAAGTAAAGAGGACATCTTTTACGGAAAAATTGGGAATAATGTTCGGAATAAAAACAAAAGAAAACGTGACTGAAGAACCAAAAGCAGAAAGAGCACGAACGTTTGGGACAGTGAGCACGAAGACCTCAGAAGCCAATCCAAGAGAGGAACAAGCTAAAGCAGAGGCTACGGCCGAAGAGAGACCGACAGCTGACCATGAAGAGACTAACATTGAGCTGGGTGACTTGTTGGCGAAATTAAATCAGATTGACAAAAGACTTCAGCACAGTGAAGAAGACAGAGAGGTGATAAAAAAGGAGATAAGATACAACAAGCACGAGTATCTAGACAGTTATTTTAACCTAGCTAAGGCAACAGATGAGAGACTCAAGGAAATGTCAGATAAGGTAGAAGCCACCAATGAAGAACGAGAAAAGAACATCAAAACAGACATGCAACAGTTGAAGAACCGATATGATGATGTCAACAGCCAATTAGGGAGCCTGGAAAGGAGAATGGACACAATGAGCAGGAGTCAAGCCGAGAGTTCGTGTGAAATACAGGCAAAGTTGGATGCAATCTTGAGAGGTTCTACTCCACAAGAAAGACCGGCAGCGGATCGTACGCAAGGCACCAGAGTTGACTTTGCAGAACCACAAAGGAACAAACGACAATCGACACCGTTGCCCTTAACCAGGGATGCGATAAGCATAGCACCAACAGCTGCGAAAACAATAATGAAGAATGGAACGTCGAATACAACGACCGCTCCGGGAGATTCAACAGCTAACAGCAACACAGGACCGGATGCTATGACATGGGCCAGCACTTGGGAGATGATGAACAGGAATCTAGAGGCCTTCGCCACGAGGAACACTGACTCGAGCGACAGGAGAGAGGGAAAATCAAGAAAGACATTCAAGAAGCCAAAAGAATTCAAGGACGACTCCGATGGATGCATTGACACTTGGGTGGAAGTGATGAGATTACATCTAGAACAAGATAACTTGAGTGACGAAAGACAAGCATGTACAGCCATACTGAGCAACTTGGAAGGAACGGCATTAAAATGCGTGGTCGCAAAGAAGGAGGAAGAACGCGACACCGCGGACAAGATCTTCGAGATATTGCTGAATCGATTCGGGTCAGGCATGAAGGGTCACCAAGCGATGATGCGATTTGAAAAGAGAAGGCAGAGGGACGACGAGTCAATAGATCGGTTCCTAGATGACCTCGAGAGCTTGAGAAGGAGGAGTGACCCAGAGGAGTCGACAAATAGACGGAACTTTAGCATTGCCTCGAAGTTCATCGATGGGGTGAAAAGTGATGACTTAAGGACAATGTTAGCAACATACTACACATTGTCGAAGGACAGCGCACCCACCCCAGAAGAAATGAGACAGAAATCAAGAGAATACATGCTGATGAAACCTAAGAAGTACTCATATTCTGAAAACAGGAACACGCAAGGGGGAAGCCAACCCCAGAGGTCATCATGGTACAAACCTAGAGATGATATGGACAAGCGCAGATCATGCGCGAACTGCGGGTCAGCGGATCATCATGTGGCTGACTGCACAACGTACAAACAAGGCATGAAGAGCCTAGGTTATGCACCGGATGAAGAGGATATGAGCCAGATGGAGGAACACGAGTACTATAATGGCTTAATCATCAAGATAGGCGCCAGATGCTTCTTCTGTAACCAGGAGGGGCACTTCAGAATGGATTGTCCCTTGTTCTGGGAAGCGGTCAAGGACCAGAATCACCCCAAACATAAGTTGGCATTAGCGGCGGTGCAGAATCAGCGGAACAGGCAAAACGAGTTTGAATCTAGGAACTTGGGGGCACCAAACACCGAATTGCCGACGAAGACAGTGAAAGCTGTTACACATGTTAGCGGTGCGTTAGAATCCGCGGCCGGAAGCTCTCTAGAGATAAATTATGAGAAAGCGGCGACGGAAGCAATTGCCAAAGTGAAACAAGATCTGGCTGCGAAAGAAATAGAGCAACGACTAAAGTTGGAGATCGAAAGACAGAATTTTAACGAAGCATTAACCGGATCGAACTCAATACCAGAGGCTAGAACGGGCTCAATGAAGACGGGAATTGTAACACCGTGAAAATGGTGACAGGTAAACCTTTTGGAATATCGAAAATCGGAGCAAGAATAATGTCGATAATCACAGTGGGCGGACACGAGGTAACCAGAAACTTGAGCGAGCCGAGCGACCAGACGATAATGCACATTGACGTGTATGCAGACTACTTGAGTGGAATAAGTCCACAAACGACTTCTAGAGCGCTCAGGGCACTACTCACGAGAGGGGGCAGCAAATCGGTACGTGTTGATAATAGGTACACTGAAGCTTATGGTCCACACGAGGTCATGCTAAATATAGATGGAATCAACATCTATACCAAGACGATGATAACATGCGACGAAGACCTAATTGGACAAATCTATGTAGGGAAAGAAGAATTGAAAGTAAGATCGATCGGACACTGTGCCATGCTTGAAGAAGATGCAATGCACATCGGGACGGAAGCAGACGTGACAGGGCACGTGCTAGACATAAATGGCAAAAAGACTCAGTTGCGTGGATTACTTGACACGGGAGCAGTCTTGAGCGTCATACCAATCGAAACATGGGAAAAGATGGGCTTTGACAAAGGTGACTTGATAGACTCGAGAATACGGCTGTCAGCTGCAAACAAAGGGGCCCTACGGGTGCTGGGCAGGACGCCGATAATAGCCCTCAATTTGGGGGAACGTAACCTGTGGATGAGCTTCATCGTGGTAGAAAACCTAGATGAATCTGACCAATTCATTTTGGGCAGAGACTTCATCAGGAATTTCGACGTAACGATTGATCTAAATAATGCAATGTTCAGGATACGGAACCCGGATAGGAGGTACGCAATCAAACCGGTAAATTTAATAATGGCGAATGAAAACAAAGCACCGGTATTCTTGAGTAGGAGAGTGAGGTTAAAAGCTAATGAAGCGGCAATCGTAAGCTTGAGGATGAAAAATTATAATGAACTAAGTGACAACAAGCAAGTGTGTATAGTTCCGAATCCCAATAGTCAAAGCGCTGCTGTTTTAGGAAGATCATTTTCGATAACGAAGAGCGGCCTCTGCGTCAGTGTCTTGTTGAATACCCTTGATATACCGATCACGATACAGAGAGGGAGGAAGCTGGGATATGCTTTACCGGTTAAAACTCGATATGAAACAATTGAAAACTCAAAACAAAATGAAGTTGTTGATTGTCCCAACCACAGGGACAAAATTTGTATCTTGAGACGATTGCAGAGAATAAAAGATTCTTCAGGTCTTATCAAATCACTTAAGTCAGAAACGGACGATGGGCTTTCGAGCTGTTCGAACTTTCCAGAGCGACCCACACTAGATGAAATGCAAACTGATAAACCGGTTCTGCCGGAGATTGAACATTTAAGGGGCAAACTGAAAGATGAACAGCTCGAAGCTATCAAGGACGTACTAGAGCGAAACGAGGAGGTCTTTTCAAGGCATAAGGCGGATATCGGGTGTTGTAATTTTGTTGAACATGAAATTGAACTTGAGGAAAACGCGGTACCACACAGGGAGGGGGCGAGTTGCATGACCCCACACAAATCGGACGCGTGTAGAAAAGAAATCGAAACGTTACTAGAGTATGACATGATAGAACCATCCAAGTCACCGTGGGCGTGTGGAGTAGTGATGGCCAAAAAGAAAGGCGACCAGTTAAGGTTTTGTTGTGACTTTCGATACCTGAACTCCGTCACGGTGAAGGATGCCTATCCCATACCTAGAATTGATGAGAGCCTCTCGAAGTTAGGTGATGCAAAATTTTTTACGACTCTTGATTTAGGCTCAGCCTTTTGGCAAGTACCACTAAGGAAGCAGGACAGGGACAAGACAGGGTTTGCCTGCGAGTTGGGTCTGTTTCAATGGAAACGGATGCCGTTTGGACTTTGCAATGCCACAGCCACGTTTCAGCGGTTGATGGCACACGCGCTAATAGGCGTGACGAAGAAGTACGGCAACCTGGTAATGTGCTACGTGGACGACGTGGTAATAGCAACGCCGACACTAGAAGACCACATCGAGAGGCTTGACGAGGTGTTTGCGTGCATGAAAAGATCGGGGCTGAAGTGTAAACCATCAAAGTGCGAGATACTCAAGGACTCGATTAAATACTTGGGCAGGATGGTAGATAAACATGGTATCAGACCTGACCCAGACGCCGTGGAAGCAGTCCTAACCTGGAAATCACCGAAGACGGAGCACCAGCTGATGAGCTTCCTGGGTTTCGCCAACTATTATAGAGAATTCATCAAGGGCTATGCGGACAAGGTATACCCGATGCAACAACTAATGAGACATAAGGGCAAGAAGTTCATGTGGAACAACGCGGCAGAAGAGTCATTCCAGAGAATAAAGAAAGAGCTATGTGAGGCACCAGTACTGGGTATGCCGACAGAGAAGGGGATGTACGTGCTAGACACGGACGCGTCAGTAGTCGCTATTTCTGGGATTCTCCATCAAGAACAAGAATGGAATGGGAAGACAGTCTTGAGACCAATAGCATACGGGAGCAAGGTCCTAAGTGACACAGAAATGAAGTACGGAGCACCGAAAGCAGAGATGTTCGCGGTGGTCACCTTTGTCGAAAAATACAGAGCATACCTAGGCAGTGAGCCCTTCAAGCTGCGAGTCGACAACCGAGCACTAAGCTGGCTGAAAACGTATTCAATGGACCAGAGCTATATTGGGAGGTGGATAGTTCGCTTGGATGGATACAACATGATAATTGAGCACAGAACACGAGATAAACATCAAAATGCTGACAGCTTGAGTAAGAAGACGGAGTTCTACGAGAGGCAAGAACAAAGAGAGGCGGACAGACCTGAGATCAAAGACGGCTTCTCCTTCATGGACAAAGAAACGTACGACAGTCTTCCACTCACGAGATGGCTGGACAAATCAGGCAAACCGATTGAAGATCATCCCGAATTGCCGAAAGAGCCTCTTGAAAAGACCATCTTGAAGAAAAGCAGAGGGATTCCGATAGGAATAATGCTCAAATCCAAGATCGTGAGGGAAACACTCAAGGCAAAAGGTTATGATCTCATCCAGGTAGAGGAGGGAACGGTCCGAATAGATGAAGACTTAATGAGGTTGCTTGAGAAACTATCAGATGACAAGCCCGTGATCCAAGGGAAAGGTCAGGAGGCACCGGAACTAACCATACTTCGGAGAGAAGAAACAGTGAACAATACTGATGTCTCAAAAGGAAGCATCACTGATAGCAAGGAAGTCGTGCGATCACTAGTTGAAAAAATCCCCGAAAAAATTCTGGAGCAGACAAAAGTCAGGGATAAGAAAGTAACATTCAGAGAAGAAGTTGAACACCTGGGACTAGATCAAGAGTCCGGGGAGTGGTCCAGATTCATAGAAGAAGACGAAACCGGAGAAGGGAAATTGTCCGGGGAGCGTAAAGAGTGGGATGAAGACTCGGATGAGAGCAGCGAAGACCAAGACAGTCTATGCATGATACTGGCGGAAGAGAAGATAAGACAGCACGACAGGGAATTACAGACGGATCCATCTGCAGGGACGTATAATCTGGAAATACAAGAGGTACGAGGTGGTGAAGAGCTCGAGAAAATAGCAGTTTCAAGAAAACCACTAAGGGAACTATCGTGCAACTCAAACGTCAGAACGAATCTGGTACCAGAAGACGACATGAAAATCGTGAAAAGGATGATATGTGTGAAACTGAGCGATGACATCCACAACCCTGGTGAGATGAATGGACAGATCATGGCGCTAAAGGAGCACGTTAAGGCGAGATACAGGCTGTCTGACCTAATAAGGGCCCAGAAGAATGACAAAATGACAAGTAATCTCTCCAAATGGATCCATTCGGGAGTCAAGGAGAAGGGGGAACTTGAGGAAGACAGCTACAAGATCTTGAGCCAGTTCTACAAAGAAAAGAGAGACTTACTTTATCACACAGCTGAAGGGGTGGTAGCGTGCAAGAGAAGAGATGAGGAAAAAATATTACACAAACACAACCTCATCATACTACCACAATTGTACCAAACGGAGGTGCTTTTCAGATCACACGACCAGATGGGCCACCAGGGGATAGATAAAGTACAGCAAAGGATACTTCACAGGTTTGATTGGCCGGGAATGAGAAAAGCTTGCGAGAGATGGGTGAATGCCTGCCTAGCATGCCTTCAAGTAAAAGACCCAAGGAAGATGAAGTTTCCCCTCAAGTCTGTCGAGAGTTCGGAATTCAATGAAGTGGTGCAGATAGACCATCAGAAAATCTGCATGACGGAGTCGGGTTATAACCAAATACTAGTTATAATAGATCACTTCACCAAGTTGGCGGAAGCGGTTCCGTGCCAGACAGCCTCGGCAGAGGAGACATGTGATCACCTGATAACGCATTGGATATCGCGGTATGGTTGTCCAATGACTTTCCAGTCGGACAACGGCAAGGCTTTTGTGGGGGACTTGACAAAAGAATTGATGAAGAGATCACACATTGCTCAAGCGCACTCGACGACCTATCATCCACAGACCAATGGGTTGGTAGAGAGACAGAACAGGACACTGGTCAACATGCTCAGGGTGTACTGCTCGAGATACATGACGGACTGGGACAAATACCTGCCACAGGTAGTAGGAGCCTATAATAGTACTCAGCACTCAACGACGGGTATCAGTCCTTTCATGATGTTGACAGGCAGGGAAAGGGCAATGCCTCTAACATTCTTCTACCCGGAGTACGAGGGGAAGAGGACGTCACCTCAAGCATACGTGAAGGAAGCGATCAAAAGACAACAAGAGCTAAACGAGCTATGTCGGAGAAACACGGCGCAAGCGCAAATGAGGCAACGCAAGAAATATGACGAAAAGATACTAAGAGCAAAGCCATACGAAGTGGGCCAATACGTGTGGGTTTTCCAAAATGTCATACCGCCCAAGGGAACAAAGAAACTACTCAAGAAATGGAGAGGACCGTTCATGATTACGGAAGTACATCAACAAGGAAGGTTCTATCGCTTGAGTACAGGGCGAGCAGCACATTACGAAAATCTGAAGCCTCACATTCCGTCTCCGGAGGACTGGTGCCTGCCAAAAGACATGGAAGGTCTTGAGTACCTGGTGGTGGAACCAGCGTGCGAAGTGAATGAGAAAGGCACTAGAGAGAAAAATGATGGTAATGAGAACTTGAGTTTGGACGACAACGAAAAGATAGAAGTGGAGTCGGATGCAGGTTCATTTGTAGAAGAAGACTGGAACGATCCCGAGCAAAACGAGGTACCGAAGTGGATGGAACCGGATCGACCAACACCACCGGAAACCAGGACGGGCAATCGTAAACGAACAGGTATGAGGTACAATAGGTACGGGGATGACTTCTTGATCGATAAGATACAGCCAGACAAGTTGGGCGATGAACTACTAAGCGCAGGCGAACTGGAAGCCGAAGAGGAATGGCAGGTCATTGACGATGGTGGACATTATCCGCAGGATGATTACTCGACGCCAGAATTGGAGACGGATCTCGAGCAGAGTGAAATAGAAAGGAGGGAGAACACGAACTTGAGGATTCTAGAGTGGATGCGTGATGTCAAAGACGAGAGCCGCGAAGGACAAAGCATTCAGCAAATCGATGTATCAGCAGCAAATTACATGAAGACAGAGGACCCTCTTTTCGGATGGACAGCAACAGACAGGCCACTGGACATCCCCAAGGACAATTCAGACCCGACTACATCGACGGGGACGTCGATAAATATTTTTGTCCGGGGAGTGGGGGTAGGACTTACCCACACCGAAAATTTGATGATAAAGAAGCTCAAGGAAGTGAGGGAAACAAGCGGATTGGAACTGGAGGAAGAAGAACCAGAGCCTACCATAGGAAGGAATTTCAAAACGAAATTCGAAATACCCAATGAATACTCAGAGAACATCATGATAACGGATAGCGACTTCATCCTGTCAAACAGGACCAGCGCGATCTGCATCACGGCGGACATGAGTTTCAAATCAAGATTGGAGGCTGACTTCAAAAGAGAGTACCAGAACGTAGAGTTTCTGTTCAGACAGAGGCCAGGACTGGGAGGCATAGCAGCGCTTCCACCGTCAGTGGCACAAGTCCCGGGCAAATACCTCTGCTTCCTAGTAACGAGAGTCAACGACAGAAACACAATTGATCCCGAACACGTGATATTGGCACTGACAAGACTACGTGACTTCATGATTGAAAGAGGAATAGTGGAGGTCTCGATGCCGGTGTACGACCCAAACAGGGGCAAACTGAGCTCGAGGGAATTGTATGCTATCCTACATGTGGTCTTTGCAGAAACCGAGATAATGGTGCATCTTCACAAGAAGTACTACTTGAGCATCGCCTGAGTCGGGTACATGGAGGTATCGAGTCGGGTGTGAGGGAGGAGTCTTGAGTTAGGTACTGGGGTGCGGCGCAGGTAAAGGGATCTTAAGATGTGATTGGCATGACAATTGAATTTTAAAAGAAAGAATTGATGGTGCTAAAACATAAAATGAATCTGCATGTTCTTAAGGGAAAATCCAATCGAATTGCTTTAAGTGATATGAGAATGATAAGATTTTAACCATATGGGTAGAAGGGGGGTCTCTAGGTTAGGAACGTGACATGCTAAGTTTTAATGAGCTTTCTGTTTTCAGATCGAGTTTGAAAAACAAAGTTGAAAATCCAACTACACTCAAGCGAGAAACAGAAAGAGAGAATCTTGATTGAACACGCGATAATCCGAATCTACAGCAAGTACTTGCAAGAGAGCATTTCTAGAGAATTCTTGAATTGGGTAATACTTGAGTTGGTAAGGTAATTCTTGAGTTGGTTAGGTAATTCTTGAGCTGGTTAACATCTACCTATATACATCCCGAAGTTGCAAAAATGGCAGACCGATTCTGGAACTCCGTGCCCGCGGCTCTGAAGAAGCCCACTCTTGACGAGCTGTACAGACGCTTGAGGGACCTGGACTACACCCAGATAGACGAGAGAATGGCGGTGATGCTGAATGCGATCCTCCAGTTGGAGGACCAGGGTGAGTGCAGGGAGTCTGCGACGGAGGCTGTCTTGATGGTCGGCTACACCACCGAGGGCATATCAAATCGAGAACAGACCAGATGGTTATCTTGGAATGCGGATGGAGGAGTAAGGGGCTTTGACTTGGCAAGAAATCCTGGCCTGAGTAACAACACCGAACACGGCGCAGGAGAGTTTCCGCTACCGACGAGACCAACAGCAAGATCCACAGGCCAGAGCTCGAGTAAGGTGCCGTCGATGTCGCGAGCGCAACAGACGACAGAGGCATATCCAGATCTGGGGGTCCTAAAGAAAGAGCTTGAGAAGGCGCTGAAGGAAAAGAATAAAGCGAACCTCGATCGGGATCAGGCGAAGCTGGATAGGGAGAAGCTTCAGCTGGAGAGGGACCAGGCAGTCGACGAGCGAGATCAGACGTTGAAATTACTTGAGATGCTGAGGGCTGAACATCAGCAGGAGCTAAGGGTGCGGGAGAACGTCGCGAATCGTGATCAACTAAAGTCGGAGTTGGAAAGGATAGAACAGCGACAACGCGAGCTTGACGCACAAAAGGGAGCCAGGTCTAACGAACGAGTGGTGACAAGCTCGAGGCCGGAGTCGCGCATGGAGGTGGATGAAGCTCCCAGGGCTAGAGGACGGTTCAACCTTGACCGCGAGGCCAGGGAACACATGAGTGAAGGCTTGGAGGTCTGGATACCGAATGACGTGACGCCTTCCTTGCGCAACCTAGAGACCCAACCTGTACGCCCTCTGATGGATGTGGTGTTACCCGGATATACCCCAACCTCGACCTCGAGTGGCAGCCAGGTGAGTGGCGCCTCATCGCGCCTGAAGGAGCTGGGCGAGAAATTGCAGCAGCAGAGTCGTGAAAGATCGACAAGGCCAGAGCTTCCCCCAACTTGGAGGGAACAGCCGGTCAGAAACGTCGTGATCGCGAGCTACAAGAAGAATACAGAAGGGAACTACCACAGGCACAATCGGCTGGACTGGAGTGCGGAACAGGGAGCCAGGAGGGACTGCTTCCATGACGCAGCCTGGGTGGAGTATCTAGCGCCACCTCGTGTGCCAGAGGGTGCAGTTCACCTAATTATAGGGGATAGCCTGGTGCGGGTGTTGACCCAGATACGGTCACACTGGCAGACAGGAGTCTTGAGTTTCGCTGGAGCTGCCACGCCACAGATGTTGGCAACCCTGGACATGATAGGGATGACCAAAGTTTACACAGTGACCCTGATGGTTGGGACCAACGACGTGTCAAGGGGAGAAGCGAGGAAAATAACGAGGCTGTGCGACAAGATGAGCTGCCTTCTTGAGGAACTGAGGATCCAGATGGACCCCATCCTGCTGACGGTATGCACGGTCCCCTACAACATGATGTTTGATCAGCACGCCCTAGAGATGAACCAGAAGGTGCGGAGCCTGAACAAGGCGATCCGAGACATACACCGAAAGAGTGTGCTTCCTCTCAGGCTGCTGGACATAGCTGAACGCATGGAGAACAAGGGATTCCCTGAAGACACCTCGAAAGATGGAATCCATTTCGATAGGCCAAGGGGAGCGGAGTGGCTGAACGACGTCTTCCAGGAACATATAAACACACTAGAAGCGGACCTGCTGGAGACAGCCCAATTCACTTTAGGACCACCTCCCAACCCACCATTCCTTGCCTCGAGGGCCTTGGCTGGTCGCTTGGGAGGAGATTGTGATTAGTTCCGATGATGAAGAGGAACTGTTGAGACAGTTTGCCGCATCTAGCACTTCAGGATGCAGTACCTCCAAGGCGAAGAGTACGAGATGAATGGGCAAATCGGATGGATCTTGAGTCTTGAGAGGGAAAGGGGGCTTGAGTGTGAATCCGAGTGAAACTTGGATTCACGAAAAAGAAATTTTAACAAAGCAAATATTGTTACTAATATACTATATTTATTATATAAATCGAAATGCTGCATGACAATTTCCTGATTGAATAGGACAAAAGAGATTTTAAAATGATTGGCTTGAAAAGCGAAAATTCAAGGGTGCAGGTGTGTGCAGATTTTGATTGCTGTTTAGCAATAGTGTGAAAATTTTACATGGCTGTGAATTTTGGGGTGTAGATAAGCTTAAGTCTGCTGCAAACTTCTGTAAATGACCACTGGCACTGTATCTTGAGCAACACTCGGTTTTCTGGGACTCACTGGCAGAAGACAGCACGCGATGAGGACATCGATCTCGAGTCCGGGGAGTATGTGCCAGTCGGTCATATTTGGAAGTTTGACCTTGAGAAGAGCAGAAAACACTTGATTTTGGAGTGAAATTTAATTTTTCAAAATTTCGAATGGAATCTGTCATGCACGATTTTCTCGCGAGAACTGAAAATCAGAAAAAGAGATCAGAACAATTTCAGAACAATTGCGGGAAAGTTGTCAGATAAAAACGAGTGTGAAATTGCAATTCGCAATTTCCATCATAGTGAACAAGAGTAGAGCTGTCCTATCTGAAATAGAAGACAGAGTGTTCCCGAGAGAACAATTATTCGAACTGGACCAGAGTGAACCTTCGACGGAAAGGTGGACAGCTTGAGTGTCCCAATGGTCCACATAAAACTGCAGTCTAGAGTAAAAACTTGTTCTTGTTGTTAAAACTGACTGACATTAAACTTATCTTAGTTACTTTATTGATTCTTGAGTTGTTTACCGACTTATTTACTTCCTGGTTCTTGAGCGTGCTACAATGTGAGTACTTAATTTAAATTCTAGAGTGTGTTTTATGATTGTTATGTTGAGGTAAGGCGAGTTTTAGGTTGATCCATCTGAAATGGATCAAAGTTCCACTGTCTAATAAAAAAGCAACTTAACGGATTGTTCCAACCCGGTTTTTAACGGCGTTCATGTATTTTGGGTATTTTGAGACCTAAGTATGGGGACGTTCTTAATTCTAGAGTGGGGGGATATTTTGGTAGTAGCCTTAAGCAGTAGCGGGTCGTAGTCTCATGTCACAAGCGAACCGAATTGGCTCCGACTGATTTGAGGTGGAAAAACACAAGAGATAGTGTCCCTGACTCCCGAGCCAATAGTTATAGGGCCTATTTTTCTTAAGCCTCATGTGTGACTGTAGTAGACGAATGTTACATCTTTTTAACATCATGACCGGCAGAACCGTTAACGAGCACTCCGCGCCGAGCGGATGCTCACATTAACGCCCTTATTAGGCCTAAACCGCCGGGGCGGAGGGGTGGTTCGGAGCGCGGAAGCCCTCCGGATTACCGTGAATAGCTTTTTAACTTAGTTAAGACCGAAAATTCACGAACCAGGAAGGGTGGGGGGATCGGCCATTCCCTCATCCCCTGAGTGGTTTGTGACCAAAAACACTTAAAGATATAAGTAAAACCAAACAAAAAGTAGTATAGTACCCAAGAAAATCTAAAAACATAAAAAATTGCCAAAAAAACCAAAAACAGTAAAAAAAGTAAAAAATCAGTAGAAATCATCCCCCCAGACAAGATGTGATCCGACCCCCCCGTTTGTTGTTGATAGATATATTGTTGTTACAGGCATTTATATCAGTCAGGATCGTTACGATCAGTTTTGTAGCCCGTTTGTGAGGCTTGTACTGTAGGGTTATTTGAGCATTTAAGCACGTTAATGCTAAATTGCGCTCAATTCGGAAGGGTCAGCTGATTTGCGCTCAATTCGGAAGGGTCTTGGGTGAAGACCGATCCGGCAAGCAGTACAAGGAGCAACAAGAAGGGGCTCAACGACAACAACAATCGACTGTTGGGTATCGTTAACAAGTTTTGTAGCCCTTTTGGTACAAAAAGTAAGATAGTAATCTGTGGGGGGCTCGACAGTGCTGCACTGTAGTGACCCTTCACCGAACTGCGAATATCCGAGTTAAGCACCTTAATTCGGATATTAAGGAAACCCGGAGGGGTATAGTATTACTAATATTATTATTTATATAGCCTATATTAATAGTCTTATATCGTTTTTCAGTGAAAAACAACGAAAACAGACCGGTTTTTAGGGTCAAAATAGCGATATTTTGATCCCCCCACAAGTCGCGATTTTTGAGATATCGATATTTTTTGAAACGAAAAAAGCGCTAAATTAGTGAGTTACATCGTAACTGTGCTAGTATAATAGGTAGAATCGGTTGAGTTTAGTTCAGAGGTGGTTGGAACTATTTTGGTACCAAAAACCGAATTTTCGTGATTTTTGAAAAAACAGAACACTATAAAATACGAAATTTTTTTGAAATTTTTGAGTTAGGACAGTAAAATTAGTTGTTCGGACAACGTCCACTAGTGAATCTACGAGTTTTGAAACCCGCTACCCGAAAGCCTTCCGGGTTGCAGAGAAATCGGACATAACGTGTTTGATTTGGTGGATTCATCAATCCGGTGGGGTCCAGGTAGCATAGTTTTTCGCAAATTTTTTCTATAAAAGCGTTTTAGATCGGGTCTTTTGCATTGAACTAGAAGAGTATAGGCCTTCTGAGCTCGGATCAAAAATTTTTAGGTCGGAAGGACCAGAATTGCGGAAAAAGTTAGGTGGAACCTATAAGTGAGAAATTTTTTGAGTTTGCAAGAAAGACGTTTTGGCTAATAACTTTTCGACAACTCGACAGATCCGGTTAATCTTGGTACCATTAGATCAGAAATTAGCTAAACTTACTAGTAGGAATTACTCAAAAAAGCGAGCGAATAAATTTTTGGAGATTGTTTTTAGCAAATTACACAAATCCGGAGGGGTACACCCTTCACGTTTTATAAATTTTTCTGAAAAACCCTTAGACCCCTACCAAAAGGTAATAGCGGTTGAATAAAGTAACTTTAGGCCAGTCTAGACCAAAAGGGAGGGCTAAAGGCACAGCAAAAGCTTAATCGAGCCGAAGTAGGGCCAGCGATAAGACCCTTCACCGTTGGTGTGAATTGTCAAATAAGAAGCTTAACTTCAATCCGGAAGTGTCTAGGAAGCTAGCACATACCCTTCCCAGTTAATTGAAAGAGCATAATTGCATCGGAGAACGTATCAGGAGGGGTATAGGTTGAAAAAAGGAAATCTCCGAAAAGCTACTTTTTACAAAACCGGAGGGCTCCCAATCCGGAGGGGTCAAACATTTTCAAGCTAGGAGGGGTCCGAATCCGGAGGGGTCCGAATCCGGAGGGGTCTTATAGTTGCTAATTCGGAGGGGTCCGAATCCCGAGGGGTCTTATAGTAACCAACTCAGAGGGGTCCAAATCCGGAGGGGTCTAGATTCTATCAATCCGGAAGGGTCCTATTTGTGCCAATCCGGAGGGGTATTGTTTTATTAAGGACTTAGGTAGACGAAAGAAAGACTAAAAAGTGAGAGGTATTAGGTTATTAGCACACAGGCTAGGTATCAGTGACTGCACTGGTAACTTGCCTTTCAATAAGAACCAGACTAATACAGAACAGGTCCGAACTCGGATATTCGCGACACTAAGTCTAAATTAAAAAGAGCGTGATTCATTGGTGTGGATTGAAACATAATACGTTTTTGGGAAAAGTGACTGCCCTGAGGATTTTAGTAGGTCTAGCTCGGGCAGTCCGAAGGCAGAAAGGTAACACAGTACTCGGTGGGTGCAATAGACGCCCACTTGAGAAAATTACTGCCTTCAGAGTTTTGTCTGTTTGGTGCAGCACCGAGCAGGGAAAACTTTTTCTTTAAAAGACAGGTTCGACTATTGTACTGCGACCGACTAAGAGTACAAGACACATACGTTTTTTTTATATAATACATTCATATTGTGTCAAAATAAATTATTTGTTTTTGATTTTAAATCAACATAAACTGTGCTTGATTGGGTAGTGAGTACACTATCTTTTAAATTGACTGATAACATCATATTGTGCTAATTTCAAAATCTTTGGACCGATAATCGGTTAGTGTGAATAAATTTTTTACAAACTGTACTCTGACAACATACAGGGATTCTTGGTCACTATTTAATAGAATCTTGTGGAATTTATTGTGTTGTGTCATTATTATTGTTAATAAAACTATAAGGTCTCTAGCAATCGAGTTAAGTATAGGCATTAAAAAGTGACAAATAGAAAATGAGTCTAGACAAGTCAAGGATACCAAAACGAGGTAATAGCTCTAGGAAATTCATACCTGAAAAGCAAAGAAAAACGATGACCGATCCTTTTGTGGATTGGATCAAGCGATCCCGGTCCGATAAAGAGGAGACGGTTTCAGGCAGAATGGTTGAAACGAGAAGTCAGAAGACCTCAGAAGAGCGAAGAGAACTGTTAGAAGTGGAGGTCAATACGGACCATACCATGAACGACAACCAGGAAGTAAATGGACTGGAAGGGGGAGGCAGAAGGCTGGCGAGTGAATCTACTCCGGTAGAACAAGGCCAAGATTTTGCCACTTCCACCGGGACATTGGATCGGGAAGAGATGTCGGAACTGTCCGCATCTCAACTGAAGTAGCGGCAACTAGAAGATCTCCGACAGACAACACTATGATGGCAAGCTGAACTGGGAAGCAAACAACGTCATCATCGTTCTCAGAAAGAATGAAGAACACCTTTGGAAACATCTTTCCATTCAGCATGGGAGGAGGAGCAGGAAACGATGGTGAGTCCCAGGAGGATGAGGAAGATGAAGAAGAACAAGGGGACTTTGGATCTCAAGTCAGCCTCAATAGTTCGATCCAGGAGAGTGAGGCACACGAAGGAAGAGAGACTGGAACCATGGACAAATTTGGTGTAGTGACAACGATAAGCAAGGAGGCAAACACACCGGGCCAGTCAAAGGACTTCGCGATTAGGACAAATTCGGAGCCACAACCTGGAGAGAGTAGAACCAGAGGGCTCGGCAACGCGTTAATGGATCCTGAAATAAATAATGAAATGACGTTGAGGCAGAGAGTCAAGGCCCGGATCTCGACCAGCACGAAGCTACCTGGGACCGACAGGGTTACACCACCACTAGTGACGCCACTCGTGGATAACGGGGCAGCACTAGAGTAAGCCTTAAACAACATAGTGGACAGTTTAGAAGAACAAAATGAACAGATGTCCATAAGAATGAGTGAACTAGAAAGAGCAGTTCACATTGAAAGAGAAAGTCTGCGGGAAGAAATAAACCGCAATAGACAAGAAGTTGGCAGAAGCGAAAAACGCTTGAAAGAAAGAACGGACGAACATATGACGAGGAACTTGTCGCGAATGACAAGAGAGGCGGAACAGAGGGAGTTACGCTTAAGAGCCGACATGGAGAAGTTAAGAATTCATCAAGAGCAGTCTCTTGGGACTCTTGACACAAAGATAGACGCGATGATGGAGAGGCGAACTCAGGCTATCATGGATAGGTTGGACGGGCTACTAAGCAGCAAGAGTGGACCAAAAGAAGGAGAGCCGAACTCGGGAGGTCCCAGCAGGGAACCGAGGGTGAACTTCAATGAACATCAAAGGAGGAAGACGTATGGATCCACTAGAGGCAGGGGCAGTTCATCAGGCTATGCCACAAGGGGTAATACAGCATGGGGCCCAAACAGTAGAGCAAGTTCAACGGGGAACAGACAAACCTCTAACGAACGACCAACGCAAAACACACATGCGACTGGGAGAAGTGATTCCGGCAACAGGGGGCATGCAAGCCCGAGGAGGAGTCATGTAGGTCAAGAGGGAAACACTCACGGCGATTCGGATTGCAGGGATGCACCTCATACAGAGCCTTCGACGAGGTGTGAGGACACTCAAGCAGGACACTCAAGGGATGCTACGGCAATGGCCACAGCATTTGAACCCCTAAACAGGTCTTTGGAGACATTCCTGACAAGGTTATCAAGAACCAATGAACGCAGTGAGAAGTCCAAAAGAGTCTTTAAGAAACCAAGATGCTACAAAGACGAATCTGATGGCTGTATTGATACCTGGATAGAGGTAATGAAGTTGCATTTTGAGGAAGAGGACTTGTCGGAGAGACAGGAATGCAGTGCGCTCACCAGCAACTTGGAAGGGACAGCCCTGAACTGTGTCATGGCCAAGAAGCAATATCAACGTGACACTGCTGAAAAAATCTTCGAAATCTTGTTAAACCGTTTCGGATCAGGGGTGCAGGGACACCAGGCGATGATGCGCTTCGAGAAACGGAGGCAACGAGAAGATGAAACCATAGACAAGTTTCTTGATGATTTGGAAATGCTGAGAAGACGCAGCCAACCGGATGAGTCTAACCGAAGGATGAACCTGGCCGTAGCCTCAAAGTTCATCGATGGTGTGAAAAATGATGAACTTCGCACGATGCTAGCAACGCATTACACACCACTATCAACTAATGCGCCAACACCGGAGGAGTTGAGGCTCAAATCAAAAGAGTATCTTTTGTTGAAACCTCCTTCGAGATCTGGATATTACAAGAACAATTATGGAAATTTTAACAACGGACCAGCAAACCAGCCTCGCAGACCAATTATTAGGATAATAACAGACGAAAATAAGGTACCAGTTTTTTTGGATAGAAAAGTAAAATTAAAACCAGGACAAGCTGTAGTAGCAATTTTTAGAATGAGAAATTTAAATTCGTTGAGTGATAGTAAACAGGTTTGCTTGGTACCGAATCCAAATAGTCAGAGTTCGGTGATTTTAGGCCGGAGCTTCTCGGTAACGCGAAACGGACTGTGTGTCAGTGTGTTGTTGAACACACTGGACACCACGGTTTCAATCCAGCGTGGAAAGAAGCTTGGCTACGCTTTGCCGATGAGGACCGACTATGAGGAGACAGAAAACTTGAAGAAATATAGTGTGAAAGACTGTCCTTATCATGCAAATAAAGATAAAATTTTAAAGAGAATTAATGAATTAAAATCTATTCATGAATTGTTTTCAATGAAATCCGAAACGGACGACGGCTTATCAAGCTGCTCGAATTTTCCGGAACGCCCCTCGTCATATGAACTAGATTCTGACAAACCGGTTTTGCCAGAAATAGAACATTTAAAAGGGAAAATAGGTGAGCGAGATTTTGAAAAATTGCGGGACCTCCTAAATCGGAACGCCGAGGTATTTTCAAAACATAAGGCGGACATCGGTTGCTGTAATTTCGTCGAACACGAAATCGAACTAGAAGAGGGCGCCGTTCCCCATAGGGAAGGCGCAAGGCGAATGACGCCACATAAATCGGAAGCGTGCCGAGCGGAAATAGAAATGTTGCTTGAATACGACATGATAGAACCCTCGAAATCGCCATGGGCTTGCGGAGTAGTAATGGCGGAAAAGAAAGGGGGGCAGCTTAGATTTTGTTGCGACTTTCGTTACTTGAACGCGGTAACGATAAAAGATGCGTACCCGATACCGCGAATAGACGAGAGCCTCTCTAAACGTGGTGATGCCAAGTTCTTCACCACATTGGACTTAGGTTCTGCCTTCTGGCAGGTCCCTCTGCGAAAGAAGGACAGAGAGAAAACCGGATTCGCGTGCGAATTGGGATTGTACCAGTGGAAGAGGATGCCCTTCGGCTTGTGCAATGCAACGGCCACTTTTCAAAGATTGATGGCTCAGGCGTTGACGAGAGTGACCAAGAAGTACGGGAATCTCGTGATGTGTTACGTGGATGACGTAGTAATAGCGACACCGACCCTGGAAGACCACATTGATAGGCTCGATGAGGTCTTTGGATGCATGAAAAGAGCAGGATTGATTTGCAAACCATCGAAATGTGAAATCCTTAGGGACTCGATTAAGTACCTAGGACGAATGGTGGTTAGGCATGGTGTGAGGCCGGACCCGGAAGCAGTGGAAGCAGTGTTGACATGGAAAGCCCCCAGAACGGACACACAGCTCCTGAGCTTCCTAGGGTTTGCAAATTACTACCGAGAATTCATAAAAGGATATGCGGACAAGGTTTACCCGATGCAGAAGCTGATGCGCAACAAAGGGAAAAAGTTCGAATGGAAAGATGAGGCACAGGTTGCTTTCGAGAACATAAAGCGGCAACTGTGCGAAGCGCCAGTGCTGGGCATGCCTACAGAAAAGGGCATGTATGTTCTCGACACAGACGCATCGGTGGTGGCCATCTCAGGAATCTTGCATCAAGAGCAAGAATGGAACGGAAGAACAGTTCTCCGTCCCATTGCATACGGCAGCAAAGTCTTGAGTGACACAGAGATGAAATATGGCGCACCAAAAGCAGAAATGTTTGCAGTAGTCACCTTTGTGGAGAAGTACCGTGCATACTTGGGGAGCGCTCCCTTCAAGTTACGCGTGGACAACAGAGCGTTATCCTGGTTGAATACCTACTCGATGGATCAGAGTTATATTGGTAGATGGATAGTAAGATTGGATGGCTACCATATGATAATCGAACATAGGATGCGTGATAAACACCAGAATGCTGACAGCCTCAGCAAGAAAACTGAGTTCTATGAAAGATTGGAGCAGAAACAGGCCAATCAGGCGGAAATAAAGGAGGGGTTCTCGTTTCTGGACAAAGAAACTTATGAAGCGCTTCCCTTAACGAGATGGTTGGATAAGTCTGGACATCCAATTCCAGGGCACCCTGAGTTACCTGTAGAGAAAGCAGCCGAGATAAAGATCCTGTCCAAGAAGGACCCGGTCCCCTTGGATTTGTTGCTGCGCTCGAACCTGGTCCAGCAAGAACTCTCTCGCATGAATATAAACAGCCTCTCATTATTGGATAAAACGGTGCAAGTCACACCACAAGTGATGCGGATGCTGGGTGGATTGTTAGAAAGAGAAGTGGCCAGAGATGACCCCGAGTGGACAGCTGCAGTGGCATCGCTAACAGTCAGTGAGAAAGTGAAGATCATGCCGTCCAGACGACAGCACGAAGAGAATGAGAGGGATTGTAGGACAATAGTTCAGCAACTAGTATCCTCAATACCCCAAGAGATTTTAACCAGTACTTCTTACGGACAGAAAGAACAGGGAAGCAGCAAGCGAAAGAAAACCGTCACCTTCGTGGACCAGGATAAGGAAGGTAAAAAGGTAGAACAAAATCGGCTGCAAGACTATTTGTCCGGGGAGACGAATGATGAAAAGAACCAGCGATCACAAGATCAACACCCGGGACAAGAAAATTTGTCCGGGGAGTCTGAGATAGACGAGGAAATTCCTGATGAGAAACAGGACCTAGAGCAAAAGGTTTTGTCAGGGGAGTTCAGATGGATGCAAAGAAAGCACAGACATGATCTGGAGGAGTGTGCAGTCTCCAGCACAACCTCTTCGACGGATGATGATTCCCGAAACTCAGGAATGGACACCTATTCAGACAGGAACTCGAGTTCGGGATCGGAACTGTCAGAACTGGCGATACACAAGCTACTAGTGGAAACTCGGGCGAGAGACCTGGATAGAGAGGTGTACCAGGATCCTGACAGTGATCGCTACCTAATACCAAGCGAAAGAGTCTTTGACAACGCAGCGGATGACTTAAGAAACGATAGCGGTATCGAAACGTTCGATAAGCCTGTTGCCGCAGAAAGAGGTAGTCAGGACTGATCTTCAGCCGTTTCAGCAAGAAACACAACCGTTGGCGAAGATTTGGTGCGTTAAGATGGAAGAAGACACACATCAGCCCAACGAGCTGAATAGTCAGATGAGAGTCATGAAGACGTACTTGAAGGCGAGATACAGACTCTCGGACCTTCTAAGAGCGCAGAGAAATGATCGCATGACAAGCAACCTAAAAAGGTGGATAGAAAACGGTGCACCTGACAAAGGTGACCTGGAAGAAGACAGCTATAGGATCCTGAGACAAGACTTCATGCAGAAGGAGGGGAGATTATATCTGAACAAGGATGGGATTGTGGCTTGCAAAAGAAGAGAAGAAGACAGAGTCCTATACAAGTATAACGCGATAGTGTTGCCGCAACTCTATCAGACAGAGCTATTATTCAGGTCGCATGATCAGATGGGCCATCAAGGGATCGACAAAGTGTATCAGAGGATCCTGAAGCGCTTTGAGTGGCCTGGAATGAAAAAGGCATGTGAGAAATGGGTAACAGCATGTCTGTCATGCCAACAGGTCAAGGATCCAAGGAAGTTGCGATTTGCTTTACAATCGATCGAGTCATCTGAATTCAACGAGGTGGTGCAGATAGATCACCAGAAGATATGCATGACAGACAGCGGTTATAACCAAGTCTTGGTCATGATAGATCACTTCACGAAGTATGCAGAGGCCGTGCCCTGCATAACTGCCTCGGCGGAAGAGACATGCGACCACCTGATCAACACGTGGATAGCAAGACATGGTTGTCCGATGACGTTTCAATCGGATAATGGAACAGCTTTCGTAGGAGAGCTTACGAAAGAGCTTATGAGACGCTCACAGGTCGCTCAGGCTCACTCCACGACATACCACCCTCAGACGAATGGCCTAGTGGAAAGACAGAATAGGACGTTAGTGTCGATGCTGAGGGTATATTGTTCCAGGTACATGACCGATTGGGACAGATACCTTCCACAGGTGATGGGAGCTTATAATAGCACGCAACACTCCACCACTGGAGTCAGTCCACACCTGATGCTGACGGGGCACGAGAAGTCTTTTTTACCCTTGACATTCTTCTACCCAGAGTATGAGGGAAAGAAAACATCTCCACAGGTCTACGTGAGGGATGTGATCAGACGCCAACAGGAGTTGAACGATTTGTGTAGACGAAACACTCAGCAAGCACAGGCAAGGCAGAGGAAAAGATTCGACAAGAAAGCAGCTGGTGCAAAGGCCTACTCGGTGGGAGACTACGTATGGGTATTTCAGAACGTTATACCACCGAAAGGAACAAAGAAGCTTCTAAAAAAGTGGAGGGTACCCTTCATGATTACGGAGGTGCACCAGGAGGGACGCTTTTATAGACTGAGTACTGGCCGAGCCGCCCACTACGAGAACATCAAGCCACACAATCCATCGACAGAAGACTGGTGTATACCTGCAGACATGGAAGAAGGGGATTATCTAATGATGGATCCTGCTTGTGAGGTCAATGAAAAAGGCACCAGGGAGAAGAACGATGGAAACGAAGTCGTAGAGGAAGGTACGGATACACCATTGGACCTGGATCCAAACGAACAGATCGAAGCGGACGATGAAACCTTACCCTACGCAGAAGAGGATTGGCAGGATCCCGAACAGATAGAGGTTCCCAAGAACTTGGAACCAGATCTTCCGTTCACGATGCGGACTCGTCAGAAGGACGGGACGAGACCAAGAAAGAAATACAATCCTTACGGTGACGACTTTGTAGTGGATAGGATAGATCTAAAGAAAATAGTGGAGGAAGTAGTGGGTTTAGAGGAAATAACCGTGTCACAAGACATTGACATAGTCGATGATCACAACGATGAGTGGGTTGACGACTGGTCGAAACCCGAGGTAGAATTCGACGATGAGCAACAGCAGTCAAATGAACAAGACCTGACGAACCTGCGTGTCTTAGAGTGGCTGAAAGAAATGACATCAGACCCTAAAAAGACCAGCGTTACGATTCAAGACGTAGATCGTGAAAGCGCGAAATACACTAAGACCGAACGAGATGATCCTTCCTGGGCTGCCCAGGAAGGACAACTTCTCATTCCAGCTTCTAACCTTGACTTAATATCCGGTATGCGACTGACGGGGACGCCGATGGATATTTTTGTCCGGGGAGTGGGGGTAGGACTTACCCACACTGAAAACCTGATAATAAAAAAATTGAGAATAGCAAGAGAAACAGGAGAGTTAGAAGCAGAAACAGGCGAAGAACCTAAGAAACCTGACATAGGCAGGGTGGTTGAGTCATATTTTAACTTACCAAATGAATATTCAAGTAACATAATACTAACAGACAGTGATTTCATACTCACAAACAGAACATGTGCGATAACGATCACCGCAGACATGAGTTTTAAGACAGCGTTAGCGGCAGACTTTAAGAGAGAATACAAAAACGTGGAATTCCTTTGGAAGCAAAGACCAGGGATAGGGGGCGTAGCAGCCTTACCTCCGGCGGTGTCGCAGATACCGGGAAAGTACTTATGCTTCTTGGTAACGAGGGCGACAGAGAAGCAGCACGTGGACCCAGAAAACCTAGTCTTGTCTTTGACGAGGCTGAGGGACTTCCTTGTGGAAATGGACGTGAAGGAGCTCTCGCTTCCAGTGTACGATCCAAACAGAGGAAGACTGCATCCTCGGGAATTGTACGCGCTTGTACACGTGATATTCTCTGATACAAACATACAAGTATATCTACATAAGAAATATTACTTAAGTATAGGCTGAGTGAAGTGCGAAAGAGTGTTAGGCCAAAGATTAAGTTGCGTGTAATATGTGATATGTGTGTTATGTTATGTTATGTGTTAGGTTATTAAGATCATGGGTAAGTAGGGGTTAGTGACCATGAACAACTGAATGACGATCTTGGGAATAGATCCAAAGTTTGGACTGTCCAATCTTAGGTCGAATTCCAAAATTTTAGAAACCAATTGATTTTAACAAATTTTAGGATAAATATCCTTTTATCTGAACTGTTTTAAGCAAATTTTAACGATATATGTTAAGGTGAAACTGACAAGTGTGACATTCGTGATTTCTTTTCTAGATCCTGATTGATCATTTAAATTACTCACTTGAGTCAAAGAATCGAATCAAATCAAACTTGAAAAGAATAGAATGGACAACTTCAACCTGGATGAATTGATGGACCTGGCAGAGGCATATGTAGGACCGATGGTAGATGCGATCTATCGTCGGCTGATCGAACGAGACTTCGCTCTGGAGGACCCAGAGGTAGTCATGTTGCTGACCGCCCTGATCAACATCTTGGGGCACGACAACCGTGGGGACCGCCCCACGGAAGTCCTGTTGATGGCAGCATATGGAGAAAGAGGAGTACTAGACCGCCCGAACATGAGAGTGATGAGGTGGAGAAACGGGGCTCTCTCAGGGAGTGACTTGGCGAATGAGCCTGGATTGGGAAGTTCTAGGACTTACCAACCAGGTGAGATGCCAATGCCCTCTAAGCCTAAACCTGGGTTGACGAGAATGCATCGGGAGATGAACAGCGAGGCGACCTCGTCTGGTTCACAACTGAGAGCAGCTGTGCTACCAAAAAGGGCGAAAGTAACACAGAAGGTTCAGACGAACCAAACCATACAAGATCTGGACGAGATGAACGATCAGCTGAGAAGTACGAAGAAGGAGCTGGACGAGATGACCAGAAGCATGCTCCAGATGGAGGAAGATCGGGACATGTGGAGAAAGTTGTTTGAAGACTGCAACAAAAAGCAGGGTCAAGAGATCGAACGCTTAAGGCAGGAATACAAAGAGCGATCGGGGCAGGTGGCGTTGACAACGGCCGTGGAGAAAGTGATACCTGCAAGGGATATTCCTCGTGGGCAGTCCCCGATGGAGCTCTTGACGCCTCGAGAAATGAGTCAAACAACGGAGACACGACCTCCAGCAGAGACAAATCGAGTAACGATCCCGGATCCTAGTGACACCTTGGGTGACCCCGTCGTAGAACAGACAGTGAGGAAACTGATAGAGACAGCTGGACGACTGGTCGCTAACAAGAATGCGCCAGGTTCCGGGGTGACTGCACCCTATGGAACGATTGACGATACGGGCAGAGTACAACTCTCCCAGACCGTGATCAGACAAGGGATAAATGACGTGACACCATTCATGGGGAGCTCGAGAATTCCAGAGAGGAAAGTACGAAAGATGCCAGCGAAGAAAGTGTCTCGTGTAAATGACGTGCAGAAGAATAATCAATTGAAGTATAATTTCACGGGAGTTCCGGAGACAGATCCGAGGGCCTGCTTCAATCGAGCTACCTGGAGCCCGGCTGTGAACCTGCAGCAACCACCACTCGGGACATCTCACCTGATATTGGGAGACAGTTTAGTCAGAGTGCTGTCGAATTTGAGGACCTCGTGGGTCACCACGGTGATGGCCTTTGGAGGTGCGACGATAGCCCAATCATATCGGATGGTGGAACTGATGAATCCAGGGAAGATTCCCAATGTGATGATCTTAGTTGGGACGAATGACATCTCCAGAGGATCAGACGAGCAGGAAGCACTGTGGGAGTCAATGATGGTGTGTTTGTTCACTACCCTCTGGCAGAAGTTCAGTTGCGCGGTACTGACCGTTTGCACTGTGCCAATGAATACGAGAAGCCTGACAGCATCAGGAAGGAGGCACAACGAGGGAGTCATGAGATGGAACAAAATCCTGAGGAACCTAGCAAATCGAAATGCCGGAAGGATGATCCCCATGGACATTGAACATGAGTTGAGAGCCATGGATCAGGCCAGACTGACCACGGATGGCATCCACTTCGACAGTATCGAAGGACAAGCTTGGTTGAATCGAGTCTTCCAAGAACGATTGGAGGAGCTGGAAGCAGAACTCTTTGACACAGGAGTGCTGAAGGAAGGGGGAACGGTGAGTGATGCGGTAATTACCACCTTTGTGCCTCCTAGCCTGGAAACACGCCTGGGTACGGTCCCAGCCGTCACGAATTACCGGCAACAAAGCTCCAGCGAACCAGGTCGAAGAACAGACGTGCAGGATCGGTTGGGAGAAGCACCGATGAGGAGAACAATTCATCCTAGGAGAAGGATAGGACCTGTCAACCAACCAATCGAAGAAGTAGCCGGCACATCTAGATCGGACACTAGATCGGAGACGACGAGTACCAGTCGAGAGGAAAGACCGAGCAGAGGCTCATTGTTGTGGTCGAGGTCCATACCGTCTCCTTGGCATATATACAAAGACAAACTAATGAAGCTGGATCTCCAGAGAGTAAGCTTCATCGAAGATGCAAGGAGGATGTTGAATGGAGCGACGCTATCCGTCAGCAAATTGTACTCGATAACCGGCGTAGACTGGTTGATAGCCACTAGCATAAATTTCAGCTCCACGACGGCCTTGAGATTTGCTGATTTGGAGGGACTGCCCTCTAACAACACGATGGGACCAGTGAATGCGAGACCGTTGCAAGATGTGAGGTTGAACCATGATGAGGGGAATCGTGAAGAGAGACCAGGAAGATTCCTGACGGCGAGAGCACCGATTGGACAACACGTGAAGATATTCAGACAGCTGACGACACCACCTGGTCATGTGAAGGAGAGAGTGTACCCAAAACTAGTGAACCAAGATGGTGATGCCCAGAGATATGGCGGATTGACAGCGATAAAGAAAGATGAGACCATCTTCGCCGCCTATGACAAAGCAGAGATGAGGAAGGCCAAAATCATGGTAGTAGCGAATTCAGAGTTCGTGTACACCTCCAAGTCTTTGTTTTGGCCGGACGTCATAATGATGGCCGCGGTTGACCTAGACCTATTGCAATCAGTGTCTTTGGCTATAGGGGTACAAAGGCAGACAGAAATGAACCCAATTACGATTGTGTTTGCTGGCATCAATGACCATCTACACAGTAGAGGTTTTCTGAGCAGGCTCAGAGATCCTGCAACAGCAGAAAACGCAGTATGGCCAGCAATAAAAGACATCCTGGAGTCGATGGGTGAAGTGGTGGATGCGACGAAGGAGGGGTCATTCAATAAAATGGCGTTGAGAGTAGTATTCGCGTTGTCTCCGGGATATGCACATCTCCCGGATGGACTGAAGTTTGTGTATGCAATGGTAGCCTTACTTTCGGAAGGAAAATATGATGTGATCATATCGGCCCCGATTCGCATGATAGAATTGGAGAACCTGAGGCCACTTAAGGCTGAACTGCCTGCAGTATGGTCAGATATCTCAAACGCGATGAGAGGATTCAAGGACCACGCGCTACACATGTTAGTGTTGGACGAAGTGCTGGGGTTGGAACTGTCCAACTTCAGTCGGCAACTCAAACTGAAACCGGGAATAGACGACGACCATCGAGTGATCACGGCAATGTCCAACGACTTATGGTTCCGAGCAATGGAAGTGGCGAGTGAAGACACAAGAAGAAAAAACTCACTAGAGACGAGAGCTCATCTGGAGGCGATGGTTCTGAGAACCAAGCCGGAAGCCAACCAGTGGCTACACCTGAATCCTAGAGGAGCGGCATTGGGTGCAGATGCTTTTCAGCAAGGCCCCGTAATGATCACGAAGATACATGCCTACTTGTTGAAGGAGGTGAACCTGGCGGAAAATGCCGGAGAAAAGACCGCTGAGTTTGTGAACAGAATGTGTCAGATTACTCTGGAAACCTTCTGGACTCAGGAAGTGAAGGGACAGGAGGGATTTGAGAGGACAGACAGCATGCTAGAAGGGTTGGGAGCCGGATGGACCGCGTCCTTCTTGGCGAAAGTTTACCCGAAAGTCTCGCACTATTTGATAAAGGAATTCCTCCAAGCAGTAGTGAGAGTATCGATAGTGGAATTAATAGCCTTGTTCGTGACGTTCGGAGCGGAGAGTTTCGTGAAAGGACCGGCGATACTGCTTACGGATGGAATACAGAACCTGCGACTAGATGGACTTCTGACATTGATCGCAATAACCCACGGAAACTTGGGAGGACTAATGAAACTGGCACGTTGTCCAGAGCAGATGAAGGAGAGAGTGAGGAACCTGGATATGAAGAAATCCACGGACTCGTGAAACAAAATAAGAGACCTGAGACACACTCTTATCCAGTATCTCTTGCAGCAAAACCGCTTTGGAACCGGAGAAGACGAGACAATTGAAAGAGAGGAAGATGTAAGACGACATGTTGGAGGCATGCCGCTATTAACAGATTTGAGCTTAGCTATGAGAACCGATCCCTTGGCGCTGATCAGAGGAGTCACGGAGTTCGTGACAGTGATCTATGGACCAGCAGTCACGTTTGCGTTCCCTGACGTTAAAGTGGAAGCATATAGGAGGTCGGTGCTGCACCTGAACCTCATATCGGTAGTGGACGGTAGTACACTGAACTGGTGTGAGCAGAACACATTGCGGGAACTCATGAGTGAAGATCTGTCGTTTGCGAAGATATCAGTGCCAGAAATGACGATCATCAATTTCGACGATCACTTCCGTGACCGCATGGGAGAAGTAGAAAGAGGACACATCGAGGTGTTTCCAAAGCTTTGGAATCTGAGACCCTATGACAAAACGAATGGTGAAATAACCAGAGTGCCTCGTCTCACTGCAGCATACCACAAGGTGAGAGAAGAAACGAAGGACTGGGGCGATTACAAGAAGCTACCGGAGGCAATCCCTGAATTCCCTATATTAAGAAGGATGTTGCTCGGAGCAGTCTCCGTGGTACAAACTCCTAGGTTGAGAGCATTCGAAACCAATGAAAGGAGAATAGGGAATTTCGTGGGAACGATGGATCCATACTTCGTAGGGAGAAATGCCGCCGTGTTACAGTACACACGATTTGCATACACGGATCAAGCGACGAGAAGGCGAATAAGCAACGCTGCTACTCCCAAGCCTGGAAGATTTGATGAGGAATGGAAGGAATTAGGCTTAGCTCCGATGAGAATGAGAGGCAGGACAGAATTGCCTGACGCCTCATTAATCCTGACCAGTGTGAAAAAGGAGATGAAAGTGGGAGGAATATTGCAGACGAGGACCTTCCTAGCACCCTTCGGTTGCGAAGAAATCAAAGTGGTCCATGGAGAAGAGGAAGATAAATCAGCCGGTACATTGCTCATACCGAGATTCCAGGAAGAAGCTGACAATGACGAACAAGGACCATCGAGCTCGAACAAGGATAAGTCAGAAGGAGATGACGGACAGGGTGGAAGCCGTCAGATTGAAGAACCCATGCAACAAGATCAAGCTGGTGGGGAAGACGACAGGGCATCGACAGGAGGAACATCCAGCCTGGATTTCAATATCTTCAGTGATCTTGAGAATAATGCAGACACGTTGGAAACGACTGAGCCAGCGGATGAAGGCATCTCGACACTGGAACCTCTGTCAGCCTTTGAGGAAATGAAACGGAATTTGCCGGAGAGCAGCTCTCCTGGCAATTCAAGAAAAAACGACCAGAGAATCCTCATGGAATCACCTCGGAGGAGAAGAATAGAGGCCTCAGCCAGAGTACCTTTCTTGGGAATGCTGCCCGAAGAGGAATGGGAAGTACAGCACCGAGACCACGAGAGTAGGACGAGATGTAAGCTGGACAGAGTGGCGTTTATGGAAGAAGTCTGGACCGTGATTCAGAGCTATGGGACCCAGTCCATTCTCAAAACAGGTCTCAATCAACCCTTGATGAGAGAAGTACTTGACAAGCTTGATGAGTGTGAAGGGAGACTGAGTGAGTTGTTGATCGACTCAGCCACTGATGAGAGTGAAGCGAATTCTCCCATCAAGATGACACCGCAGGACGATGAAGGAGAGGTGGTGTATCTGTCAAGAACCAGGAGAGGGACGATGCGATCGAAAATGGTGATTGATAAAATCAATGCGATGAAAATGAAGTTAGGCAGCAGAGTGATGCCGAGGAGAGTTGGGAAGACGAAAGTGGATTCAGAAATATCGATGAAAGCTGGTAACTCAGCGAAAAGAAAACGAGTCGAGGAGGTCATGGATTTGGGACAAGGTGATTATCAATTGTCTGGCACAGATAGAATATTAACCGATATAGCGATGGTGCCACCCATTCTCATGGCGGGGATAAAGTCAACCGGTTATAAATCCAAAAGGAGTGACCGCACTCTGACTGGAGCAACGTTAGAAATGGAAATACTCAGCCAATGTGGAGAGAGCAAAATGAGGGACTTCAAGCCATCTCCCATGAATCATGGAAAGGGAAGTGTTGCAGGACAACTAACACCAGTGGAATACAACCGACTAACCGTGTCGGAGACAGTGTCGATAGATGAACCCACTGGAGGATACATGGAGATGTTTGAATGCCGGAACTCGGCTAGAGGGTATGTAATGGCCCTGGAAGACGAAAAAGCCATGGAGGGTTATCTGGAAATGATGTTGCAAGGCACCACCCTCAAGCAGAAGGCGTATGGAATTTTGGCGTCGTCTGACATACAGGCGGAAACAATCGAGCAGTTAGTGAGCCTTCCATGGATCGCAGTAGTATTGAGGTATTTCGAAGAAGAAATGAGGACTACGCCAAGAATACATGCTCTCGTGGCAGTACCTTACGTAAGGACAGAGTTACAACTCAGGTTCGCCTGGTGCATGATGGGACTGACTCGCGAAGAATATGATTCAGAAGAAAGAAAGAGATCAAAAGAAGAAAAGGTTTTCCTTATGACGAATCTGAGGGATCTGATAGTCCAGGAGGGGGCAGCAGTAGCGTGTGCGAAGCGGAGAGACGCTCTCTGTTTCATTCGATTCCTGATAGAGCAGATTTCAGTACCTGCGTTAAACACTTGTGTTAAAATGTTGAGGGAAGGCGATGAGCGAACGAAAGCCTTGTTCTTACTAGCAATGCTGGATATGCAGCAAAGTAAACCGATGAGGGTAAACATGAAAAAACCTGAAGAATTGGAACCCATGAAAAAGATAGACGAGATCAGGAGATTCTCAAACAAGGAGTTGAGACTCACTAAAGAATCTATGGGAGCATTGCCGAAATCCAGTGAATACTGTGGACCGATCAAGAAGAAGTCATATAGCTACGTATCCGGGATCATAGGGATAGCGTACAATCCTTTCCTGAGTGAAGACATACGCGATTGCTTCTTTGATTATGAGCAGGCGGTGTTACTAAGATTATATTATAACGATTAAGAACGTTAACAATCCACGGGCCAAATTGGGATTGTTCTTGGAAGAAGAGGTGACTGCACCTTCAGTACCAAAATCCGACAAGAAAGTAGAGTTTGGGTTGGGATTCTCAGATGAATTACTGAGAACGAGCTTGATAGCAGTGTGGGAATTGATGAAGCCATCATGGTGTCCTAGTCCCAACGCTGACTCAATATTACGGGCGACACAAGACACACAGAGGGAACTGAATGCAGACTGTAACCTGCGTGACCTCAACATCATATATAATGTGATGATAACAGCCTCTAGGAGCGACGGAGAAGATAAAGTAGAGTTGCCTGGCTGGGGACCAGAAGACTGGGTCAAACCTGGTAGCTGTCTGGCGGAAGTCTGTGGACTGGAGGGTCATGTTTGTGGAGGTCTAGACTGTGTGAAAACCCTGGAGAAACAACACAAGCAATTGACAGTATTGTTTGGAAATGTGGTGATGAAAGCAAGAACGGAGACGGAACTGATAGCAGATTGCCATGGAGGAACCGATGTGAATCTAGTGACTGCACTAGGATTCTACAGCATGTTTGGTTCTTTAGAGTCACTATTGAATCTAGAACAGAAACATGAGATGGTCATAGCCATCAGCGTAGAAGTATTCCCAGGAGTTCTGCAGACTGAGCAGAAATATCTAGGAAAATGGAGGGAAGCAATCGAAACAGAGATGAACATCAGACACAGCGAAACTTATTGTAGACCATCAGGAGCACGATATTTGGTGGGTTCAACGTTGGCTCCAATGTGCAAGAGCAGGTATCCTGTACATTTCGTAGCTGTGGACGTGAAGAGTACAAGAACGATTGTGGATCAAGCCTTCTCGGTGCCGAAGTGTGTGAGATTGGCGAGAATGTCTGAAAAGTCTTACGAGTTACTATGTAAGATGTTCTCAGCAATTCCAGAGAGAACCAAAGAAGAGTTGGAGTCAATACTGGGAAAGAAGTTCATGGGATATGTGAGCGGGAACTTCAGTGACTTTGAGAAACAGAAACAGAGAGGATCAACTGTCACAGATTACAATGCAGTAGATGAGAATGATGAAATCCACCGAGTGATGATGGAAATGGAACCATTGCTGGAAGCTTCGGGAAAACGTAATTGGAGGAGCATCATGTTGACGCATGACGAGTTTCCTTGCCACTGCTTGCTGCAGACCTGGTGGTATCCCAAGCGTAGTAATCTGATGTTGATCTGGGACTCTGGAGAGCTGCTCTCCATGGGTTTACCAGATTCATCACAGCCCGTAACAATAGTGATAGTGGGAGTTATGATGGCGATACGATGGCTGGAAGCTCATGTGAGAGAAAATAATAGACAGGAGGCGCCGACGAGAGAACAATTGCGGAAATTAGATTGTCTAAAAGATTTAGATCTTTTTGAGACAATGTGCAAAGTTCTAAACATTCCGATGGAAGTGAAGAAGATATGGGCGAGAAAACGATTGATGCCATGGTTCAGAGCTAACATGACTGCATGGTTGTACGAGTATGCAAAAAAGCATATGTCGAAGCATGGCAGAGTGTACAGTGAATATCAGCTGGACATTGGGGCAGGAGCTTTCAAGCGAGCTTTCGTGACTCATCGGAATGCAGTGACCACCGCCGTGAAAAGAATTTCCAGGACGAGTGAGCGTAGTGGAAATGAAAAGGCAGAGATGCTGAAAGAAGATTTGGAGAGAAACGTGACGTTGTGTCTCCACAACAGTTTCTGCAGAAACAGAGAATCCAACGTGGATCCCCTACCTTGCTGTAAACAGAGGGTAGAAGAGCAGAAGTGTTGGAGGACGGCTTCCAACAGCGTCAGGATAGCCAACGATGTGCTACAAGACACGGAAACCGAAAGTGCGGAGTCAGTATCACAGGAGGAAGAAATGGAACATTGATGAATGGTCGAGAAAACAAGCGGCAACAATAAAGAAAATTAGAAGAATTTAGAAGTTTTAGAACTTCTAAACGACGAAAAAAAGAAGAGAACAAAGGAATGATGAAGAAAAGTTGAAACTCAGAATTGTTTTATGCGTGTGAAAAACTCAAGTGAGAAACCAAGCAACCAAGTTGTAATTGAAAACTGAAACATTTAGTGGAGTTTTGAAATTGTTGCATTTATAAATTTGCATTTTGATTTTAGTTGAAGTGGCTTTAGAGACACTCACTTATTATTTATTTAGAAAGGCTTAAGGGAAGAGTATATTTAAATATTCCAGCCTGCATGATTGTTTTTAATCACTTAGGAAGACTGATCACTTTGTGGTGACGTGAAAGGCTTGAGTAATCTCTCGAAGAGGGAGATTGTTTCATTGTTATTTCTAACCACAGAGTTTCTTAGTTTTAATAATCAGGACAATAACAAGCAAGATTTCCGAAGGGAAGGAGCATAGTAGGATAATTTTAGCTTGTTGGTTGGCAGGACTGTCCTGCAAGCCAACACCTTTTAAATCTAAGAGAAAAAATTTTAATCGGGACATTGACATTGGAAGTCAGAAAATATGTTTTATCTTAAGTCATATCCTCAATGTGCAGATTAATGAAAGAATTTGAACGCTATAGTGATGTAGTATGATGCCATTTATATTCTGCAGTGAGTCGATGTGACGTGGTTAAAAGTAATTTCGTGCATTTTGTAAATTCTGTTCGATGACACTGTATCTATTTTACGAACATTGCGTGATTCAATGAGGACATTGACCGGACTGTCCGGGGAGTATGTGACATTCGACCAGAATGGACAAAATGCAATCTCTGCAGACTTCGAAATTTTAGCAGTGAACCTTCCGAGTTAATGATTTTGAAGGATTAACGACGTTATTCGGATGATTAGCAGAACGGTGAAGGTCAGGATATTCTCGTATTTTAAAATTTTAAATTTTCGAAGTGATGACGTAACATTTCTGAGAAACGTCAGAAACGGCCATTTTAGCAAAAAGAATTAAGAAGAACAGAACAACTTTATCTGTGATTGCGAACAGAACGGAAATCGAAATTAAAGAAAACGACAACGAATTACAGAGAACGTTCCGAGTTGCAACTATTGTGCTGCTACAATAGTTGCAAGGCCGTTGCGAACAACGGTGAAGGGTGAAAACCAGCCTTCCGTGTTATCGTGAAATCGAACTTAAGGAGCTTGATTCAGTGGATTCACAAATCCGGAAGGGTTTCGGAACTGAAACTTTTAACCTGTTATATGAACTTTTAGCATCCTGTCATGTCCTGACTTGAATTTAACTGATATTTGGATTAGTTTTGACAAGGATGAGGTGCTAGGAGTTGGGGGAAAGGGTTGATCCATCTTCGATGGAGATGATGATTTTTATCTACTGAACAAAAACAATAGTAATATAATAAGTAGTAACCCTGTTTTTAGGAGTGACCTCGTGGTCTGGGGATACTGAGACCCAGCCATGAGCTCACTATTTCTGCATGTAATCTAGTTAATTTGAGTGTTTTGACCGAAGCCGAAAGCAGTAACGTTTTCTCGACCCGATGTTAGAAAGACCACCGAAAAGTACTGGCTTGGTAGAGACGGTGAAAAGCATGCAAAGCTCTGTTTAGACGTTAGCCAGTCGTTTTAAGACTTAGTTTTGTCTTCCGTCGATATGTATCTTCCGGGCGAATGTTACATCAGGACATCTCCAGGAAGCTAAAAATTTGTTAAAATAATGTTTAAGTTATATCCCGAGACCCCAACGGATTCTGGAATCTGGAGAAATAACGTCCTTATTTCTTTCCGGAAGACTGGAAACGTCGTCCCAACACCCTTCTTGGTTTTCGTGAATTGCTTTGTAACGATATCTTGAAAAATGACTCGGTCTTAATCTTAATAAACGTAAAAAATGCTCGAATACAAACTTAAATTAGGAAAAAATTTCGACTGTGGTTCGCCGGAGATAAACCATTTTGAAGATAGTTCTTGGACAGCCTTGCTAAAGAGAAAAGACGCTCTGGATCGGCACTGGTTGGACGGAAGTTGGAAATAAATATTAGAAAGTCTAATTTGGAATAAATATTGTGGCAACGGAAAATATGTAACATTCACCCGGAAGTACATATCGATGGATAATAAAGCAAGGTCCTAAGACGACTGGCCAACGTCTAAACAGAGCTCTTCATGCTTTTCACCGTCTCTACAAAAGCCAGTTCTTTTGGTGGTCTTTTCAACATCGGGTCGACAAAAACGTTTGTTCTCCGGCTTCGACTAGTACGCTCAAATTAACTTACTTACATGTAAAACTAGTGAGCTCATGGCTGGGTCTCAGTATCCCCAGGCCACGAGGTCACTCCTAAAAACAGGGCTACTGCTATTTGTTATATTATTATTGTTTTTGTTCAGTAGATGAAAATCATCATCTTGTGCCAGTCGGTCAAATCTGGAAGTTTGACCTTGAGGGACACGAAAATACGTGATTTTGGAGTGAAGTTTTATTTTTCAAAAATTCGAACGGAGCCTGTCATGCTCAGTTTTCTCGCATCAACTGAAATCACAAAGTGAAAAATCAGAACGACCAATTTTACAATTGCGGGAAAATACTTAAGAAAACAGCGGGAAATATCTATTCGCAATTTCCAGATACAAAATAAGACACGAGTACAGCCGTCTTATCCTGAAATAGGAGGAGAGATAATCACGAGAAAAGAGTGCAATTATTCGAACTGAACCAGAGTGAACCTTCAACGGAAAAGTGGACAGCTTGAGTGTCCCAATGGTTCAGCCTAAAACTTCAATTCTAGAGTCTAAACTTATATCTGTTATTAAAACTGATCAGTATTGAACTTATCAAGTTATCTTATTTAATTGTCGAGTTGCTCATTAATTTACTCCTTATACTCGAGTGCGTCAACATGTGAGTTCCTAATTTAGTTTTCTCGAGTGTGTTTTATGATTGTTATGTTTAGATGCTGAACCGACTGGAAACTTGACTGGAAGAGGTGACCAGCCAAGTGGGAGGGTGGTGCTGCTGTCAAGTGCAGAACAGAGACAACCAGCACGGGATCACTACAAGAGGACGCAAAGGGTTGTTCTCAAGTTGGGCAAACGGGTATCGTTAGAACCCACATTACATTATAGGAGATAAGTGTAAAATTGGATAAGCGGAGCCCCATTGTTTTGAGGAAGTTTTTACACAAGCAGGCCTGGAAACAGGTCTACGGTTTTCTCTCGAGAGGTTTAGCACCCGGCGCTTAAGGGATTTTTTGGCTTAAGAGGGGGGCTAAAGAGGGGGGAGGTTAGAAGGGGGGCTGGTTAGGTTAGAGGTTAGCGGTTGTAAATTGTAAAAACGGGGGACACATTAGAGTAACTAATTGTTCGGCATCGTCGATTTAGTTACATTAGATACTTACACGCGTTGGTTATAAGAAGCGGATATCCAAATTTAACATCAGGTTAAGGTAGGTACCCTGGTCGGGGGGAACGGACATAGACAGTTTTTGTGATACCCCATAAGATCGCTAGCAGGGGGGAGGAAAATGCGTGGCAATCGGGTACCAGACATTTTTTTTCGGACAAAGATTGACATCTGTCAACCTTGAATTTTAAGAGAATTCATCTATCTGTTTTTGAAATTTTTTCTGTTTAAATTCTTACGTTTTGGTGAAAAATTGTTGTTGGTTTTTTAACGAACAGGTGATCACAAGATACCTGCGAGGAATTTAGGGTTTCAAATAGCCTGAAACATCGAGAGGGAGATAAATACTAGGGGATTAGTATTTGGGTTTTGGCCATTAAGATAGGGATTTTGGGAGAATTTTTACTAGAGCTCAAGTGGTGGTAAAAGGTACAGTGGTTCAAGAGTCCCTACAACGAAAAAGAAGAGATTCGATATCCAGACACTCAGTGACAAGTCTTGGGACAGTACCGAAGAAGTCTTGGGACATAGCAGTCTGGGGACAGTCTTGGAGCAACACGGTCTTGGGACAGTCTCGGGACAGAGCAGTCTTGGGACAGTCTTGGGACAGTGCAGTCTTGGGACAGTCTTGGACCAGAGCAGTCTTGGTACGAAACAGTCTTGGGACACTAGTCTTGGGACAGTAGTCTTGGGACAGTAGTCTTGGGACAGTGGTCTTGGGACAGTGGTCTTGGGACAGTGGTCTTGGGAAAGTGGTCTTGGGACAGTGGTCTTGGGACAGTGGTCTTGGGACAGTGGTCTTGGGACAGTGGTCTTGGGACAGTGGTCTTGGGACAGTGGTCTTGGGACAGTGGTCTTGGGACATTCGTCTTGGGACAGTGGTCTTGGGACAGTGGTCTTGGGACATTGGTCTTGGGACAGTGGTCTTGGGACAGTGGTCTTGGGACAGTAGTCTTGGGACACTAGTCTTGGGACAGTAGTCTTGGGACAGTAGTCTTGGGACAGTAGTCTTAGGACAGTGGTCTTGGGACAGTGGTCTTGGGACAGTAGTCTTGGGACACTAGTCTTGGGACAGTAGTCTTGGGACACTAGTCTTGGGACAGTAGTCTTGGGACAGTAGTCTTGGGACAGTAGTCTTGGGACAGTAGTCTTGGGACAGTAGTCTTGGGACAGTAGTCTTAGGGCAAGGGTCTTGGGACAGTGGTTTTGGGACACTAACAAGAAGTACTGGGACAACACTGAATAGTCTTGGGACAGTAGAGAGAAAGTCTTGGAACAGCATAAAGAAGGGGCGTACTAAAGGAGTACTAAGTCAGGTTGAATTAACCAATTGCAAAATCGAATTTTCTATCCAATCCTAACATATAGAATTTTCAAAAGCTCAGGAAAAGTTGTTTTTAGCAAATTGTAAATTTCTTTATAAAATTTTGTCAAAAAATTTTTTAACCTTAGAATAGAATTTTGTAGATAGTAATACTGTAAATAGGAACAATTGTAAATAATGAGGCGGAGCAGGGTATCGGTAGCTGAAAAAAGATCTACAGAGGCGAAGACAAAGTATAACTTGTCGCTACGTAAAACAACATCAATGGGTCCAAAGGTAACAAAGAAGAACTTTTCAGTTATTATGGTCAACACGAGGAGTACCACGGAGAACAGAGCAGAAGAGGGCATGGAAGGGGAACGAGTAGAACCCACCATCGAGATTGAACTAGAGACACCGGATCAAAGTGTGGATGAAGTGGGAAAGAAAACGACAGAGTCAACTCCGATGCCCAATGCGGAAGAACCTAACCTGAAGCCCATGGAGTTCTCACCGATAGACAACGTGGAAGACACAACACGCCAGAAACGGTGAAGGATGAGTCTCAAAAGAGATCGTCTTTTACTGAAAAATTGGCGACGATGGTCGGAATGAGATCGAGAGACGCAGCAGTGGAGGAGACGTAAGCCGAGAAAAGTAAAACATTCGGAACAGTATCCACGAAAACGACAAAGACCGACCAAAACGAGGATCAGAAAAAACCGGGACCAGCGACCGACTACAGGACAACAACGGACCATGGAACAACTACTCTTGAGCTAAGCGACTTGATGGCGAAGCTAGATCAGATAGATGAGAAACTGAAGCACAGCGAAGAGGACAGAAATGTGATAAGGAAGCGAATGAGAAACAACAAACATGAGTACCTGGACAACTATTTCCATCTAGCGAGAGCAACAGAGGAAAAGCTTCAGCAGATGTCTGACAAAGTAGACACCACTGATGGAGAGCGAGACAAGAACATCAGAAAAGACATGCGAAAAATGAAGCAGCGATATGACGCAGTGAATAGCCAGTTGGGTAGTTTGGAAACGAGAATGGATACGATGAGTAGGGACCAGGCTGAGAGCTCAAGTGCGACACAGACCAAGTTAGACGGAATTCAACACCACAAGACAGCCAGCGGCGGAGCGGACACAGGGTAATAGAGTTGACTTCGTGGAACCACAAAGGAACAAACGACAGTCAACACCGTTACCAGTACCCCGGGAGGCTGCGAGTACGGCACCGGTGGGGGCCAAGGCGATTATAAAAAGTGAAACAGCGAACACAACAAGTGGCCCAGGAGATTCCACGACTCACAACAACGTGGGACCAGATGCCATGACATGAGCAAGCACCTGGGAAATGATGAACAGGACACTAGAAGCCTTCGCTACAAGGAACACCGACTCGAGTGACAGAGGAAGCAACAAATCCAGGAAAACTTTCAAGAATTCAAAGATGATTCAGGCGGATGCATTGACACTTGGTTAGAAGTCATGAGGTTGCACTTGGAACAAGACAACTTGAACGATGAGAGGCAAGCATGCACAGCGATACTGAGCAACCTGGAAGGCACGGCATTGAAATGCGTGGTTGCGAAGAAAGAAGAGGAACGCGATACAGCGGACAAAATCTTTGAAATATTGTTAAATCGATTCGGCTCAGGCATGAAGGGTGGTCATCAAGCGATGATGCGATTTGAAAAGAGAAGGCAAAGGGACGATGAATCGATAGACAGGTTCCTAGATGATCTTGAGAGCTTGAGAAGAAGGAGTGACCCGGAAGAATCTACCAATCGAATGAACTTCAGCATCGCCTCAAAGTTCATTAATGGGGTAAAAAGTGATGACTTGAGATCGATGTTAGCAACATACTATACATTGTCGAAAGACAGTGCACCAACTCCAGAATTGATGAGGCAGAAGTCAAGAGAATACATGCTAATGAAACCCAAGAAATACTCGTACTCAGACACAAGGAATACGCAAGGGGGGAGTCAGCCACAAAGGTCGTCATGGTACAAGCCCAGAGATGACATGGACAAACGCAGATCATGCGCGAACTGCGGGTCAGCTGACCATCATGTGGCGGATTGCACGACATACAAACAGGGCATGAAGAGTTTGGGATATGCACCCGATGAGGAAGATATGAGCCAGATGGAGGAACACGAGTTCTATAGTGGCTTGATCATCAAAATAGGTGCAAGATGCTTCTTCTGCAACCAAGAGGGGCACTTCAGGATGTCCGTTGTTTTGGGAGGCGGTCAAGAATCAGAGTCATCCAAAACACAAGTTGGCGTTAGCAGCGGTACAGAACCAGAGAAACAGACAAGGTGAATTTGAGACGAAAAATCTAGAAAAACCAAGTGCGGAACTGCCGACGAAAACAATGAAAGCTGTAACACAATGTAATAGTGCAATAGAAGCAACGGCAAGGAACGCCCTAGAAATACACTATGAGAAGGCGGCAGCGGAGGCTATCAACAAAGTGAAACATGACTTGGCAGCGAAAGAAATAGAACAACGGCTGAAGCAAGAGATCGAAAGACAGAAAATGAACCAAGCATTAAGTTGCTCGCAAACAATACCAGAGGCTGTAGCGGGGTCGACAAAAAGTGGAAACTGCAACACTGTAAAGATGGTTACAGGGAAGTCATTCGGCATAACAAAGATTGGGGCAAGAATAATGTCAATAATCACTGTGGGCGGCCATGAGGTAACGAGAAACTTGAGCGAATCAAGTGACCAGACGATAATGCACATTGATGTGTACGCAGATTACTTGAGTTGTATAAGCCCACAAACGACTTCTAGAGCATTGAGGGCACTACTCACGAGAGGGGGTAGCAAGTCGGTACGAGTTGATAACAGGTACACAGATGCTTATGGTCCACATGAGATGATGCTAAATATAGATGGGATCAACATCTATACGAAAACAATGATGACATGTGATGAAGATCTAATAGGGCAAATCTACGTGGGAAAAGAAGAGTTGAAAGTGAGATCGATTGGACACTGCGCCATGCTTGAGAAAGATGCAATGCACATCGGTACAGAGGCAGATGTGACAGCACATGTGCTTGACATAAGTGCAAGAAGACTCAGTTACGTGGGTTACTTGATACGGGAGCGGTCTTGAGTGTCATACCAATCCAAACTTGGGAACCAATGGGCTTTAACAAAAGTGATTTGATAGATTCAAGAATACGGTTGTCAGCTGCAAACAAAGGGGCGCTGCGGGTGTTGGGCAGAACGCCGATAATAGCCCTGAATCTGGGGTAACGTAACCTGTGGATGAGCTTTCGCGTGGTAGAAAACCTAGATGAGCCTGACCAATTTATTTTAGGCAGAGACTTCATCAGGAACTTTGATGTAGCGATTGATCTAAACAACGCAATGTTCAGGATACGGAACCCGGATAGGAGGTACGCAATCAAACCGGTAAACTTAATAATGGCAAATGAGACCAAAGCACCAGTATTCTTGAGTAGGAGAGTGAGGCTAAAGGCGAACGAAGCGTTGATCGTAAGCTTACGAATGAAAAATTACAATGAACTAAGTGACAACAAGCAGGTATGCATAGTCCCAAATCCAAATAGTCAAAGTGCTGCTGTTATAGGAAGATCCTTCTCGATAACGAAAAGCGGTCTCTGCGTGAGTGTCTTGTTGAATACCCTTGACATACCAATCACGATACAGAGGGGGAGAAAACTGGGATATGCTTTACCCGTAAAAAATTGATATGAAATGACTGAAAACCATAAACAAAATGAAGTTGTTGATTGTCCCAATCATAGGGACAAAATTTGTATCTTGAGGCGGTTAAAGAAAATAAAAAGTTCATCAGGTCTTGTGAAGTCACTTAAGTCGGAGACAGACGATGGACTATCGAGCTGTTCGAATTTCCCGGAACGGCCCACACTAGATAAAATGCAGAGTGACAAACCGGTCCTACCGGAGATTGAACATTTAAGAGGCAAGTTAACGGACGAACAGCTCGAAGCCATCAAGGACGTACTAGAAGGGAACGAGGAAGTTTTTTAAAGACACAAGGCAGACGTCGGGTGTTGTAATTTTGTTGAGCATGAAATAGAGCTTGAGGAAAACGCAATACCGCACAGCGAGGGGGCGAGGCGTATGACCCCACACAAATCGGATGCGTGTAGAAAGGAGATGGAAACGCTACTAGAGTATGAAATGATAGAAACATCCAAATCACCGTGGGCGTGTGGAGTAGTGATGGCCAAAAAGAAAGGCGACCAGTTGAGGTTTTGTTGTGACTTTCGATACATGAACTCCGTCACGGTGAAGGATGCCTATCCCATACCTAAGATTGATGAGAGTCTCTCGAAGTTAGGTGATGCAAAAATTTTTACGACTCTTGATTTAGGCACGGCCTTTTGGCAGGTACCACTCAGGAAGCAGGACAGGGACAAGACAGGGTTTGCTTGCGAGTTGGGTCTGTTTCAATGGAAACGGATGCCGTTTGGTCTTTGCAATGCCACTGCCAGATTTCAGCGGTTAATGGCACACGCGCTGATAGACGTGACGAAGAAGTATGGCAATCTGATAAGGTGCTATGTGGATGACGTGGTAATAGCGACACCCACACTGGAGGACCACATTGAGAGACTTGACGAAGTATTTGCGTGTATGAAGATGTCGGGGCTGAAGTGCAAACCATCAAAGTGTGAGATACTCAAGGACTCGATAAAATACTTGGGCAGGATGGTAGACAGACACCGCATCAGACCAGATCCAGACGCAGTAGAAGCAGTTTTAACTTGGAAATCCCCAAAAACGGAACACCAATTGATGAGCTTCCTGGGTTTTGCAAATTACTACAGAGAATTCGTCAAAGGCTATGCAGACAAGGTTTATCCGATGCAACAGTTAATGAGACACAAGGGCAAGAAGTTCACGTGGAACAACGCAGCGGAAGAGTCATTCCAGAGAATAAAGAAAGAGTTGTGCGAGGCACCAGTACTAGGGATGCCAACAGAGAAAGGGATGTACGTGCTGGATACGGACGCGTCGGTAGTAGCGATATCTGGAATTCTCCACCAGGAACAAGAGTGGAACGGAAAGACAGTCTTGAGACCAATAGCGTACGGGAGCAAAGTCCTAAGTGACACGGAAATGAAGTACGGGGCACCGAAAGCAGAGATGTTCGCGGTGGTTACCTTTGTCGAGAAATATAGAGCATACCTAGGCATCGAGCCATTCAAGCTGCGAGTCGACAACAGGGCACTAAGCTGGCTGAAAACGTACTCAATGGACCAAAGTTACATTGGGAGGTGGATAGTTCGCCTGGACGGATGCGACATGATAATTGAGCATAGAACACGAGACAAACATCAAAATGCTGACAGCTTGAGCAAGAAGACGGAGTTCTACGAGAGACAAGAACAGAGGGAGGCAGATAGACCTGAGATCAAGGATGGCTTCTCCTTCATGGACAAGGAGACGTACGACAGTCTTCCACTCACGAGATGGTTGGACAAATCAGGCAAACCAATAGAAGATCACCCCGAGGGATGCCGAGAAATAATGCTCAAGTCAAAGATCGTAAGGGAGACGCTCAAAGCGAAAGGCTATGATCTTAACCAGGTGGAGACGGGAGAGGCACAAATAGACGATGACTTAAAGAGGTTACTCGAGAAACTAGCAGATGATAAGCCCGTGATCCAAGAAAATAGTAAAGAGGAACCTGAGGTCACAATACTGCGAAAGAGCGGGATAGTTAGTGATGGAAATACCTCGAAGGTGACTAACCCTGATGGGAAGGAAGTGGTGCAGTCACTGGTTGAAAAAATCCCAGCCGACATAATTGAACAGACTTGGGTTAGGAAAAAGAAAGTGGAGTTCAAGGAAGAGGCTGAATACCTGGGACTAGGTCAAGAGTCCGGGGAGCGGTCCACGTCCACGGAGGAGGGAAACACTGAAGGAGGAAATTTGTCTGGGGAGTGTGAAATGTGGGATGAGAACTCGGAAGAGAGCAGCGACAATCAAGATAGTCTCTGCATGGTATTGGCAGAAGAAAATATCAGACACCGCGACAAGGAATTACAAACAGATCCGTCCTCAGGAACCTTCAACTTGGACATACAGGAAGTACGAGGAGGTGAAGAACTTGAAAGAATAGCAGTTTCGAGGAAACCATTCAGGGAAATATCATGCAACTCAAATGTCAGAACAAATCTGGTGCCAGAAGATGACATGAAGATAGTAAAGAGAATAGTATGCGTGAAGCTGAATGACGACATCCACAACCCTGGGGAAATGAATGGACAGATCATGGCACTGAAGGAACATGTCAAGGCGAGATATAGGCTGTCGGACCTGATAAGAGCCCAGCAGAATGACAAGATGACAAGTAATCTCTCCAAACGGATCCGAATGGTGTCCAAGGAGAAAGGGGAACTTGAAGAAGACAGCTACAAGATCCTTAGCCAGTTCTGTAAAGAAAGGAAAGAGTTACTCTATCACACGGCTGACGGGGTGGTAGCATGTAAGAGAAAAGACGAAGAGAAGATACTACACAAGCACAACCTCATCATATTACCACAATTGTATCAGACAGAGGTGCTGTTCAGATCGCATGATCAAATGGGGCACCAGGGGATAGACAAGGTGCAACAAAGAATGCTTCACAGGTTCGATTGGCCAGGATTGAGGAAAGCTTGTGAGAGGTGGGTGAATGCATGCCTGGCATGCTTGCAAGTGAAAGACCCAAGGAAGATGAAATTCCCACTCAAGTCGGTGGAAAGCTCGGAATTTTATGAAGTGGTGCAGATAGACCATCAGAAGATCTGTATGACGGAGTCGGGGTATAACCAGATACTGGTTATAATTTATCACTTCACAAAGTTGACAGAAGCGGTGCCGTGTCAAACAGCTTCGGCAGAGGAAACTTGTGACCACTTGATAACCCAGAACTAATCACAAAACCATACAAATTTCAAATAAATGGTGCTGTGTAAGTAGCACAGAAGGTTGCGACCAAAGTTTTTTTAAAAATACAAAAAGTTCAACTCAGTGTCGTTTTTTTTGCGTATTGGGATAAAAAGATCTGAACAGAAAAAAACTTAGGCATATTTAACAGTCATATTAAAATAGGTCTATTGGTAAACAGTTTTTTGATAGAAAAATGAAAAAAAAACTCTTAAAAAACTCAAAAATTTTCCAAAAGTAATTTCAATTTTTTTTGCCGTAATTTTGATTCCCAAATTGACGCTAAAAAACTGCAAAAAACAACCTTACTTGAATAAAACTAAGTTTTCGTGGCTTAAATTAAGCATAAATAAGCTATTTTAAGCTAGCACGCTAAAATTTAGACTAAAAATCTAAATTTTCAAACTGATTTTTCTCACCACTGAAAAAACTTTTGTAATATCTTTCAAATAAATGACTGAAAGGGATTCAATATCATATATGACTCAACCCATTCTGATTATTGTTTGTGGTATCTAATTTTGCAAGAAAAACAAATAGAAAAAAAATAAAGCACCCAAATACAAAATTCTTCTACACTTTTCAAATGGTCGGGACAACAAAATGAAAAGTGAATCACAACAAAATGTTTGAATCAAATTCCAATAAAAAGTCAAATATCAGCACTAAGCAATTTTTTATTGTCTAAGGGGCCTACATTTCTCCAGATCACCAATAGTATCAACAGTATCAGCAAGCACAAATGAGACAGCGCAAGAAATATGATGAAAGGATATTACAGGCAAAGCCATATGAAGTGGGCCAGTACGTGTGGGTTTTCCCGAATGTTATACCGCCAAAAGGGACAAAGAAACTTCTCAAGAAATGGAGAGGACCATTCATGATTACGGAATAACATCAACAAGGACGGTTGAGTACAGGGCGAGCAGCACATTATGAGAACCTGAAGCCTCATGTCCCATCCCCAGAGGACTGGTGTATACCAAAGGACACGGAGGGACTAGAGTACCTACTGGTGGAGCCAGCATGTGAAGTGAACGAAAAAGGCACCAGAGACAAGAATGATGGCAATGAGAACTTGAGTTTGGATGACAATGAAAAAATAGAAGCGGACTCTGAAGCGGAATCTTTTGTGGAAGAAGACTGGAACGATCCGGAGCAAGGCGAGGTGCCTAAGTGGACAGAACCAGACTTATCAATACCAGCGGGGACAAGAAGTGGCAATCGCAAACGCACTGGCATGAGGTATAACAGGAATGTGGACGATTTCCTGATTGATAAGATACAGCCCGATGACCTAGGCAAAGAACTAATAAGTGTGGTCGAGAATGGCAAATCATCGATGATAATGAGCACTACCCACAGGAAGACTACTCGACACCGGAGCGGGAGACGGATTTAGAACAGAGCGAGAGAGACAGGAGGGAGAATACGAACCTGAGGATATTAGAATGAATGCGCGATGTCAAGAACGGAAGCGAAGAAGGACAAAGCATACAGCAAGTTGACATATCAGCGGGGAAGTACATGAAAACGGAGAATCCTCTTTTCGGCTGTACGGCAACAGACACCCCGCTCGACATTCCGCCAGATAATTTAGACCCAGCATCATCGACGGGGACGTCGATAATTATTTTTGTCCGGGGAGTGGGGGTAGGACTTACCCACACCAAAAATTCGATGATAAAGAAACTCAGGTAAATGAGAGAAACTTGCGGACTGGAACTGGATGGGGAGGAGGCCGAGCCTACCATAGGATGGAATTTCAAAACGAAGTTTGAAATACCAAACGAATACTCGGAAAATATCTTGATAACGGATAGTGACTTCATTCTGTCATACAGGACTAGCGCAATCTGTATCACGGCGGACATGAGTTTCAATTCAAGACTGGAGGCTGACTTCAAGAGAGAGTACCAGAATGTGGAGTTTCTGTTTAGACAGAAACCCCGCGCTTCCACCATCAGTAGCACAAGTCCCGGGCAAATACCTGTGCTTCCTAGTGACGAGGGTCAATGACAGGAACACGATCAACCCCGAACACGTGATGTTGGCACTAACAAGACTACGAGACTTCATGATTGAAAGAGGGGTAACGGAGATCTCAATGCCGGTGTATGACCCAAACAGGGGCAATTGAGCCCAAGGGAATTGTACGCTATCCTACACGTGGTCTTCACAGAAACTGAGATAATGGTACATCTTCATAAGAAATACTACTTGAGCATCGCCTGAGTCGGGTACACGGGGGTCTCGAGTTGGGCATGAGGGGAGAACCTCGAGCTAGGTGTGGGGGTACAAAACAGGTAAGGAATCTTGAAGGTGATTGGCATGACAATTGAAATTTTAAATGATTGATGGTGCTAAAACATAAAATGAATCTGCATGTTTTTAGAAAATTTCCAATTGAACTATTTTAGTAGGACAAGAAGGAAAAGATTTTAACTATAGTGGTAAAGGGAGTTTTTAGGTTAGGAACATAGCCTGTTAGTCTAAAAATCGGGTGTTATTTTCAGATCGATTTGGTAAAGTCAAATTGATTACCCAACTGCATTCAATTGAAGAAAGGAAGTCCTTAAACGAAAACGCAAATTGAACGACGCTTCAAGAAGTAATACTCAAGTTGCTCAGGTAAAACTCAAGTTGCTAAGGTAAAACTCAAGTTGCTAAGGTAAAACTCAAGTTGTTAATACTCAAGATCACCTGGAAGCTACAGAAATGGCAGATCGATTCTGGAAGTCCATGCCATCGGCTTTGAAAAAGCCCACACTTGATGAATTGTACAGACGCCTGAGGGACCTGGATTACACTCAAGTGGATGAGAGAATGGCAGTGATGCTGAATGCCATCCTCCAATTGGAGGAACAGGGCGAGTGCCGGGAGTCTGCGACAGAAGCGGTTTTGATGGTCGGCTACACCACCCATGGAATATCCAACCAAGAGCAAACCAGATGGCTGTCCTGGAACGTGGATGGAGCAATAAAGGGGTTCGACTTGGCAAGGAACCCTGGCTTGAGTAACAATACCGAGTATGGTGCAGGGGAGTTCCCACTGCCGGTCAGACCATCAGTCAGATCTACAGGCCAGAGCACGAGTAAGATACCATCGATGTCACGGGCGCAACAAACGGGGGAAGCGTATGCAGACCTCAGTATCATGAAGAGAGAGCTTGAGAGGACTCACCGGTATCAAGCGAAGCTTGAGAGAGATCAGGCGAAACTTGAGAGGGATCAAGCGGTCGTCGAAAAGGACCAAGCGCGGAGGGAACTGGATATGTTGAGAGCTAAGCATCTACAGGAACAAAGAGTACGAGAGAATGCCGCGAACTGTGAGCAGCTGAAGTCGGAGCTTGGAAGGATCCAGCAACGACAACGCGAGCTTGAGATGCAGAAAGGGGCTAAGCCCAAAGAGCGGATGGTTAGCGGCTCAAGGCCAGAGTCACGTATGGAGGTGGACGAAGCTCCTAGATCGAAGGGACGATTTAACCTTGATCGCGCGGCTCAAGAACATATGAATGAGGGGTTGGAGGTGTGGATACCAACTGAATCAGCGTCCTCCCTGCGTGGCCGAGAGACACAAGCGCGCGCTGCCTGGATATACCCCAAGTTCAACCCCGAGTAGTAGTCAGGTGAGCGGTAGCTCGTCACGACTGAAAGAGTTGCACGAGCGGCTACAGCTAAGGAGTCGTGGGAGTCCAGCAAGAGTGGAGCTACCCTCGACGTGGAGGGAGCAACCTGTCAGGAGTGTGGTGATCTCAAGTTACAAGACGAATACGGAAGGCAGATACCACAGGCACAATCGGATGGACTGGAGCACGGCGCAGAGAGACAGGAGGTATTGCTTCCATGACGCGGCTGGGGTGGAATAATCACGCAGCCACGTGTGCCTGAGGGGGCGGTCCACCTGATCATAGGGGACAGCTTGTTGCGGGTGCTGACCCGGATTCAGTCCCATTGGCAAACGGGGATCTTGAGTTTCGCTGGAGCTGCGACGCCGCAGATGTTAGCAACACTTGAGATGCTAGGGATGGCAAGAGTATAGACGGTAACTCTGACGGTCGGGACGAACGACGTGTCTAGGGGGTAGGCAAGGAAGGTGACGAGGCTGCATGACAAGATGAGCTGCATTCTTGAGAAATTGCGGATTCAAATGGATCCTGCCATTTTTACGGTGTGCACCATTCCTTACAACATGAAAGCGGACCAACATGCAATGGAGATGAATACAAAAGTGCGAAACCTGAATGGAATAATCAGGCAGATACACCAAAGGAGCGTCCTCCCCGTTGGACTGCTGGACGTAGCCGAGCAGATGGAGCGATCTGCTTTCCCTGACAATGCATCCTCGGATGGGATTCACTTTGACAGGCCCAGAGGGGTGGAGTGGTTAAATGACGTCTTCCAAAGGCACATAAGCGCGTTGGAGGCAGAGTTGCTAGAGACGGCCCAAGTCACGTTCGGACCACCCCCAAATCCACCCTTCTTCAACCCGAGGGCTTTGTCCAGTCGCCTGGGAGCGATGGCCGATTCTAGAGACAGTTCGAGGAACAGCCGGACCAAGTTGCCGGGCGCCGCACCCATGGAGGCCGAAGAGGCAACGTCATCAACTCCTGAGGGTTCGGCGATATCCTCGGTGGTAGTGGCGGAGAAAAAGAAACCGGAGAGGCCAGCGGAGACCAGTAGGTCGAGATATGTGGAGAAGGTGAAGGAGCTAGACTTGGAAGATCTGGAGTGCAGGCTAGAGTTGGCGGAAGTTTGGGTCTTGAGTGGGTGTCGCCCGAAGACTTGGGTAGACACCAGTGCGTGGACTGGCTGAAGGCTCACGAGACGCATTTCTCGAGAGCGAAAATGATGGAGACAGCGGATCTGACTGGGATTCCCACGAAATCGGTCATGGGACCCATCAACTATAGGCCTCTCAAGTCGCTGGGGAGTCCGGGACTCGTGGTGGAGCCTCCCAAGCATCGAACCAGCATTGCCAGGATTAGGTTGGCAACTGCAGCACAGTTGAGGGTGGTGGAAAAACTGTTGGACCCGAGAGAGATGGAACTACCGGACGCCGCGTATGAGGGTACGAGATTAGCCGACGACCCCAGATACGGGAAACCCTGCGGGAACACCTAGCTGGCCAAAACCTTGGCAGTTTATGACAGGGCAGATCCAGCCGCTGCGAGGGTGGTCATCGTGGCGGGATCGGATTTTGAGGGAATGTCGCCCAAGTTATTTTGGCCGGAAACTCTGATATACTCACTGCCGGGAGCGGAGCTAAACCAGATGTTAACCCTGGTGGTGGCAATAAAATCGGAGATGACTTGCGAGCCTGACCTACTAGTGTTTGCAGGAATGAATGATCACTTGCATGCGACAGGGTTTCTTGAGCAGCTCAAGGGTGATGAACCAGCACCGAAGAAGATCTGGGAAGCTATCCAGACGTTATTTGCAGCTATGAACGAAGTACAAGAGAAGTACAAGTTGCCTCACGATTTGGCTCCAAGACAAAAGTAGTGTTCACGACGTCCCCCGGGTACGCGAGCATGCCTCCCGCTCTGCAATTTGTATATGCGATCTTGATCTTGATAGCGGAAGGGAATGGGTGGCGTATTCTGATCGGGAATTAGAACCAACGAACTTGAGACTTTGCAGGCCAGAACTGGCGGCGGCGTAGGCGGATGTGTCCCACGCGTTGAGGGGCTTCTACGAGTTGGCAGACATCCTCATTGTATTGGACGAGGTCTTTTTGCTAGAGATATCAAACTTCGCTAGGCAACTCAAGCTCAGTCCGGTTATAGGGGATGATCATCCAGTAGTGACTCACCTGACGGCCAGTCTGTGATTTCGAAGTATGGAGTTGACTATCACAAGCTCCACCAGTAAGTCTAGAGGGCCGAGCAACGAAAGGAAGAACGTGGCCGCAGCGGAGAAGCAGCTGGAGTCGATGGTATATCGACTGACACAAGAGAGAGGCAGATGGCCCTTCCTGACACCAAGGCTGGAGAACGCCACGGAGAAGACAAGAGAGGATGCCCCACCTCTGGTAAAGCAAATCTGGGATTTTCTTGAGGAGCAGCTGGAAGTGGCCGAGAAGAGGGAAATGACGGTGGCCAGGTTCGTCACAGCAGCCAACGAGGTCACGATTGGAGGAATCTGGAGGGAGCACGCAAGGGGTGAGCTGAGGACGAGGAGGGATCACGAGATTCTTGAGTTCTTGAGTCCTTGTTGGGGAAAGGAGTTCATGGCTGGAGTGTACAGCGCGAAAGAGACCATCTTTGGAGCCTTCATACAGGAAATCTTGAACATGCCCATCAGTCTGTTGTTGGCACTGTACCTGGTTTACCCAAGGTACCTGTTCAATATGGGCCCAGCGTACATGTTCAGTCGGGGCGTGGACACACTCCGGATTGACGGGTACTTGGCATTGGTGCTTCTAACCCATGGAGAACTGATGTCATTTCACCGACTAATGAAATACGGAGAGCCTCTGTCGATGGGAAGAACACACTCGAGTATTGACACCTATTCGTATAAGTGTGCTGCCGGACTAAAGACGCTGCTAGTGCAGTACCTACTGATGCAAAACCGGCACTTGACTGGTGAAGAAAAGAGCCCGAAGACACAAGATGAGTGGAAAAAAGTGAACGGGGGCATGCCTCTGTTGACGGACCTATGCCTGGCCATGAGATCGGACCCATTGGGGTTGATCCGGGGGCTAGAGGAGGTCGTAACCTGCATTTATGGACCGGCCGTCACGTACGCGTTTCCAGATCCTCTGGTGACAGCTTATCGCTACTCAGTGACCGACTTGAGCCTCATAAGCATACTAGATGGGACGACACTCAATTGGTGTCAGCAGGAGGTGCTAAGGGCACAAATGAGCAACACGGTGCTCTTCGGAAAGGTGAAGGATCCAGAGTTGGTGATATACAGCTTCCGAGGACAACTGCAGTGCAGGATGGGAGGTAAGCGCGAAGGCCCCATCGAAACCTATCCCAAGTTCTGGAACCTAAATCCCCTGACAGAAAATGGACAAGAGATCTTGAGAATTCCCGCATAGAAGAAGATTTTCGAGTTGGTGAAAAGGAAGCTAGAGGCGATATTGGAGAAGGAAGTCCTACCAGCAAGCATTCCAGAGTTTCCAACAGTGAGGAGAATGACCTTGGGGATGAACGGCTCCCTGGTGGTCCCGTCCCTGTTCGCGAGATCAGCAACCGAAGAACAACAGAGGGAGTTCATCGACGGCTGGGATCCCCTCTTCATCGGCTACACTGCAGCAATTTATTTTCATACCAGCGATGCGAGAATAAATTCATGGACAACTCAAGCCAAGAAAATGAGAGGCTCGATGCCCCCGAAGTTCGAGGTGCGAGATGCCTTGAGAACACTTGAGCGGGCAGGTCTGGAGAACAAGTTGCCGGTGTGGGACGATGGCAGGATGATCGTGAAAGAAGGACACATCGCACTAAAAGGAGATGAGATGGTGTTTGCCACGAGAAGATACCGGGCACCTTGCTGACTGGAGCAAGTGGAGATGAGACAGGAGGGGAAGGAGCTCGATGCAGCAGGCCCATTGTATGTGGCTCTGACAGAGTATAAGAAAACGGGTCCAGCGACTCCATCACCCCTATCGGTGGACACCCCTGGGGATAAAAGGAGCGGTCCCGTAGAAGATCGATTCAGGAGGATTCTTGAGAGAAGAGAAGCAGAATCGGGAGAGGAGAGCATGGACGAGACTCTCAGCGAGGCAGGAGAGGATTTGGAAGTGGGAAACACACCGGAGCAAAAACCATCGGAAGAGGAGTTCACCACGCAAGAACTGTTGAAGGATCTGAGTGGAGAAATTTGGGCAGACACCCCCACGCCACCTCTGACCTCATCTCCCCGCAAGAATCTAGAGTTACCACTGACGAGCGAGAATCCTAACATGGGGATGATTTTCCTGAGTGCGGAAAGAAGGGAGAAGAACACCTTCGAGGGAAACAGGGATGCTTTCCTAGGCACTCTGGATGAGGATGCTTGGCGAAAATTCTTGAGCGATTTTAATCGAGAAGTGGATGACGAGACCACATTGGATGATTTCAAGGAGGAGCTGTGGGACACGGTGGTGAAATTCGGAGAGCCTGTCCTGATGGGGACAGGCCTGGAGGAGAAAGCTAGAGGAGAGCTGCTGAGCAAGATGGTCTGGTTGGGGAAGGCATCACGGAAGACCAAGGAAGACAAATGTAAAGACAGCTCTGCTCTGAAACAAAAAACGGACAATAAAATAATTGAACATGTAAGGGGGGATAAGGTCGGAACTAGTAATATAATTAAAAGTACTAATATCCTTAAGGCTCGAGCAGGGGGGAGGCAAGAGTTGGAAGGGTTGGATGGAGACAAGGAAGTCGAGTCAGTGATGATAACGACAACGCCTCCGAGTAAAGACGTGAGGTCTCGCAAGAGGAAGATAGACGTGGAGGAATCGGGCAGTCCTTCAGCGGATGCGGTCTCGGAGAAAAACTTGAGAGAGACGGCCCCCATGGTTCTGGCACGATGGAAGACAGTGGCCTACAAGAGTAGCTACGAGCCAAGGAAACTGCTCGACGTAGAAAGAGAGATGGAAATCCCCACCAGCTCAACAACGGAAGAAGACTTCAAGCCTCAGAGGACGAAAATGAAGCGAGGTTCGACGAGCGGGCAGACCTGGGAAGTGGACGTCGGCAAAGATTGGGTCTCAAATGAACACCAGGCTACTGGGAAGCAAGTGACTAGCGATCCTCTTGAGAAGAATAAAACGAGGAACACCTCCCGACCGTGGTGGGTAACCCTGGAAACATTGCAGGAATTGGAAGACTGCCTGAAGAAGCTCGACAGTGGAGTGTCACGCAAACGAAGCAACTGGGCTACCCAGCAGAAGGCCGATATCAACAAATTGGAATTGGAGAGCCAACTGAAGAGAACTTGGCAGAACTTGTTGAAGGGTCATTTTGAAGAAGCGATGAGAACATCCTCATCGGCATCGCCGTTGATGGCGAATCCCTTCATTAGAACCGCAGGACAACTGATGTTCGCGTGGAGCCTGTTGGGGATAGAGTTAGAGACACTGACTTCGTACGATAAGTTGAAATTGGGAGGCAAGAATCTAGAGGTGTATCGAATACTGATGCAGCACGTTGCTAGGGATAACTCAGGCTTGAGTCTGGCAAGGAGGAAATATGCTACCTGTTTCTTGAGGTGGACAATGTCGATGATGACTGATAGTACCATCCTAGCATGTCACCAGAGAGCAATTGGAAGCAAGACGCTGGAAAGGAGAGTCTCCGCAGTCATCTTGAATGTGTACCAGAGTACTGGGATAGAAAAGGAGGATGGTTCTAGGCAATCTCTAGAGAGCCTTAGGAAGTTAGATGAGATACGGAGATTCTACAACAAGAAGTTTGAGGAGAAACACGACGTACACCGTAACTTGGCTTCGTCAGGAGAATACTTGAAACCCAACAAAAAGGGAGAGTACCAGTATGTGTCTGGAGTGATGGGGATGGCATACAACCCTTTCTTGGACTTGGAAGATAGAGGTGCCCACAGAAACTACGAGGTGGCGGAGCTGCTGAAGTTCTGGACAGAGAAGATAATGGAGATAGACACTGTGGAGAGAGAGAGATCTAGCCTAGGTTTGATTCTCGAGAAAACACCGGAAGTAATAAGTGTGCCACGCTCAAGTAAAAGAGTCGAAAAAAAAATGGGTAACGGGAACGGCATGTTGACCACGAATCTGGGAGTGGTATGGAAATTGCTCAGGCCCTCCTGGTGTCCACATCCCCATGCGAGCCTGATCGAGGAAGTCACGGAGCGAGTGAGACTAGCGCCGACAGAGGATGAAGATTTGGCGACCTTGAGTATAGTACATAGTCTGATCCTGCCTCATGTGAAGGAGTCAAGTGAGGTGACGAGTGGAACAGGGTCGGTAGAAAAAATGGAGCCGGGCAGTTGTCTTGACTCGACATGTGGGAATGGCAAGCACACCTGCGATGGACGATCATGCGTCAGGATACAGTCTTTCCAGAAAGAAGACCTAGTCACCTGGTTTGAAGACATTACCGAAAGGGAGAAGAGTGAGATACAGATAGTGGCTGAGTGTTACGCGAGTACCACGGTGAACCTAGCAACATCTCTGGAATTCTTCTCAAGAATGTGCAGTATCCAGTCACTGGAGAGGATGGAGTCAAAACACCACTTGGTGACCGCGTTGAGCGTGGAGTCATGGCCGGGAGTGCTGCAAGTGACCCAGAAACACATCAAGAGTTGGAAGGTTGGACTCGAAGCGGAGATGGGATTTCCCATGAGCGAAGCCTATGGTCTGCCTCTAAATGCGAATTCCCTAGTGGGGTCAGTGATGGCCAACCTATGTGGCAGCCACTATTCATTACACATGTCCAGCCAGAGGGTATTGATAGACAAAGCCTTCTCAATGCCCAAATGTGTAAGACTGGCTCGGATGTCGCATCATTCACACAAGCTGTTGAGGAAGATCCGAGGAACAGTGCCGAAAGAACAGAGGGACGACTTGAGTGAAATCTGGGGTGAAGAACTTCTAGGTTTGGAGGGCGAAACTACAAGTGACCACGAGAGACAAAACGTGATCGGGAAACCCATGGTTGGTGCTCCAAACTTGGAAGAGATCGACGTGATACACGAGAAGATGATGGAACTTGAGCCTCTCCTAGAAGCCTCGGAAGAACGCAATCTTAGGAGCATCGAACTCACACACGGGGATTGTCCATGCCACTGTCTGGCGCAGACAGTGTGGTATCCAGACCACGCCAATCTCTGCCTGATCTGGGATATGGAAGAAATCAGGTCGTTGGGACTGCCCGATCATCATCAAAAGGTGACCATCTTGGTGGTGAGCACGATGCTGGCTCTACGATGGATGGAAGAAAATATAGCAAAGTATCGGGAATCGAAGACGCCAACGGCAGAGTCGATTCACGCGATAGATTACAGCAGGAGACTTGAGTTGTTCGAGACCGCATGCAAGGTATTCGCCATACCAATGGAAGACCAATGGAAGTCAGACACATGTGGAGCCGCTTGAGATTCTTTCCTTGGTTTCGCGCGACGTTAACATCCTGGTTATACGTGGTGACGAAGGATCACATGAGGAAACATCAAAAGTTCCAGGCCGAGATAGGACCAGATGCCTTCAAGAGACCTCTGCTGACCCATCGAAATGCGATCACGACGGGGTGGAAAAGAGTGGGTAGAGTATCCAGAAACAACACTAGAGCGAGGGAGTCGATACTAGAGGAGGATCTGGCGAAGAATGTAAGCCTGAGTCTTCACAATTCCTTCTGTTTGAACCGGGAGTCGAAGGTGAAGAGCTTACCGAATCAAGTGAAGAGATTGCAGGAGCAAAGGGAGTGGATGCGATCCTATGAACAGCTGAAGGCTTGGGAGGAGATTGTGACCAGCTGCGATGATGAAGAGGCACTATTGAAACAGATCACAGTGTCAAATATATCTGGGTCGGGTACCTCGAGGGTGAAGAACACGAGGTGAGCCGGTGGCTCAAAAGGAAATTCTAGAGTCTTGAGTCTTGAGAGGGAGGGGGCTCGAGGGTGAACTCGGATGAAATCTGGGTTCACGAAAAAGAAATTTTAACTAATGAGATATTGTTATTAATATGCTATATCTATTATATAAATCAAAATGCTGCATGACAATTCACTGATTGAATAGGACAAAAGAAATTTTAAATTACCAGCTTAAAAAACGAGAATTCATAGGTGCAGGTGTGTGCAGATTTTGATTGCTGTTTAGCGATAGTGTGAAAATTTTATATGGTTGTGAATTTTGGAAGGTAGATAAACTTAAGTCTGCTGCAAACTTCTGTAAATGACCACTGACACTGTATCTTGAGTGACACTCGGGTTTCTGGTGATTCACTGACAGAGGTAGCACGCGATGAGGACATCGTTCTTGAGTCCGGGGAGTATGTGCAAGTCGGTCATATCTGGAAGTTTGACCTTGAGGGACACGAAAATACGTGATTTTGGAGTGAAGTTTTATTTTTCAAAATTTCGAATGGAGCCTGTCATGCTCAGTTTTCTCGCAACAACTGAAAACACAAAGTGAAAAATCAGAACGACCGAATTTACAATTGCGGGAAAATACTTAAGAAAACAGCGGGAAATTGCTATTCGCAATTTCCAGATACAAAAAAAGACACGAGTAGAGCCGTCTTATCCTGAAATAGGAGGAGAGATAATCACGAGAAAAGAGTGCAACTATTCGAACTGAACCAGAGTGAACCTTCAACGGAAAGGTGGACAGCTTGAGTGTCCCAATGAATCAGACTAAAACTTCAATTCTAGAGTCTAAACTTATTTCTGTTAATAAAACTGATCAGTATTGAACTTATCAAGTTATCTTTCTTAATTCTCGAGTTGCTCATTAATTTAATTACTCCTTATACTCGAGTGCGTCAACATGTGAGTTCCTAATTTAGTTTTCTCGAGAGTGTTTTTTGATTGTTATGTTGAGATAAGGCGAGTTTTAGGTTGATCCATCTGAAATGGATTAAAGTTCCACTGTCCAATAAAAAATAACTTAATGGATTGTCCGACCCTGTTTTTAACGGCGTTCGTGTATTTTGGGTATCTCGAGACCTAAGTATGGGGACGTTCTTATTTTCTAGAGTGGGGGGATATTTTGGTAGAAGCCTTTAAGCTGTAACGGGTTCTAGTCTCATGTCGCAAGCGAACCGAATTGGCTCCGACCGTTCTTGAGGTAGAAAAACACAAGAGATAGTGTCCCTGACTCTTGAGCCAATGGTTATAGAGCCTATTTTTCTTAAGCCTCATATGTGACCGAAGTAGGCGACTGTTACATCTCCGTCGAAGATGGATCAACCCTTTCCCCTAATTCCTAGCTTTTCATCGTCGGAAAATGAATTCGGATGTTAAAAAAATTTGATTCAGGACATAATCGGGAATATTTAAAATGATTTCAATTCAAGTCGCGAGACCCCTCCGGATTCCTGAATCCGGGGAAATTACACCCTTGTCTCCTCTCCGGAGACCCTTGTTGTGAATGGCCTTCCAACGATTGTAGCGACACAATCGTTGCAACTCGGAGAGGTGTGACATTCGACCAGACGCAAATGCAATCTCTGCAGTCTCGGAGTTTTTAGCAGCGAACCTTCCGAATTGGCGATTTAGAAGGAATAAGAACGTTATTCGAACGATTGGAAAAATCGTGAAGGCTGAAGGATTCGGAAATTCCTAAATTTTAAAATTTCGAAGTGATGACGTAAGAATTCTCAGAAACATCAAAAACGGCCATTTTTGCAGAAAAGCTGAAAAAGCAACACAACAACGATAGTTGCGACGACGACAACAACAAGAAATTTTGAGAATCAGAATCGGAGAAAAACAGAAGTAGCAGAGACCGCTCCAAGTTGCAACTATTGTGTCGCTGCAATAGTTGCAAGGCAGTTGCTAACACCAGTGAGGGGTGGAAACCAGCCTTCCGGATTATAGAGAAATCAAGCTATAAAGAACGCAGACGTTTTTTCGTAACATAAGGCCGACATAGGTTGCTGTAATTTTGTAGAACATGAGATTGAGATAGAAAAGGGCTCGGTACCTCATGGGGAAGGGGCGAAAAGATTGACCCCTCATAAGTCAGAAGCGTGCATGAAGGAAATCCAGATGTTAATGGAGTACGACATGATCGAGCCGTCGAAGTCCCCGTGGGCTTGTGGCGTGGTCATGGCTAAAAAGAAAGGGGGCAACTCAGGTTTTTGTGATTTCCGTTATCTAAACGTTAGATCTGGGCTCGGCGTTCTGGCAAGTGCCACTCCGAAAGCAAGATCGTGAAAAGACGGGCTTCGCGTGCGAGCTGGGATTGTTCCAGTGGAAGAGGATGCCGTTCGGATTGTGCAACGCGACGGCCACATTCCAGCGACTGATGGCCAAGGCACTCACGAGTGTGACAAAGAAATACGGGAATCTCATCATGTGTTACGTCGATGATGTCGTGATCGCAACGCCAACCCTAGAGGATCACATAGAGAGGGTAGATGAGGTGTTTACTTGCATGAAGCAGGCGGGATTGAAGTGTAGACCCTCGAAGTGTGAAATCCTCAGAGACTCCATAAAGTATCTAGGCCACCTGGTGGATAAGCATGGAGTGAGACCAGATCCCGAAGCGGTCGAAGCGGTTTTGACCTGGAAGGCACCCAAGACAAATACACAACTGATGAGTTTTTTGGGGTTCGCTAACTATTATCTGGAGTTCGTCAAGGGATACGCCGATAAGATATACCCCATGCAACAGTTGACAAAGGCAAAAGTTCACTTGGACCGAAGAGGCACAAGTTTCATTTGAAAACGCGAACTTTGCGAGGCACCAGTCCTCGGCAACCAAAAGAAAAGGGGATGTTTGTGTTGGAAACGGATGCATCAGTGGTTGCGATATCAAGCATACTTCACCAGGAGCAAGAGTGGAACGTGAGAATGGTTCTCCGTCCAATAGCCTACGAAAGTAAGGTCTTGGGCGATACCGAGATGAAGTATGGCGCAACGAAAGCGGAAATGTTCGCGGTGATCACTTTCGTCGAAAAATACAGGGCCTACTTGGCGAGTGCTCCCCTCAAGTTGCGTGTGGATAATCGTGCCCTTGCCTGGCTGAAAACCTATTCGATGGACCAAAGTTATATTGGTCGTTGGATCGTGCGCCTGGACGGATACCACATGATCATAGAGCACCGTACCCGTGACAAGCATCAAAATGCTGATAGCCTCAAAAAGAAGACAGAATTCTATGAGTGACTCGAGGAAAAGCAGGCTAACCAAGCGGAGGTCAAAGACGGTTTTTTTTTATCCTAGACAAGGAGACTTACGACAAACTACCACTCACTAGGTGGCTGAATAAGTCAGGGCACCCTATACCAGGACACCCTGAACTTCCAGTGGAAACGACCGCTGATATAAAGATTTTAGCCAGGGGTGAATCCGTTCCGCTGGATCTGCTAGTCCGATCCAATCTGGTACAGCAGGAGCTCACCAGGTTGAGTATAAACAGCATAGCTCTGCTAAATAGGACAGTGAGTGTGGCGCCGGACGTCATGGGGAAACTTCGTGACTTGCTGGATAGAGAAGTCGACAGACATGATCGTGAGTGGATGACGGAGACCATGCAGCGATTGAACGTATCGTAGAAAACGGAGAAGAGGCCAGTGATCATTCGCGGTCGCGATGTGGAACGGGATTGCCGGTAGATAGTGAACCAGCTGGTGACCTCAATGCCGAAGGATGTCTTGTTGAGGACTTCGTTCACAGAACATGGGAGACCGAGCCCAGTCCAAGTTACTGAGGAAGTCAGGATCAAGTTGAAATCCAGCTTCACGAGAACAGTACATTTCACGGATGTAAAAGAAGAGTACGATCCGGGCTCAGATTGCTCTTCCGGGGACGAAACAATGTCCGGGGAGTCGGACACCTTCAGGCCCGTGCAGGACAATCTGTCCGGGGAGAAGTTGATGAGACCACCTATGGACAGAAAATTGTCCGGGGAGTCGGATTCAAAGCGACCAATGGACAGAGTTTTGTCTGGGGAGTCGAGAAACATCACAGACAGATTGGAACATGATGATGCGTAATCATTCGGCTCAAGTGATGACTCGAGGCCTCAGTCCTGGGACAACACATCCGAGGCTACTTCCAATTCTGATGTATCGGAGATTGCGATTCATTCCTTGTTGGTGGACTGGAAGCAGCGCGGGCTGGACAGAGAAATGCATCAGGATCCGGACAGAGACAGGTACACCTCCGACGAGGAGGGCACTGTGGTGAATAATGCCGCGGATGAGCTCGAGCTGATAGCAGTCTCGAAACGCCCAACCAGATTACTGCCACATGGTACGGTCGTCCGTACCAGTCTGGAACAATCTGTGCAGGAAGCGACGCCTTTGAAGAAGATATGGTGTGTCAAGTTGATGGACGATGCACATGCACCTGAGATAATGAGCGGGCAATTAAACATGATAAAGACGTATCTGAAAGCCAGATACCGGCTGTCGGATCTCCTAGGGGCTCAACGAAATGATAGAATGACGAGCAACCTGAAGAGATGGATCGAGAATGGAGCACCTGACAAAGGAGATTTGGAGGAGGACAGCTACAAGATTTTGAAGCAGTTTTACATGAAGAGAAAAGATCTACTGTACCTGAATAAAGACGGAATCGTAGCCTGTAAACGGAAAGAGGAGGACAAGTACAATTCGATAGTGTTACCACAGTTGTACCAGACTGAAATGCTCTTTCGTTCACATGATCAGATCGGCCATCAAGGAGTGGACAAAGTGTACAACAGGATACAGAAACGATTCGAATGGCCTGGTTTGAAAAAGGCTTGTGAAAAGTGGATCTCTGCATGCTTGTCGTGTCAACAGGCAAAAGACCCCAGAAAACTAAGATTCCCTCTGCAGTCAATAGAATCATCGGGATTCAATGAAGTAGTGAAGATTGATCACCAAAAGATATGCATGACAGCCACGGGCTACAATCAGGTGCTGGTAATGATTGACCATTTCACGAAATATGCAGAGGCAGTACCTTGCATGACAGCATCAGCGGAAGAAACTTGTGATCATTTGATAAATGTGTGGATAGCGAGGCACGGCTGCCCCATCAAATTCCAATCGGACAATGGCAAAGCATTCGTAGGGGATCTCACAAAGGAGTTAATGAAAAGGTCGCAGGTAGCACAGGCCCACTCGACCACTTATCACCCGCAAACGAATGGCCTAGTCGAGAGGCAGAATCGCACGCTGGTATCCATGTTGAGAGTTTATTGCTCACGCTACATGGATGACTGGGATAGACACTTGCCGCAAGTGATGGGTGCTTACAACAGCACAGAGCATTCCACCACGGGAATAAGACCGCATATGATGCTAACGGGTCACGAAAAAGCGCTTCCGTTGACGTTTTTCTACCCTGAATATGAAGGGAAGAGAACAGCACCGCATACGTACGTGCGGGATGTAATTAGAAGACAGCAGGACCTCAATGACTTATGCAGGAGGAACACGCAACAGGCGCAAATTAGACAGAAACGGAGGTTTGATAAAAGGACTGCCGATGCAAAAGCCTACTCAGTTGGCGATTACGTCTGGTTGTTTCAGGAAGTGGTTCCACCAAAAGGAACCAAAAAATTATTAAAGAAAGGGCGTGGCCCATTTCAAATAACAGAAGTGCACCAAGGAGGTCGGTTTTATGGACTGAGCACAGGAAGAGCAGCTCATTACGAAAACATCAAACCGCACAAGGCCTCATCAGAGGACTGGTCCATCCCAGCAGACATGCAAGAGGGAGACTATTTGATAGTGGATCCTGCTTGTGAGGTCAATGAAAGAGGCACTCGCGACAAAACGACAGAAATGAGGTGGTGGATGATTGCGACCTACCACTGGACCTAGAGTTGACCGAGCGAGTAGAGGTGGATGAAGAAATTCTACCCTATGCCCAGAACAGACTGAAATTGACAAAGGAATACAACCTGACTTTCCTCTCACCATGGAGACACGCCAGAGCAAGAGAGGAAGGGACAAGAAGAAGTACAACCTGTAAGGCGAGGATTTCGTCGTAGACAAGATAGTTTTAAGTGATATGATGGAGTCGATGGTGGGATTGGATGAAGTAGCGGTGCCAAGGGAGATCGACTTGGTAAATGACATGGATCAAGATTGGATCGACGATCGCTCCGAACCAGAAGTGGAGTTCGAACCAGAGGTGGATCAGACTCATGAGCAAGAATTAACAAACTTGCGAGTGCTCGAATGGCTCCACGATCTGCCGACGGATCCTAAAGAGACAATCTTGACGATTCAGGATGTTGATAAAGACGGCATCAAATACGTCAGCCATGACAATACCGAGTCCAACTGGGTCGCTCCAGATGGACCTCTACGCGTTCCGCAATCCAACCTCGGTCTTCTCGACTTTGGGCGATCGACGGGGACTTCGATGGATATTTTTGTCCGGGGAGTGGGGGTAGGACTCACCCACACCGAAAATCTGATCATTAAAAATCTAAAATCAGCAAGAGAAACCAGAGAACTGGAGACGGAGGGCGAGAACGCTAAAAAACCACCTTTTGGACGAATTTTGAATCTTATTTTGACCTACCGAACCATTATTCAAAAAATTCGTCAAAACAGACGGCGATTTCATACCGCGGACGTAAGCTTCAAAACAGCACTAGCGGCTGATTTCAAAAGAGAGTATAAGAACATCGAGTTTTTATGGAAACAGAGGCCTGGTGTGGGAGGGATGATATCGCTGCCCCCTGTTGCATCACAGATCCAAGGGAAATATTTGTATTTCCTGGTTACTAAGGCCACTGATAGGCAACACAAAGATCCAGAGAGCTTGGTATTGGCCTTGACCCGACTAAGGGATTTTCCGGTTGAGAGAGGAGTGACCTCTCTCTCGTTACCAGTCAATGATCCTAATAGGGGAAAGCTATATCCGAGAGAGTTGTACGCCCTCATACACGTGATTTTTTCAGAAACTGACATAGAAGTTTACTTACATAAAAAGTACTATCTGAGCATATGCTAGGAGTTGCATTCGGCGATAAGTGGTTTTTATTAAGTTCACTTTATAGAGATTAGGATTGAGCTAGGTTAGCTGCTAGGGATTATGTTTTTAGGTAATAATGTATATATATGATGTTTATGTGTTATCTTATTGTTAGGGTATGTGTTATGTGATGTTTGTGTCCCGAAAGACCTGGAAAACTCCAGGTATTAAAGGTGACAGCGCTCATTCGCTCGATAAGGTTGAATGTGGACGATCCACCTTGGTGCTAAGTTTTAAATCAGTAACGAAGAAAAATTTCAATGGATTGGTTTAAAGGAGAAAAATGTGAATGATGTTTTATCCTGAAAATGGGACCGCATGAAATGATGGTTTTAAGTCGTGACTTGTTTTTTAGATCTTGATTGATCAAATCTTGCTTACTGAATCAAAGCAAACTTGAAGAAACTTCACGACACGAGAATCAACACGTAGAAATGGGCGAAACAAATGAGTTAATGGAATTCCTCTCAGCGAGTCTAGGATCGACTCTAGACGAGATCTATCAGCGGCTGATTGATTGTGATTTTACACGAGAAGACCCGGGATTGGCGATGTTTGTGGTCGCACTCTTCAACGCGTTGGGACGAGAGGGTCGAGGGAATCGCCCCGCAGAAGTGGTGTTAATGCTGGCCTTCGGTGAGTCCGGGACCGCCGAGAGAGGTCGAAATCGATTGATGAGATGGCGCCGAGGAGAAAAATCCGGACACGACTTGGCTCGTGAGCCGGGACTAGGCGAGCAAAGGGATCACTGGCTAGGTGAGATGACCCTACCCGTTCAGCCTGCGCAGCCGCTCATCGGAGCGAAAAGACTACGTGATGGGCCGGGCCCGTCACACTCAGTAGACTCCCCAACAGCTGCTCCTCCTCTCAAGAGAGTGAAGGTGAGCGAGATCGAGATACAGACCTCGGAGACGATCGAGACCTTGGAGAAGAAAGAAAGGGATCAGAACGAGCTGTGTGCCAAGCTGCAGGAGTACAGGACAATATCTCGATAAAGGGACGAATGGAAGAAGAATTTTGAAGACCTGCAAATAGCCTACAAGGAAGAGGAGATAAAACATCTGAAGGAGCTATATATGGCGAGGGTGAGTCAAATGTCACCAGTCAAGTGTCATTCTGGCTACGATGAACTTCTCGGAAGCATCCAGGGAAACACGTCCCAGGACGTGCGCACAGGAACTGTGCGCACCGAGAGGGCCCGAGGCCCCTCAGCAGACACCACGGTCTGCTACCAACCCGAGAAACACGATACCAGACCCCTCTGAAACCTATCTCGCTCCTCAGTTTCAAGAGTCATTCAATCAGGTGGCTAGAGCAACAATGGATGAGATCATCAGAACCACTGGGCGGACATTGGGTAGGGTCGTCCCTTCCCAACGCTTTGATCATTCTTCCAGCAGCTCGGAGCGAGCACCTCGAACTGTAGTACTGACAGGGACTGCGCATGACGGGACGATTCAGAAGTCTCGCGTGGTTGATATTAGAAAGAATATAACGGTGCGCAACCAGTTCGTGCAAGTGGCCACGGAGCATCCTCGCGCTTGTTTGAATGGCATGAGCTGGAACCCCGCCATAAGCAACCAGGCAATTCCCTCAGGGAGTCGTCATTTGGTTATAGGGGACAGTTTGGTGAGAGATTTAAGCGAGATCTTTGTCGACGGGCAGACTACTGTCCTATCTTTTTGGAGGCGCTTCCGTGGCTCAAGTCATCAAGATGATGGAGTTCCAGGGAGAGGATCACCTAGACACGTTGGTGATAATGCTCGGGACTAATGACGTTTCGAGGGCCCCTGTAACCCCAGAGGGCAAGTTGGAACCCCTACTGGTCTGCCTTCTGAATGAACTGAAGGAGAAGTACAGGCCCAGACTTGTGGTTCTATGCACGATACCACAAAACCCGGAGATGGGCACGCCGGTTGCAGACTTTATGAATGGTAACGTGACCCGGTGGAACGAGATGACTCGCGGTCTGGTAAGGAGCAACCCCAGCGACCTGCGACTCATGGAATTAAAAAACATGCTGCGCATGATTGATCACCTCACGCTCACCAGGTACTGCATACACTTCAATACCCAGCAAGGGAGGCGCTGGATGAACGACGTGTTCCAGACGCAGTTGAGGGAAATGGAACAAGAATTGAGGGCAACCGGCTCACAGGCTCGGACCAGTTCGACTGGAGGAGGTAGAGTGAGAGGTAATGTGCCAGAATCACTCGCCAATCGCCTCGGGCCCCTGACAATGGAAACGGGTGCAACTGCTCCCGTCGCTCCGAGCTCAGATGTGAGAGCGAGGTTGGGGACTGCCCCTCCTCCCAGGACTCAACCGTTGGAGAGCCGACTTGGCAGATCGGTTGATCAGAGCCGGATTAGCTGCCAGACCGTGTCTAGGAGGAGTGATACGTCTGCCACAGCAACTCCTGCTTCGACAACAGGACAATCGACGAGCGCCGTGCCAACGGAGGGAGTCGAACCAAACAGTGTGCCTCTCTGGAACCGTCCAGATCCCAGTGGCTGGGGACAATATAAGACAGACATGTCGGCAAAATTGAACATGAATACATTGACGTGTCGGGAGAATGCAAGGAAGATGATCGGTGGAGAGGGTTTCACAGTGTCACGGTTGTATCGAATACGGGGTGTGGATTGGCTGGTCGCAGGACAGGAACAGTTCAGCTCCGCGACTACGCTCAGTTATGTGGACCTCAATGGATTGCCTCAGGACTATACCCTTGGACCCTTGAACAGCCCATCTCTCACGGACGTCCGTCGGAGAGCCAGAGAGCTGACACCACCTGCTAGGAAGGGTAAGTTTCTAGCAGAGAATAAGCCCATTAACAAGCATCACAAGATGTACAGACAATTTGCTTAACCTCCCGGCCAAGCGCCTGGTGAATACTCGAGAGACTATCCCCGAGCGACCTCGGTGGAAGGAGATGACAGCAGATATGCAGGGCTGACGGCACCAGTCGGTGACAACCTGATTGCCGCTTATGATCCCCTGGATATGAAGGCTGCCAAATATCTGATAGTGGCCAGTTATCTCTACACGCTCCGTTCTCTTTTTTGGCCTGATGTGATTTTCTTGACGGCGCCTAAGTTGGACTGGGGACAATCAGCAGGCATGATGATAATTTTACGAAGGGTGGTCAGCATGGAACCGCAGATGATAGTGGTTGCAGGCTCGAATGATCACCTACAGAGCAGGGGGTTGTTTTCCCGTCTGACGGATGGATCGATCCCGAGCAATGAGGTCATAGGAGAGGCGATAATGACATTGCTCTCGGCCATGGCTGAGGTAGAGACATCAGTGAAACAACGCTTCACTCAAAATGTGGTGAAGGTTGTCTTTGTGTTATCACCGGGGTACGCCACATTGTCAGAACCCCTTCAGTTTGTGTACACGATGGTCACAACGATAGCAGAGGGACAGTTCAGCGTGATAATACCCGCACCAAACAGAACGGTGGACCTCAAAAACTACTACCCATACCGATCTGAGCTTCCTACCGTTTGGGCTGACATTTCTAATGCCATACAGGGGTTCAAGGATTGTAGCACAACTCGGTTGGTGCTGGATGAAGTTCTGGGGTTGGAGCTGTCAACTTCGCCAGATTGTTGAAATTGAGGCCAGGGGTAGATGACGATCATTTGTTAGTACAGCAGGTGGCTAATGATCTCTGGTTCAGACAATTGGATCACGTGCTTGTAACCGAGATTGTGTACCTTGGGGGAAGATGCGTTCGAGCATGCACCGGCAGTGATCAAAGAGATACACGCGTATCTGAAAAACTTGTTTAATGAAAGGGATTTTGCCGGGGGCATGATGTTGCAGTTGATGCAGGACGTGAATACGATGTCATTGGATAAGTTCCAAGCTGATATCTTGGCCACGAGGGCACAATATGAACAATCAGACGCTGTATTGGGTGGAATGGGAGTGGGATGGACGCCATCCTTCTTGTCAACATGTTACCCGAGGGCATCCAGGAACCTGATCGCGAGCTTCGTCAAGGATATCCGGAAACTGTCAATCGGCTTGATATTGGCCTTGTATGTGACATTTGGTCACGAGAATTTCGTGAAGGGACCTGCGAATCTCTTCACCCAAGCTTTGGCTGACCTGAGATTGGAAGGGCTCCTCACCCTGATCGCTATGACGTACGGTCGGTTAGGAGACCTGCTCGTGCTGATGCGATACCCAGAACAGCTTCAGGGAACGAGTCGTGAATTCAACGCGCAGTTGGAAACCGCCTCGCTCAAAAAGATGAAGGACTGGAGGATCCTCCTGCTCCAATATCTCCTGCAACAGAACAGGAGCGTCACAGGAGAGGATAAGGTGGCGACGGATGCGGGTGAGTGCAAACAGTACTGTGGCATGCCTTTGCTGACAGATCTGGCTGGCATGATGCGGATCGATCCGCAGGCTCTGATTCATGGACTACGGGAGTTCGTCACGGTGGTGTATGGACCCGTGATGTCATTTGCGTTCCCCGATGTGCAAGTAAAGGCATACAGGAACTCGGTGTTGTATGTCAACCTAGTTTCGGTAGTGGATTGCTCCGTGCTGAATTGGGTGGAACAGAAGGAGCTAAGAGGGCTAGCCAGCGACGACATGCTATTTGGAAGAACAGCGGAGCCGGGTTGGGTGTTGATGGACTTCAACAACAATTTAAATGCCGAATGGGCCGCGAGAACCTTTCCCATGTCCAGTTCAACCCGACGCTTTGGAATCTGCGACCAGTGGTAAAGGATTCAGGAGAGGCGATGAGGGTCCCACTTTTGCCAGAGGCCTACGCACACGTGAAAGAGAACCAGCAAGCGTGGCTTACAGGGTCCAGGCCGCTGCCGGACCAATGCCCTCGCTACCCACCGATAAGGAGGATGTTGTTGGGAGTCACATGTCCCGTAATTGCCCCTCGCATCGGAGCGGCTCGTGATGCGGAGAAGAGCATGCTGAAGTAGAGTGAAGGGATGGAACCGCGCTTCATCAGTTAGAACTTTGCGGCCATGCACACGTTTGACTTCACATTTCCTGATATTTGGAGCCGGAAGAAGATCAAAGCATCACCTTCCAGGAAGCCAGAGGTCTCGACTGGGGTGTGGAATGATGTGTATGCACCTGCAGATGACCTATCGAGATTGAAGTGGCCAGGGGAGGTGAAGATAGTAATCCTGGAGGTCGCAAAGGGGTGCAGGGTCGCATACATAACGGTGGATGATCTGGCGCCATATGGCGAGGAGTCGGTAGAATTCCTAGTGAACGATGAGTTATTCTACCATGCAGGGGATCTGACCGTACCGGCACGGCCGGACGCGGGCAGGGATATGCGACAAGGCCCTTCGGGACCTAAGCCAAAACCAGACACGAACGATGACGAGCAGATGGATCAGGACGATGATCACCTGGAGGGAAAGGGAGAGAAATCGAGTGAAATGGATCTAGGAGCATTAGAGAGAGACTTGCTGGAATACCAGTTTAGTGAAGACGACGACGGGGAAGTCGACGGGAATCTATTTCTGATGACACCATCGTCTTTCATGTCCACTACAAAGGAGGCGCCGGCCAGCTTATCCCCAGTGGAACCAATAAGCCTGGCAATGGACTACCGGAGGAGGAAGCTACAGAAACTGCTCCGTGAGTCACCAAGGAGGAGGAAGATTGAGGAGAGTATGAGGGTATCTTTCCTGAGCACGCTGCCGGAAGAGGAGTGGGAAAGATACCAGAGTGAACTTGAACGTGAGACGGGAGTAACCTGGAACCGAGTGACTTTCATGGAGAGGACATGGGACGTGATACGCAGATACGGGACGCAGTCCATAATGAAGGTGGGATTAAACCAACCCATCAGGCGCGAGGTTTTGGAGAAAATAGTGAACTCTGTAGAGTCGGATGTTCTGACCGAGTCAGTTACAGAGGACAGTGCCGATGATCAGCAGATCACGAGGAAGTTACCCATCAGACGAGCTAAAAAAGGGCTGAAGCGATTAAAGGGAAAGACCGGAAGCAGAGCCGTGAACCGGAAAGTGGTGAGGTCAAAAGCCAGTACAGTGGTGGCCTCCTTGGCAGGAGTAGCTCATTTAAGCGAAAGTGGGCAAGGAGATGGTGCGATGCCTGCCGGGGGAGAAAAAGAGAACCTGATACCCCCTATGTTATTGGCAGGTTTGACCACAACGGCCTCGAGGTCAAAGAAAATGCCCGGACTCTGGCGGATACTAAACTCGAAATGGAGGTCATCAGTCAGTGTGGATCTGGAGGACTTGATGATTACAAGCCCTCGCGAACCAACATGGCCCGAATGAGACTGGAGGGACAACTCGACGTGGTCGAGTATAGTCGAATCACTGTACCAGACTCAGTCCACATGGGAGATCCGGAAGGGGGTTATGTGGAGATGCTGAAAGCAAGGAGTTCCGCGAGAGGGCATCTGATGGCTTGGAATGAGAAGCAAGCCATGCAGGAGTATCTGAGGGAGCTGACGGAGAACTCCAACTCGAATGGGAAAGAATACGGCACGGTGATGTCCTCGGAAGCAAACGAAATTGGCCTGGAAAGACTGCTAGAGATATCTTGGAGGGCGGCCCTCCAAAGATACTTTGACGAGACGATGCATGCGCCGGCGACGGTGGCAGCATACCTAGCTTATCCATGCACCAGGACTGACTTGCAGGTACGATTGGCCTGGTGTTTGATGGGAATTAAGAAGGCGGAGTATGAAGCCAACAGCGACTCGAAATCAAAGGCACAGGAACTAGAATTGATGGAAGCCCTGCGAATGTTGATTTCTAGAGACGATTCTGCGATAGCCTGGGCTAAGCGTAAGGATGCACTTTGCTTCGTAAGTTTCGTGGTGGATCGTATCCCCACTCCTGTATTGGGAGAATGCATAAAAACTATTCGGCAAGGGGGAGTTGATGGTGAATGAAACTTCCTGAGGGCACTCCTGGAGCTGTATCAGGACATGCCGTTGGCCATACCAAACAAGGAGTTGAACGATATAGAAAGCTACCGCCGGTTGGAAGAAGTGAGAAGATATTCCAACAAGGAGTTGAAAGTGAGGCGGGAAATAATTGAAGCGGTCAGAGCACAGAAAGACTATACGACATTGGGAAAGTTGAAGTCGTTCCAATATGTGTCTGGCATACCGGGTACGGCGTAAAATCCCTTCGTGAATGAGGAAACCGGGGAAGCGTACTTCGACTATGAACAAGTTATAGTACTCAATTTCTGGGTAGAGCGAGTCAAAGAAACTGGCATGCTGATCGTGCAACAACCCAAGCTGGGTATTGTTTTGGACGAACGAGTGGTCGAACCCTCGGTTCCCGAGCTGAAGGGGCAAGTTAGTTTTGATTGTGGTTCTTGGGACGATCCCTTATAAACCAGCTTAGTAACCATGTGGGAACTCATGAAGCCTTCTTGGTGTCCACATCCAAACGCCGGTTTAATCTGGGACATGGCGGCGGATATTACGTTGGACTTAGATGATGACGCCAGTTTGCACGATCTGGCCATGATGCACCATCTGCTGGCCATAAGAGTAACGAAGTAGAAAAACAACCCATCCTCGGAACCATCTGAGGGAAGTGCATCGAGAGACTGGCTGAGACAGGGCACCTGTCTAGCTCACAATAGTGGAATGGATGGACATGTATGCAATTCGGAACATTGCTTGATCACGCTGAGCAAGCAGCATCGCCAATTGGCACAACTGTATGGGAGGTTGAGCATGTCAGATAAGAGTGGAATGGAGTTGATTGCGGACTGTCATGGAGTAACGGAGGTAAACTTGACCACTGCCTTGGGATTTTGCAGCATGACAAGCTCGATAGAGTCACTGGAACGCCTAGAGCATGCCCATGAGCTAGTGACATCCCTCAGCGTGGAAGTATTCCCTGGAGCACTACAGACAGAGCAGAAGATCGGAGGCTAGCGAGAAGCTCTGGAAAATGAAATGAACTTGAAGGATAGTGAGGCCTATCATAGACCTACTGGCTCGAAATATCTGGTGGGTTTGAGCTCTGCACCATATTGCAATAGTAGATACCCTACGCACATGGTTGTGAGGGATGCGAGGACACAGCAGGTGTTGGTCGACCAACTCTTCTCTGTGCCAAAGTGCATGAGGTTGGCCAGAATTCGGAAAGGTCATATGATTTATTGGCAAAGATCATTCGGGCCATCCCGCAGATATCTGAAGGCGAGTTGCAAGACGTAGTGGGTGAAGAGTTCATGAGATTGAACGAGGGTAATGTGAGTGAATTCCAGAAGCAGAAGGCGAGTGGAGCGTTACCCACTGAATTCCCCACCATAGAAGAAAAGGACGAGGTGCATAGAATAATGATGGAAGTGGAACCGTTGCCGGGAGCCTCAGGGTATCGGACCCGAAGGAACATACTAATGACCCATGGGGAGTATCCTTGCCACTGCCTGGCGCAGACGTTGTGGTACCCCAAACGCGGGAATCTAGTGTTAGTGTGGGACGTGGAGGAGTTGTACTCCACGGGGTTGCCCGATCAAAATCAACGGGTGTCGATCGTGGTGGTGAGTGCCATGCTGGCGGTGAGGTGGTTAGAAGCCAACGCGGGCACAAGTGAGCAGGAGACGGCCGTGCCGACTCCTGAGCAGCTAAAGCAACGTAAAGATGAACCGCAGTTTAAATCTTTTCAGAACCACCTGCAAGATTCTGAGAATACCCAAAGCCATTGAAAGAATATGGTCAAGGCAAAGATTGATACCTTGGTTCCGTGCTGTGATGACATCATGGATGTATGAGCGCGCGAAGCTTCATGTCTAGGAACACGGAAGCCTATCAATCTTTCTAGCTTGATATAGGACCGGGAGCCTATAAAAGAGCGTTCTTAACGCAACGAAACGCTGTTACCACAGCGGTGAAGCGGGTAGCTGGAGCACCTTATGTAACTGAAAATGAAAAGAGAGAGGTCTTACGAGCTGACCTAGAGCGGAATGTGAGCCTGTGTCTTCACAACAGCTTTTGCAATAAGCGGGAGCAAAAGGTGAATGTGGACTTGCTACCTTGTTGCAAACCGAGGCTGTTGGAACAGGAGAGTTGGGGGACAGCCCGCAACTCTATGGACATCTTGGAAAAAGTTTTAGAGGACAGTGAAACTGAAGATCAGGATGAAGAAGCAATGAAACAAGGATGATGGAAACAAAAGGAGAAGGGAAGACGTAAACAAGAGAGGGAGAGAAGGAGAAAACTTGATTGTCTTTGTGTGTTAAGACTTGAACTAATCAACCAAGTTTGATTATTGAAACTGTTAAACTTTCTGTTTTGATTTAATTTGGTCAGACCAAACTTTGGAAATTGTTGCAATTGTTGAAATTGTTGAAAGAAAATTTTAGTTGTGCTACTTACACTCAGGGCAGTCACTTTTCCAAAAAATGTCTTGGATTCTTGTCCATACTAATGAGCTACACGCTCTTGTTCAATTTAGACTTAGTGTTGCGAATGTCTGAGTTTAGACCTGTTTTGTTTTGATTTGGTTTTTTACTAAAGGCAAGTTACCAGTGCAGTCACTGGTTCCCAGCCAATCTCCTTAAAACCTAATACCCTTAAGTACTTTCTATTCTGTTGTCTTCTTAAGTTTTGACAAAATAATACCCCTACGGTTTGACAAAATCGGAGCCCTCCGGATTGGCAAAATTTCGGACCCCCCTTGATTGACAAAAATCGGACCCCTCGGGATTGGTAAAATTGCGACCCCTCCGGATTGGGACCCCTCCTGTTTTGTAAAAAGTTGGACCCCTCCGGATTGGGACCCATCCTATTTTGTAAAATTTAGATCCCTCCGGATTGGGACCCTCTAAATTAGAAAAAATAGGACCCCTCCGGATTGGGACCCCTCCGGTTTTGTGAAAATAGCTTTTCGGAGACTTCCTAAATTTTCAACCTATACCCTTCCGGATACGGATACGTTCTCCGATGCTATTATGCTGTTTGAATCAACTAGGAAGGGTATGTGGTCCTTCCCTAGACCCTTCCGGATTGAAGTTAAGCATTTTATTCGACGATTCACCCTAACGGTGAAGGGTTTTATCGCTAGCCTAATTTCGGCTCGACTAAGGTTCTCTGGTGCCTTTAACCTTCCTTTTTCGTCTAGAACAGCTTCCTTCCCGAATTAATGAATTTGCCAAAAACAATCCTAAAAAATTTTCACGCTTTGAATAATTAATGTTTCTATTAGTAAGCTCAGCTAACTTCTGATCTAATGGTACCAAGATCAACTGGACATATCCAGTAGTTCCAAAGTTATTAGCCAAAACGCCTTTTTTCTAAATTCAAAAACTTTCTCTTTTATAGGTTCCGCCTAACTTTTTTCGCAATTCTGTTCTTTTCGACCTAAAAATTACTGATCCGAGCTCAGAAGGCCTATAATCTTCTAGTTCAAAAAAACCCGATCTAAAACGCTCTAGTCGAAAAAATTTGCAAAAAACTATGCTATTTGGACCCCTCCGGATTGATGAATTCGCTGAATCAAACACGTTAAGTTCGATTTCTCTGTAACCCGGAAGGTTATAGACAAACGGGTTTTAAAACTTGTCGATTCACTAGTGGACGTTGTCGGACTATTTTTACTGTCCTAACTGAAAAATTTCAAAAAAATTTCTGAATTTATTGTGTTCCGTTTTCTCAAAAATTGCGAAAATTCGATTTTTGGTACCAAAATAGTTCCAACCACTTCTGAACTGAACTTAACCGGTTCTACCTATTATAATAGCACAGTTACGAGGTAACTCACTAATTTAGTGCTTTTTTCCGTTTAAAAAAAATCGATATCTCAAAAATCGCGATTTGTGGGGGGATCAAAACATCGCTATTTTGACCCTAAAAACCGGTCCTCTTGCTGTGTTTTTTTACTGAAAAACAATATAGGAATATTAAAATAGGTTATATAAGTAACAATACTAGTAAAACCATACCCCTCCGGCTTTGTTCAATATCCAAATTAGGGTGCTTAACTCGGAATTTCGCAGTTCGGTGAAGGGTCACTACAGTGCAGCACTGTCGAGCCCCCCACAGATTTCTATCTTATTTTTTGTTACAAAAGGGATACAGAATTTGTTAACGATACCCAACAGTCGACTATTGTTGTCGTTGAGCCCCTTCTTGTCACTCCTTGTACTGCTTGCCGGATCAGTCTTCTTGACTAATCCCGAGACCCTTCCGGATTGAGCGCAAGTCAGCAGACCCTTCCAGGTTGAGCGCAAATCAGCATTAACTTGCTTAAATACTCAAATAACCCTTCAGTACAAGACTCACGAACGGGCTACAAAATTGATCGTAACAATCCTGATTGATATAAATGCCTGTAACAACAATATATCTATCAACAACAAACGGGAGGGTCGGATCACATCTTGTCTGGGGGGATGATGTCTACTGATTTTTTACTTTTTTTTTTAACTGTTTTTGGTTTTTTCGGTTTTTTTTAGGTTTTTTGTTTTTCTTGGGTGCTATACTATTTTTTGTTTGGTTTCTTATATATCTTTAAGTGTTTTTGGTCACAGACCTCTCAGGGAACGAGGGGACGGCCGATCCCCCCACCCTTCCTGGTTCGTGATTTTTCGTTCTTAACTAAGTTAAAAAGCTATTCACGGTAATCCGGAAGGCTTCCGCGTTCCGAACTACCCTTCCGCCCGGCGGTTATGGCCAATTAAGGGCGTTAATATGAGCATCCGCTCGGCGCGGAGTGCTCGTTAACGGTTCTGCCGGTCATGATGCTAAAAAAGAAGCCCACCCAGGAGCGCCATAAAAACATCTATGTAACATTCGCCCGGAAGTACATATCGACGGAAAATAAAGCTAGGTGCTAAGACGACTGGCCAACGTCTAAACAGAGCTCTTCATGCTTTTCACCGTCTCTACCAAAGCCAGTTATTTTGGTGGTCTTTTCAACATCGGGTCGACAAAAACGTTACTGTTCTTCGGCTTCGACCAGAACGCTCAAATTAAACCTACATGCAAAATTAGTGAGCTCATGGCTGGGTCTCAGTATTCTCAGACCACGAGGTCACTCCTAAAAACAGGGCTATTGCTATTTGTTATATTATTTTTGTTTTGGTTCAGTAGATAAAAATCATCATCTCCGTCGAAGATGGATCAACCCTTTCCCCTAACTCCTAGCTTCTCATCGTCGGAAAATGAATTCAGATGTTAAATAAATTCAATTCAGGTTATAATCGGTAAGCTGAAAGTTTATATAAAATGATTTCAGTTCAAGTCCCGAGACCGCATCCGGATTCCTGAATCCGGGGAAATAACACCCTTATCTCCTCTCAGGACGGCTGTTTTCTACCCTTCACCGTTGCTGTGAATGGCCTTCCAACGATTGTAGCGACACAATCGTTGCAACTCGGAGAGGTCTCTGCTAGCACTCTGTCGTATCTTCGCTTTTTCTCTCATTTATCGTTGTTGTCGCCGTTACAACTATTGTTGCTCTGTTTTATTTCAGATTTCTTCCAAAATGGCCGTTTTTAACGTTTCTCAGAAGTTTGACGTCACAATTCGAATTCTTAAAATTTAAGAAATTCCGAATCCTTCAGCCTTCACGATTTGTCTAATCGACTCAATAACACTGTTAATTCTTCAAAACTACTAATTCGGAAGATTAGCTGCTAAAAATACGAATCTGCATTTTCGTCCATTCTGGTCGAATGTCACAGCCAGGAATTGGAATTGGAATTGGAATTGGAATTGAGTTTTAGTCTCTCCAGGAGTTGGAATTGGAATTGAATTACAAGGAATTGGAATTGACCCCTCGGAATTGGAACCGTAACTGAACTCCCTATTGTTTTTCGCTGTTTCAATTTGTGCGAAATCTCAAGGTCGTGACGTGTCTTTTTTTCGAAACGAATTTTTAAAAAATAACTTGAAACTCCAAATTAACCCTTCCGAGTTTGTCAAAATGAACGATTAAGACCTCTAATTGATTAAAACCATCAGCCTTCTCGGTCAAATGCATCAATAAAATTTCGAATTCGAACTTTTTGACACATTCTGGTCGCATGTCACATACTCCCCAGACAGCCCGGTCAGTGTCCTCATTGAGTCTCGTAGTCTTCATCAAAATGGTACAGTGCCATCGAACAGAATTTACAAAATGCTTGAAATCACTGTTATCCACGTCATATAGACTCACTGCAAAATACAAATGGCATCATACTACGCTATTATAGCCTTTCAAATTTTTTCACTAATCTGCCTTTTTGAGGATATAACTTAAAATAAAACATTTTTTCTGACTTCCAACGTCTATGTCCCGATTTAAAATTGTTCTCCTAGATTTAAAAAGTATTGGGACGCAGGACAGTCTTGCCAACCAACAATATAAAATTATCCTACTATGCTTCTTCCCTTCGGAATTTTAGTGGTTATTGGTCCTGAATATTAAAATAAAGGAACTCGGTGTAAGAAGGAACAATGAAATAATCTCCCTCTTCAACAGATTACCCAAGCCTTTCATGTCACCACAAAGTGATCAGTCGTCTTAGTTGATTAAAAAAATCATGCAGGCTAGAATATTTAATATACTCTCCACTCAAGCCTCTCTAAATAAATAGTAATTGTCTCTTAAGCCACTAACTAAAATCATAAAGCAAATTTAAAATGCAACAAATTCTTTAATCTTCAAAATTCAACTAAAGGTTTTCTCTTCAGTTTCAATTGCAACTTAGTTGCTTTGTTTCTCATTTAAGTTTTTCCCACACAAAACAATTCTGAGTTTTTACATCTTCTCTTTCGTTGCTTCTTTGTTTTTCTCTTTGTTCACTCTTCGTTTTTGTCGTTTAGAAGTTCTAAATCTTCTAAATTCTTCTAATTTTCTTTCTTTTTGCATCTTGTTTTTCGGCCATCTGTAAATGCTCCATCTCCCCTTCCTGCTGCATTGACTCCGCACTTTCAGTCTCAGTGTCTTGCAACACGTCGGTAGCTATTCTGACGCTTATGGAGGCAGTCCTCCAACACTTCTGCTCTTCTACCCTTTGTTTACAACAAGGTAGGGGATCCACGTTAGATTCTCTGTTCCTGCAGAAGCTGTTGTGAAGGCACAACGTCACGTTTCTCTCCAAATCTTCCTTCAACATCTCTTCTTTCTCCCTTCCATTACGTTCTTTCGTCCTGGAAGTTCTCTTTACGGCGGTGGTCACTGCATTCCGATGAGTTACGAAAGCTTGCTTGAAAGTTCCTGCCCCAATGCCCAGCTGATACACACTGTACACTCTGCCGTGGTTCGACATATGCTTCTTGGCATATTCGTACAACCATGCAGTCATGTTGGCTCTAAACCTTGGCATCAGTCGGCTTCTTTTTCACTTCCATCGGAATGTTCAAGATTTTGAACGTTGTCTCAAAAAGATCTAAATCTTTTGGACAATCCAATTCCTGCAATTGCTCTTTCGTAGTCGTTTCCTGTTGATTGTTCTCTTGTACATGAGCTTCCAGCCATCGTATCGCCATCATAACTCAAATTATCACTATCGTAATGGGCTGTGATGAATCTGGTAAACCCATGGAGAGCAGCTCTCCACAGTCCCAGATCAACAGCAGATTACTACACCCGGGGTGCCACCATGTTTGTAGCAAGCAATGGCAGGGGAACTCATCATGTGTCGACATGATGCTCCTCAAATTACGTTTTTTCGACGCTTCCAGTAGCGGTTCCACTTCCATCATCACACCGTGGACCTCATCAATCTCATCTACTGCTTTGTAATCTGTTACTGTTGACCCTTTCTGCTTCTGTCTTTCAATCACTGAAGTTCCCACTGGCGTATCCCATGACCTTCTTTCCCAGTATCAATTCTAATTCTTCTTTGGTTCTCTTTGGAACTGCTGAAACATTTTGCACAGTATTTTCTAAGATTTTTCTGACATTCTTGCTAGTTTTACGCATTTCGGCACTGAAAAGGCTTGATCCACGATCGTTCTCGTACTTTTCACGTCCACCACTACAAAATGCACTGGTTATCTGCTTTTGCACATCGGAGCTAATGTTGATCCCACTAAATATCGCGCTCCCGTCAGTTTACGATAGGTTTCACTGTGCCGGATGATCGTTTTCGCCTCGATCGATGGTAGTAGATGTTGGAGCTAAAGTGGAGGGGGGGGGGGGGGGGGGGGGATTGTGGGTGACCCCATGTATTAAGATAGGGAATAGATCATCCGGTCACCCAGCTATGTATTAAGATAGGGTATAGAGTTCACAATGTATTAAGATAGGGAAAACCGATGGTAAGGTTTCATGGTTTGTGTGATGGTGAGATAATGGCAAGAAAAACGAATTCTTTTGGTTTTTGTGTGGAAATGTCTATTTTTTTGCGTAAATTTTGGCGCGCGTTATCTAATTAGTAATGATTACTGGTTAATTACGTATGGGTTAGGGATTTAAGGCTAAGTATTTAGTTTTTTGGTACATGGTAAAATTTTCCAAAACGCGATAAGATTTGTTGTAATTCGACATATTAACTAGAAAAATAGACAATTTTTTTCTCTGAAAAAAAACTGAAACCTACTGAAACTACGAAAAAAGACAAATTGGAAAAAAAATTCTAAAAACTTCAAGTTTTGTTGAAAAAATTGCAAAAGTGTGGGTTTTTCCATAATTTTCACTCAAAACATTAAAATATGATACCATTTACCTTAGTGTGAGCTAATAAGGAGGTTATATAAGGTTCAAAATATCAAAGGGAAACCTCATAATGGCTTCAAACATACTGAAACTTTGAAAAAAATTAAGGTTTTTTGAAAAAATTGCAAACATTTCAAGTTTTTGGAAAAAATTGGGGAAATCTTATAGTTTTGGTTAATTTTTTCGTTGCTTCTCATCTAATTGAAACAATATACGTACGCACAGAGCTCGAAATTGAGTTCAAAAAATGTATATTAAACAATGATACAAAAACTTGAACAAAAATTTCGATTTTTCCAAAATTTTCAAACAAAATATTGAAATACGATAAATTTTAGCATTATTTGAGCTACAAAGCGAGTTATATAAGGCTCTCAACATTAAAAAGGTATTTAATAACAGCTGAATCAATTTTAAAACTTCTAATTTCTCGGGAAAATAGTGAAATTAATCGTAATTTTTGAAAAATTATAGTAAAAATTAATCGAATCTATGCAAAATTTTCTATTTTCAACATTTTTTTACATTTTCAACATTTAACTGATTTTTTTATCCAATTCAGAGTGAATCGAAATAGGACTCTCCAAATTAAATGAATATTAAAAGCAATATTCTACGAAATGTCTAGATCAAACTCCATGATTTAACTCCTCCTCAGATTTTTTCTCAATGATTAACCCAATTTTGTACAAAAAATACAACTTCTGAAATTTTTTTCACGTTAATAATAGTGAATTTCAGATCAATGATAAGAAATGAACAGTTTATTGCTAAAACTGACTAAAAATGAGATAAATTGTTCTTAAAATCTTCTTCGATATTGGTTCAATGTCAAAAAAGTCTTCTTCATGACTGATGATTATCTCTCTGTTGCTTCTGCAAGATAATTTTCATTTCTGCAACTTTTGGGATTAATAACCATCACTTTTCTTGCAAAATAGTTGTTAACAAACGCTTTTTTTTCTGAATTTATAACAGAAGCTTTCTCAAAAATTCCCAAGTGAGAAAGAATCGGTGCTAGTTAAAGCATTCAAAAAATATGTAAAAAATGAGAATATAAAGTGTACTTTTACGATTTAAGAAACAAACTAAGAGCAGCTCCATTAGTTTAAATTTGAAAGCCTCCGGAAATACGCAAGTGAACCTAGTTCCTAACAACTACAATAACTAAAATTTTTCTAAAAGAGCACGTCTCAAAAAATTGATTTAGCAAAGCAAATCAGGGTGCAAACTGGGACAATTGTGTAATTTTCCGACTTTTATTAAGCAAAAAAATCTATATAGTAAAAATTTAGTAAGATATTGTGTATAGTATTGTATATTGTAGGTCGTATTGTGTATGTATGTAGTTTTGTGTATTGAAGGCAAGTTTTTGATTTATGTTCCATGTATTCATTTCCAAAAGATGTCGGATTGGGTTTACTTTACAAAAATTAAATTCAAAACATCGGATTTTTTGATGTAAATTTACCTATTATATCAATTGACAACAAACTTTTTGAAAGAAGTACAAATATATACAAATCTTTGACACTTTCATGTCGGATTTTTTCTTTATAAGCTTTATAAGCTAAATTTTAGTAGAAAAAAAGTTTCAAAACTCCTAATGAATCAAATTGAGTTTCTATCTCATTTGAGCATTTTCTCAGTTTCTGTTCCATCTACTATCTACCAAATTAATCCAATTTGAACAAAATTTTACTTGAAAATTGACATTTAAATGGAAAAATGTATCGTTTCAACGAACGCTCAATAATCCAAAGCTGAATTAATACCAAAAATCCTTTGCTAAAAGCCTTTAAATGATTTTCTCAACCTGATAACATTATATTGCTGCTCCAAATCTGATTTTCTATGTTGAAGTAAATTTTGGGTTGATGATGATGTATTTTATTATCTTGAAGTTTTCAAAGGTTAGCACAAACATACATTTTTGCATATTTTCCAGGTCAGTTGTTCATTTTTTTTTAAACAAATATCCAGTTCTCTTCAGTTTTAAACAGTTACTTAACCACTCATTAGCTTATAGTATGCACTTTTACTACAAATGTATCGCAACAAAGTCTCCGTCAGCTTGCAACCACACGAAGTAAATTGAAAATAAATGGGAGATTTAGAATGTCCCGAAATTTTAGATAAGAAATGTTGAATAGCCTCAAAAATAAATAAAGGTAAGAAAAAACAGCAAATTTTTCAACCAATTGGTTTTAACATGAAAGAAATCAGAATGGATAACATTCTATTTGGTCATGTTGCAAAAATCATCATATCTAACCATGGAGTTTCAAAAAATTCAACCAATTAGAATTCATCATTAACTATAGGAAATTTTTATCTTTTCTGATACCAACCAATCAGAATTGAGGTTTATTAGGCATGGAATTTGGATATCGTTTGTATTTAATGAGGATACCTTCATAGGTAGAATTTGTGGTAATAACCAATCAGAATGAAGTATTCTTAGATTTAAAAAAAACATTGTAGATCAGATCCAAACTAAGTTTATGAAACTTCCTAATCAATCAATTTTATTGAATTTTTCTAACATAACTAAGATTTTAATTTCGAAACCTTAGAGAGATTTTTTTCTTGTTTGTTTTGTTTTTTCGATACTCAATTCAAATTTTGAAATTTCGATCAAAATTTTAATGATTTGTCCTATTCTTAACCAGTGAAAAAAGAAATTACCAAAATATACGTTCTTATCTTTTTCTTTTTGATATATTGAATCATAAACAACCGGAAGTCTTTTAAACTTGGATAACCGATTGGAAGATATTCTGACCAATCTAGATTTTGTAATTGTATCAAATTCAAAAGAGTAATCGAAATGATGTCCTGTATCTCCAATTTTTGTTTCATAGGCTCTTCCATTGTTTTGTTCTTTACTGATAGACCACTGAATCTGACTTAATTCTTCTAGATAAAAACATTATTGGTAAAACTGGCAACACCCATCTTACTTGTAACCTCCTCTCCATCTTTTTAACAAAACTAATGAGCTTTCGGTGTTTCTACACAAGCTAAAACTAATACAATCTCCATCAACGACATCTGTCCACCATTCTTTTAATCTTTTTCAGGTCAGTTATTTGGGTTGATGATGATGTATTTTTTATCTTGAAGTTTTCAAAGGTTAGCACAAACATACATTTTTGCATCTTTTCCAGGTCAGTTGTTAATTTCTTACAAATATCCAGTTCTCTACAATTTTAAACAGTTACTTAATCACTCAATAGCATATATTATGCACTTTTACTACAAATTTATCGCAACAAAGTCTCCGTAAGCTTGCAACCACACAAAAAAACTTGAAAATAAATGAGAGAGTTAGAATATCCGAAAATTTTAGATATAAGTGTTGAATAGCCTCAAAAAAGAATAAAAGTAAGAAAAAACAGCAAATTTTTCAACCAATTGTTTTTAAAATAAAAGAAATCAGAATGGATAACATTCTATTTGTTCAATTGAAAAAATCATCCAATCTAACCATGGAGTTTCAAAAATTTTAACCAATCAGTATTGAGCATTAACTGTAAGGAAATTTTTATCTTTTCTGATATCAACCAATCAGAATCGAGCTTCATTAGTCATGGAATTTTGATATCGTTTGTATTTATTGAGGATACCTGCACAGGTAGAATTCGTGGTAATAACCAATCAGAATGAAGTATTCACAGATTTTAAAAAAATTTTGTAGATCAGATCCAAACTATGTTAATGAAACTTCCTAATCAATCAACTTAATTGAATTTTTCTAACATAACTAAGATCTAAAATTCGATACCTTAACGAGATATTTTTTCTGGTTTATATTCTTTTTTCGATACTCAGTTCAAATTTTGAAATTTCAATCAAAATTTCATTAAATTGTCCTATTTCTAACCAGTGAAAAAAGAAATTACCAAAAAATACAATTTTATTATTCTCTTTTTGATATATTGTAATATAAACAACCGGAAGTCTTTTAATTTTGGATAACTTAAAAACTCAAATTGTTGTTATCAATTTCAAAGTATTTTGTAATAACAATCACCATAGATATTGTTTTCCTTATTTAGAGTCCAATTAGTTTTAAAGAAATTCATGTAGCCAATCAAACCTTGAATTAAGACAAAAAAATTGAAAACTACCAATGAAATCCAGAAAATCGATAAATAATGATAATTTTTTCAACTCAAAATACATTCATGTTTGTAATTTTGGTAAAATTAGACGAAATTTACCTAAATTTTGATGGAAACAGTAATTGAATAAATTTATTTGTAATTTCTTAAGCAAAAACTGGAATATCTTCTGATACTTGGTTAGTGTTTTATGTCAATTTTGATTAAATTGTATGTTTTGTCTGACTTTTCCTCAGATATTATAGCTCTAAAATTTCACTTAAGTGAGAAAAACTAGTTTTGAACCAATAAAATTTCAATTACCAAACATAAAAAACATTACAAAGCTTTACTGAGGTTTACAATTATCAACAAACATAAAGTCTCCCAATATTTGGGACAGTTCTTTGATATCATTCAAAGTATAGTTGACATATGGAACTTGCTTCAAGTCTTCATTTTCCTTTGCAGCTAAGAGTCGAATCTGAACGTAGGGTGGCTTGCTCACGTTGTATTTCTTGACTGTGACACACACGTTCCTCATGTTGTATGTTGCTATTTCATATACTCTATTACAGATGTCGAGCTCCTGATCCATAGTTGATTGTTTACCAGATTTGGCTTCATATATAGGTAAGAGTCCAAGATTTTCAGCATCTTGCATGATCAGGTTTGGAATCAGATTTCCAGAGATTTGCTTTGAAAAATTCATCAACTTTGAGTTATCCTCTCAAATCGACAACAAAATCAAAGGACTCGACTATCTGCTCAAAAATCAACAGTTTCTCATCAATTATATTCAAAAAAAAAATTCAATTAACTTGATGATAAGACTTGCAGATATGCTACTTTTATTAATTTCCTCCTTTTGTTGCTTATCTCGGCAATATTTTTTTTTACAGCAAACAACTTTTGGTCATTTCTTTTTGCGGTTGCTTTTGTGTATATTTTTTCTGATTTGGAAGATTTAAGTCCTTAAAAGGAAAACTTTTGTCTGATCGGATACGACAACTTGAACAAAAATGAAGATCAACTTTTCTCGTGTACATTTCACAGAACAAACTGATCAGATGAGAAGAAATGAGAGAAATGATTTTGAGATTAAATGAAAATGGAAATAAGCGGTATGAGTCATCGCGATTTCCATATATGGAAGTAGTACCAATATGGAAACTGCGTAGGCGTTACTACTACTATATAAATCCACCATTTTCTGCACAAATTATTTTTCCCATTGGCAGCTGCTATATGTCAAGCTCTTCCCAGCTTTCATTCAGATTTTAAGAGTAAATCAATGAACAAATTTTACGGAAAATACATAGTAAACCAAGATTATTGCGTATCTACTCACGATTCTTTCTGTTGCTCGGGAAGTTGCAAATTTTAATTGGAACATCTCTTAGCTTGATTAGACAAATATTCAGAGATTAGACAAATATCAATACACATATCAAGAAATTGATTGTCTTTACTTTTGTACAAACACAAATAATTTTCGAGTATTGCCACATCAAGTGGGGATGTATTCAATCAGTTTATTTGCGGAGTTCAGCACATTTTACGACGGAGGGAGCAGAAAAAACACCAAGCGTATCAAGGAAACGAATTGTTCGGAAAAAGCTTAAAAAACATTATCTAAGTTCTAATCAAAAACTTGCATCTACGCAAACTCTTGGCTCAGCGTTTTTAGACAGAATTCGAAAAGTTCAAAACTCAAAATATGAATCGGATTTGTTCAAAAAAACTGATTGTTTTATTGATGGTTATGGTTCGGTAAATAGTGAGCAAGTCAACTTTTCTATTAATTTTTGATTATTTCTTCATAAAAATTTAGTCAAGGTTAATTAAATTTCAATGCAAATGCTCTTCAAAGAAAAAATTCATGTTACTGTTTTTACAAGATGCAAAAAATTAATCAATTTATAACAAATATGCGTAATTTACAGAAAGTTTGTTGCAGAATGCAACTTTTTTCATATTTTAAAAATTATATACAATTGCAAAATTCTAACTTTTTTCTTTTTAATTAGAAATTATCAGTATTGGTGACTTCGGGTGCTTTTCCGTATCTTAATACACTTTTTTACTGATATTTTTGATTTAGATACGTGCAAAAATATATTTTTTACTGATCAAGTTCAAAACAAAGAAACTTCAAACTTTAATTCTTATCATTGCAAGAAAACCTTGTTACAGTTTTCATTAAAATGCAAAAAAAACTAATAAAGTTTTTTTCGAATGCGATTTTTTTTGATTTTTTTAACAAGTATGCCAGAAAAATTTTGAAATGTTTAACATTGCAAAATTTAACTGTAAAAAACTTGGTAAATTGATGCTAAGATTTTTTCATAATTGATGTCTTTGAGTGCTGTTCCCTATCTTAATATATATTTTTTTTCGATATTTTTGGTCAATATACATGCAAAAAAGAGATTTTTTTATGATCAAAATTAAAACAAAGATTTTCATTTACTTTAATTACTAATAATTCAAGAAAATCCTTTTTCAGTTTTCTTTAAAAGCGAAATTATTTAACGAAATTCTTCCTAATTTGCGAGGTTTTCTTTGATTTTTTTAACAAGTATGCAAAAAAATTATGGACATTTTTTCATATTGCAAAATTTGTACAGAATTTTTTTTTAAAATATGCAAAACTTTTCGAGAAAACTTTTTGCACGATGCAACTTTTTTCATGATTTTTCAAAAAATATACGCAAAATCCAAACTTCTTCTTTCTTATGCAAATGCAAAAAAAAACGCAAAATTTTATTGTAAAAAACTTGTTATATTATTGCTGAAAATTTACATAATTGATGACTTTGAGTGATATTACATTTCTTAATACATTGTTATTCCAATATTTTTGATCAATATATGTGCAAAAAAGAATTTTTTAAAGATTAGAATCAGAACAAAGAAATTCATAAGTTTAAATTTTGAACAGTGCAAGAAAGTCATATAACATTTTTTTAAAATGCGAAATTATTTAATGAGATTTTTCTTAATTTGCGAGATTTTCTTTGACTTTTTTAATGAGAGTCCCAGAAATATTATAAAAATTTTTGCATGGTGCCAAAATTAAGGTAAAGCCTTAAACATGTTTGCAAAAATTGGTTTATTTTTTTGCCATCTTTCTAATAAAACTCTGTAAAAGTATTTACCAGTTGCATAATTAGTTTCATTTTTAACAAATTTTTCCACCAAATTTACAAAAAAAATTATTTTTGGAGTTTTTTAACGAAGTTTTCTATGATCTCAACTCTTTGTTTCTGTCTCTTTAAAATAAAATTAATAGATGCAAACAAATTAAATTACAAAACACAAGACAATAACCAATTTATTTACAAATCAAACATCTGTCGAGCAGCTGACTTCTCAAAATTTGCGCAAAGTTCTCAATGGATTGTAAAGCTGGCCAAGCCTCCATCACTGGTGGTTCGCTGACTGGAGTTCTTGGCTCAGAGAACCCCTCATCCTCTTCGATGGTTATTGGGTTGTCCACAGATCCCTCTTCCCAAGGAAAGAGGAAATCGTCGAATGGTTGAGCCACATATCTAGAGTCAGGAGTTTTGGGGTAGTTCATTCCCACATGCTCGGCCACTTCCTCCATCATTTGCATTTCTCCAAGTTGGTTCCCTGTAGGGGGTACTTGCGTTATATGATTTTCGTTGAAATCCCTGCGCATCACCTCGACCATGTACCAGATTTGGATTGGGATGTCCATTCGTGCCAGAAAAACTCCACAAACTGTTTCTCGCACTTGAATTTGTACTAAATTAGCAGAAATGTCTACGGAGAACATAAGGTTGTTGTTTTGTACTGAGAAGATCTTTTTGAGCAATATGTTGAGTTAACGATAAAGAGTAAAAACAAGATTTACAGGTGAGAGTGAGGTAGTTGACGGTGGTTAAATTAAATTAATGTAAATAGATTTGAGAAAGGAGATAGTTGACGATAGTTAAGTTGAAAACAAAATGATTTTTAATTAGGAGAGAGGAGTATCTTCAACTGGAATATGTGGGTTTAACCAATCAGACTGGATTTTCTTTACTAGGATTGTAGTCGTGTCTAATCATATTTCAGTATCCTTTTATGGAATTCTTATAGAAAACTCGTGTCCAATCGGATAAAAACAACCATTTTACACATTGTCGTTTTCAATCACAAAAATCTTCATTTTTGTTCAAGTTGTCGTATCCGATCAGACAAATTTTTTCCTTTTAAGGACTTAAATCTTCCAAATCAGAAAAAATATACACAAAAGCAATCGCAAAAAGAAATGACCAAAAGTTGTTTGCTGTAAAAATAAAAAAAATTGCCGGGATAAGCAACAAAAGAAGGAAATTAATAAAAGTAGCATATCTGCAAGTCTTATCATCAAGTTAATTGAATTTTTTTTTTGAATATAATTGATGAGAAACTGTTGATTTTTGAGCAGATAGTCGAGTCCTTTGATTTTTTTGTCGATTTGAGAGGATAACTCAAAGTTGATGAATTTTTCAAAGCAAATCTCTGGAAATCTGATTCCAAACCTGATCATGCAAGATGCTGAAAATCTTGGACTCTTACCTATATATGAAGCCAAATCTGGTAAACAATCAACTATGGATCAGAAGCTCGACATTTGTAATAGAGTATATGAAATAGCAACATACAACATGAGGAAAGTGTGTGTCACAGTCAAGAAATACAACGTGAGCAAGCCACCCTACGTTCAGATTCGACTCTTAGCTGCAAAGGAAAATGAAGACTTGAAGCAAGTTGCATATGTCAACTAAACTTTGAATGGTATCAAAGAACTGTCCCAAATATGGGGAGACTTTATGTTTGTTGATAATTGTAAACCTCAGTAAAGCTTTGTAATGTTTTTTATGTTTGGTAATTGAAAGTTTATTGGTTCAAAACTAGTTGTTCTCACTTAAGTGTAGTTTTAGAGCTATAATATCTGAGGAAAAGTCAGACAAAACATACAATTTAATCAAAATTGACATAAAATATTAAGCAATTATCAGTTAGTAGTCATTTAGTTGAGCAGCAAATTACAAAAAAAACTTATTTAATTGCTGTTTTATATAAACTTGATCTGATTTGAACAAACTTTCAAACAATAATATAGTTGAAAACCTTATCAATTTGTTTTAAATTTCTTTATATCTTTGGTTGTTTTCAGTTTTTTCACCATTTGAGTTTTTGATTGGCTAAATCAATTTTCTAAATGATGGAAATAGTTTTTAAGCTGGATGTTTTGACAAAACACTTTAATAATGATAAACAAGTTCGAGTTTTTTTAAGTTTCATCGTATATTTCAGAAAAAGAGTGTTTCCATCAAAAGCGTTTTCAATGTCTGAATTGAACCTTTATCAGTTTTTAAAATTGAACTACTACAAACTACTACAAGAGTGGTGGACAGATGACGTTGATGGACATTATATTAGTGTTTTAATTTTTATAGAATTTGTAAAATTTGTATAGAAACGCAGAAAGTTCAATAATTTTGTTGAAAAGATGAAAAGGAAATTACGATAAAGAAGAGTACTGCCAGATTTGTTGACAATGTTTTTTTTCTTGAAGAAATAAGTCAGATTCAGTGGTCTATCAGTAAAAAACAAAACAATGGAACAGCCTATGAAACAAAAATTGGAGATAAAGAACATCATTTCGATTACTGTTTTGAATTTGACAAAAATACAAAGTCTAGATTGGTCAGAATAATGTTTAATCGGTTATCCACTTTTAAAAGACTCCCGGTTGTTTATATTACAATACATCACAAAGAAAGTGGTAAAAAGGTATATATTGATAATTTATTTTTTCACTGGTTAGAAATAGGAAAAATTAATAAAAAAAATTTTGATTGAAATTTCAAAATTTGAATTGAGTATCGAAAAAACATTAAAAAGCAGAAAAAAACTCACTAAGATATCGAACTTTATGCCTTAGTTATGTTAGAAAAATTCAATTAAATTGATTGATTAGGAAGTTTCATAAACATAGTTTGAATCTGATCTACAAAATTTTTTTAAAATCTGTGAATTCTTCATTCTGATTGTTAATTACCACGAATTCTACCTGTGAAGGTATCCTCAATAAATACAAACGATATCAAAATTGTTGAAAAATACATGAGAAGTGGAGTTCGATTCTGATTGGTTGACATTAACTTTGTTGAAAACTCCATGAATCTTGAAGCTCGATTCTGATTGCTTGATATCAAAAAAAAATCCCTTAAAGTTAAGGCTCAATTCTAATTGGTTGAATCTTTTGAAATTCCATGATTTTTTCAACTTGACCAAATAGAATGTTATCAATTCTGATTTCTTTCATATAAAAAACAATTGGTTGAAAAAATTGCTGTTTTTTCTTAATTTTATTTATTTTTGAGGCTATTCAATATTTCTTATCTAAAACTTCGGGACATTCTAAATCTCCCATTTATTTTCACGTTATTTCGTGAAATATCGTCACTGAATAGTAACGATTGATTTACATGTCTTGAAAGTGGCAGAGTATACACTCACAAAGATGCATCAAGACATCGTAGAACCTGTGGTGTTTTGAAGTGTTTGAATTGTAATTTTTGTACTTATAGCAGCGAGGAACTCACTAATCATTTCAAGAAGAAGCATTGTCAGCATAAAGTTAAATTTTGTGCTCAGCAGTCTCCAAACACACTTCAAGAGAAAGTAAGATTATTATTTTTTATTAAAAACACAGAAATTATTAAGAATTTTAATTTTTACTGAGTCTGAAACACAATTGTGATAAATTTGGAAAAATCTAGTTGAAAGTATGCAGTTTTTGTCATCAGAATTCTTGATATTTCATTTTCTTTATTCAGAGGTTTTGATTGACAATAAAAACAGCAAAAATTGAATTCAAATTGTCGTAAAATTTCCATAGAAATCGATCCGAAAATATTTAATCAACAGTAAAAACTCCATCGATTGCAAGCTTACGGAGATTTTTTTGCAATAAATTTGTAGTGAAAGTGCATAATGTATGCTAATGAGTGGCTAAGTAACTGTTTAGAACTGTAGAGAACTGGATATTTGTAAAAATTAACAATTGACCTGGAAAAGATGCAAAAATGTTTGTTTGTGCTAACCTTTGAAAATTTCAAGATAATAAAATACATCATCATCAACCAAAAATTTACTTCAACATAGTAAATCAGATTTGGAGCAGCAATATAATGTTATCAGGTTGAGAAAATAAAATCAATTAAAGGCTTTTAGCAAAGGATTTATGGTAATAATTCAGCTTTGGATTATTGAACGTTCGTTGAAACGATACATTTTTCCATTTAAAAAATCAATTTTCAAGTGAAGTTTTGTTCAAATTGGATTAATTCGGTAGATAGTAGATGAAACAGAAACTGAGAAAATGCTTAAATGAGATAGAAACTCAATTTGTTTTATTAGGAGTTTTGAAATTGTTTTACTAAAATTTAGCTTATAAATCTTATAAAGAAAAAATCCGATATAAAAAGTGTCAAAGATTTGTACTTATGTGTAATTCATTTGAAAAGTTTATTGTCAATTGATTTAATAGGTAAATGTATATGAAAAATCAGAGTTTTTTTGGGATAATTTTTGTAAAGTAAACCCAATCCGACATCTTTTGGAAGTGGATACATGGAACATAAATCAAAAACTTGCCTCCAAGATCTTCGTTTCCTTAGTATATACAATAGACAAAACTACATAAATACACAATACTACATACAATATACAAAACTATACACAATATATTACTAAATTTTTTACTATGAGAGTTTTTTGCTTAATAAAAGTCGGAAAATTACACAGTTGTTCCAGTTTGCACCATGAATTGCTTTGCTAAATCAATTTTTTTAAACGTGCTCTTTTAGAAGTTTGTAGATATTGTAGATCTAAGGAACTAGGTTCCCCTACGTATTTCCGGAGGTTTTCAATATTTAACTAATAGAGCTACTCTTAATTTGTTCTTAAATCGTAAAAATACACCTTTTTATTCTCATTTTTTACATATGTTTTTGAATGCTTTAACTAGCAGCGATTCTTTCTCACTTGGGAGTTTTTGAGAAAACTTCTGTTATAAATTAAGAGTAAAAAGCGTTTTTTGATAATTATTTTGCAAGAAAGCTGATAGTTATTGATCTCAAAATTAGTTTTTTTTTAAATAGTTTACTGAACAAGGGAACTAGGGAACAAGGGAACTTTGAGGACGACATTTACAATTTTTATCAAAATAATCAGACGGTATCAGTTCTAATTTCATCTCTGCCAGCCAATTGTTCGTTCAATTGATAGTTTTTTCTACCTAAATTCTCCAGTTCTGACCAAATTTTCTTGCAAAGTGTTTTCAATAGCGAAAGTATGCATTAGGCAGAAAGCTAGAATAACCATGAAACAAAAAATGTTTCTACGGAATATCATAAAAATCATGTTGCAGAAGCAACAGAGAGATAATCATCGGTCATGAAGAAGATTTTTTGATTTTGAACCAATATTGTAGAAAATTTGTAGAAAAATTTATCCCATTTTTAGTCAATTTTAGCAATTAACTGTTCATTTTTCATCATTGACCTGAAATTCATTATTATTAACGTGAAAAAATTCTCAGAATTTTTAATTTTTGGTTAATCAAGGAGAAAAAATCTGAGGAGGAGTTAAATCATAGAAATTTTGTAGAAGAATGCTTTTAATGATCATTTGAATTTGAGAGTCCTATTTCAATTCACCCTGAATTGGATAAAAAATCAGTTGATCACCAAAAAAAGGTTGAAAATTGAAAAATTTGGACAGATTTGATTAATTTTTTTTTCTACTTTCTCAAAAAGTAGGATTCATATAACTATTTTCCCGAGAAATCGGAAGTTTCAAGATTGAATCAGTTGTTATGAATTTTCTTGTTAATGTTGAGAGCATTATATAACCCGCATATTAATTCAAATAATGCTAAAATTTGAAAATTTTGGAAAAATTGAAAGTTTTGTTCAAGTTTTTGTATCATTGTCTCAATATGATACCGTTTAAAATACAGTATGAACTCAATTTCAAACTCTGTATCTACGTATATTGTTTCAATTAGATCAGAAGCAACGAAAGAATTAACCAAATGTATAAGATTTGATCACTTTTTTCTAAAATTTTGAAATGTTGCAAATTTTTTCCCAAAAAGTTTCAGTAGGTTTGAAGCCACTATGAGTTTTCCCTTTGATACTCAGAACCTAATAAAACCTCCTTATGATCTCATATTAGGGTAAATTGAATGGTATTTTCATGTTTTGAGTGAAAATTTTGGAAAAACCCACATTTTTGCAATTTTTTCAACAAAACTTGAAATTTTTAGAATATTTTTCCAAAAAGTTTGGCTTTTTTCGAAGTTTCAGTAGGTTTCAGCATTTTGTCAGAGAATAAGATTATCTAATTCATTAGTTAAAGGTCTAAGTATAACAAATGTTTCGTGTACTATTGACTTACCATGTACCAAAAAAATTAATACATAAGCTTAATCAAACAACCCACACGTAATTAACCCGTAATCATTTTTAATCAGATAACTCGCGCCAAAAATTTTGCAAAAAAATAGACATTTCCTTACAAAAACAAAAACTGTTTCGTTTTTCTTGCCATTATCTTACCATAACACAAACCACGAAACCTTACCATCGGTATTCCCTATCTTAATGCATTGTAAACTCTATACCCTATCTTAATACATAGCTGGGTGACCGGATGATCTATTCCCTATCTTAATACATGGGGTCACCCACCTCCCCCCCCCCCCACTTTAGATCCAACATCTACTACTATCGCTTCTCTCCACTTTCCAACATACTTTTCCTCGGTTTGCAAAACTCCTGAAACACTTCTACACTGATGATCGTAACCATTTCATACTTTTGTTCTAGATTCAATGGTGACTCTAAAGAACCAAACATGCTGTAGAATCCTAGTGCAATCACTAGATTCACCTCGTTTGCACCATGGCAAACTGCAATCAATTCCGTTTCCGTTTTTGCTATCATCACAATGTTCCCAAACAAAATCGTTAATTGCTTGTGTTGTTTCTCCAGGGTCTGTACGCAATCCAGACCTCCATAGATGTGACCATCCAGTCCACAGACTTCCGCCAGACAGCTACCAGGTTTAACCCAGTCCTCTGGTCCCCAGCCAGGCAACTCTACTTTGTCTTCCCCGTTGCTCTTAGAGGCTGTCATCATCAAATTGTAAATGATGTTCAAGTCACGCAAGTTACAGTCTGAATTCAGTTACCTCTTCACGTCATGTGTCGCACGCAATATAGAATCAGCGATAGGACTCGGACACCAAGATGGTTTCGTCAGTTCCCACACCACCGTTAGACTCGTTCTTAGCAGTTCGTCCGAGAATCCCAATCCAAATTCTACTCGGTTGTCAGATTTTGGCACTGAAGTTGCAGTCACCTTTTTTTAAAACACCAGTCCCAGCTTGGTCTGCTGATTAGCAGCGCTTCTTATTGTTGCAGTTCTTGACGTCCAGAATCTTATCAACACTGCTTGCTCGTAATCAAAGAAGCAATCGCGTATGTCTTCATTTATGAAAGGTTTGTACGCCATCCCTATGATTAAGGATACGTAACTGTATGATTTCTTCGTGATCGGTCCACAGTAACCACTGGACTTCGGCAGTGCTCTGCTAGCTTTGTTAAATACTATTTTTCAAGGCAATCAATCTCTAACTTTTTGTAGAACTTCACTTTCCCTGCTATAAACTGGCGAATTAACAAAAAAGGGGTTTACCGGTTGTGCATCGGGCACGGTGAATACAGTGCTCACTTGAAGTAACCAGTCAAAACTTTTAATTTTTCAAATTAGCGCATTTTTTTCAAATTAACCAATTTATAAGTATTTTGTAAAACTAAGAGCTGGACAATACGATTTATTCTTTTTAATGCAAAAGACATGCCCAAAATTCGAAATATTATTTAGAACATACTGTTTCGGGTAAAGTCAAAATGTTTTTTTTCCCAACGCAACAGCCAGAAATATTTCCTAGAGTGAAATTTGGGTAATAATTAGTTATAACAAATAAAATTCAACAACCAAGCTGTCAAAATCGGTCTCTCAAAAATCAACTATTTTCATTTTTAGATATTTCTTCTTTTGTTTTCAGAGTAGTGTGTACAACAGTAGTTTCGCAACAAAATTAATCAAAAAACGCTTAGGTTGTCTTTTAACACTTATGCAGTAGTTTTCAGAAAAACATTATTAACAAAAACAATTTAAAATTCAAAAAAAAATGTTTGATTTTCCTTTTTGAAAGGATTGCTTCACAATCAATATCAAATCAAAGAGATATTTTTGAGCCTTGTGAGTTTTTCTTAATTATACTCTTATTCAATTATTCTGTAAAGTTTTTAAATTATACTCTATTCAAAGATTATTAACTACTTTGTTAAGCGTTAAATAAAGATCTAGCATTATATCAGTCAGCCATTTATCCAAATTGAGCATGTTAATACCGTTCAAATAAATTAGTCTAAAATTAGAAAATTTTCAGGACAAAAAGAACAATAAACAAAATTTAGTCCGTTAGTTTCTTTGAAAGTCGGAACAAAAGTTGGATAAAATTTAGCAATACCGTGATTTTAACACAAAACCTACATTTGCCTAACCCTTGATGTTTTGTTCCACCAAGTTTAAAAAAATGACGGAATATTTGTGCTATGGGTAGTATTTTATTCGAGACCAAATTTGACCTTCTAACTAGCAACTTTTGACTGAATACGTTAATATAAGTTGAAACGTATTGTTGATTTGAGCTCAGTTAAAAAAATTTATTTAACCTTTGATTGTTTTTTTAGAGTTATTGGGGTTTAAAGTTTGTAAGTTGATTAAACCTCATGGTCGTTTTGTGAGGAATAACGCGCGAAGCATTTCGTTCTAATAAGCGTGATCGGATTTTTAATCCGTCTGAGAAATTATTCCAAATTGAATTGAGGCATGCTAATTTGACTATTTATTACTTTGTTATATGCAACTTTTCCACTTAGTACATTACATAGCGTGTGGAGGATGATTTTTCAAAAAGTCTCAAACGTTTTTTTGAATGCTTCTCCTTTGAGATTCAAAACTTTATGTAATTGTTTAAAATGGACCCTACTCCATGGACCCTAAAACTTAGTCAGAATATTCAGGGCTTTGCCCTGATAAGAGCAATCTCGTTTCGGGTCAGTTATTCAGTTATTCATTTCTAGTTGGTGTAGAAAGCGGTAATAGTAAGATCTGTAAAATGCTATCTGATTTCAGTTACGGTGATTAAACTTGATCAAGATTTAGTCTTCATTTCGAAGTTAAATTGATCTATGCTGAATTTTGACCTCCCAAGTAATTAAAAATGTTTAGATTTTAATACTGGCTAGTTTATCTAGATTGTACAAATTGATATTTCTCTAACCTGGTTAAACTATTCACTTAGTCTGATTTGAAGTTTATCAGTACTTAAATGGAACATTAATCAGGCAAAATTGCACATAGATTGAGAACAACCAAAGTTTGGTAGCTCTGCAAATCGCAAACTTGGTCAGAACATTGATAACATCGCCTTATACTTGTACATCCGTAATCAAATCATAAAAATGAGTTCAACTTTATATATAACTTTTGTAGTTTTCTGTTCTCTAGCTCAATTAAACTCAGCAAGCAAAAAACTGAAGATTCTTGGAATTTCATCGTGTTATACGGGGCATATAACCCCATCCGCTGGAATTTTCCGGGCGCTTTCTGCCAGAGGGCACACTGTAGACGTCTTAATGGGTGGAGAATGCTGCGATTCTAAGGTCAAAAAACTGTTTCCGAACGCTACAAGTTGCCACGAACGAATCATTTTCACACTTCATGGCGTTGAAGCAAATAATCAATTTCAAGGTTTATTTTCAGTTCGAGAGACTTTTGCGGAAAAAGGAACGGAAGTTGCGTTTTACAAAACTCACGAGTTTTTGGAACAGAACTCAGGTTATGACGTAATAGTTACTGATTACGTTCTTTTGGGATCACACTTGGCGGCTGAATTACATAATACCCCTGTAATAACACACTATGTCGGACCCTTGTTAATACCTCTGGAATACGAACCGGACGAGGTGCTTAGTCTAATTTACCTCCCAGAAACAAAAATTCCCCAATTTATTGTCAATTTCTTCGAATTTATAAGCCAGCTAATTTGGCAGAAAATAGCGTCAGAGCCAATTTATAATGTAGTCCGTGAAATAAATAAAAAATTTGATATGGATCCAAAATTAGAAAACTCTGGGATAACTTTCGCCCATCCTTTTGCCTATTATTACCAGTTTTCACATATTATTCACATGGGCCCGCCAGACATTTTCCTGACCAACCTTGACTTCATGAAGTATGAAAACAATGTTGATCACACCGGTTTTATACCTGATGAAACTTGTTTCAAAATTTTGCACCCTGAAATTGAAACTTTCCTTTTGAATTCTAAAATGCCTTTAGTTTATATGTCTTTGGGAACTGTTTTTCAATTGGAAATGTCAAAAGTTGAAAAAATTTTCACTGATTTAGTGAAAATAAGTGAGAAGTATTCGATTATATGGTCAGTGACTGATAAATATTATGGACATTTGGCGTCAAAGAAGATCAAGGCAGACAACTTTATGCTAACTACAAATGTAGCTCAATTGAGTTTGCTGATGATGAAACAAGTGAAAGTTTTCATAACTCACGCTGGTAGGTTATCTTCTGCAAAGAAAGTCATTCCTAATTTTTTTCCTTTACTGGGTGTCATTTCTCGTATTAAGCTTCAGTTAAATAACTCTAGATAATAGCAAAAACTTTTTTTATTATCCGCGCCGTACATTTGGTCCTTTTGGAAGGGAAAGATTTTTTTAAAAGTATTCCAAGAAAAAAAATTAATTTCAGGTGCAAATTCTCTGCAGGAAGGCATATTCTCCGAAACTCCAATGCTAGTGTTCCCGGGTTTCGGTGATCAGCCAATCAACGCTTTCCAAATGGTGAAAAACGAGATCGCAGTACCTTTAGTGGAATTATCGCTATCTGAAATATCCAAAAAGCTTGAGAAAGTTATGGATCCAGGAAATTACAAACTTATGAAGAAAAAACTGAAAGAAAGCAAGCAATTGATGACCTCACTTGGTGGCTACGACAAGGCAGCAGAAGTTGTTGAAAAATTTCAGCGGGGTGAAATCAAATTGGTCGATCCACCGCCTTTACTCAATTGCGAGAATCTGGTTTACAGAAAACTGTACATGTATCTGGCAATTCTTGGAGCAAAAATTACATTCTGTTTTTTGGGTTTTGCTTACTGCTGTTGTGGACAGAAAAATTCCCTTTCAGCAAAAAATCAAAAATGTGATTAACTTCAACTTAACAATTTGTACCCAAACAAACTCAAATCGGATCAAGATTAATTTTTATGGCTCTTTTCTAACCCCCCATTTCAAAATAGTTTTTTGAAAATGATTTCTTAACGTTGTCTTAATGCAATGAAAAATGGCTTGGTGATCAAAATGACAACTGTGAACAAATTTGTTCTCCGTACTTTACATCGTGACATCATGGATTTAGCCATAATGACTCATTTAACAAAAATAAAAATCGATATTTTTAAAAATGGGGGAGTGACAAAGAGCCATTTTTTAAAAGATGCATTAGCTCATTGTAAAAAAACTTTGAAAGGAGAAAGCATTTTGAAACATAAACCATGATAGAATTATTTAACAATTTTTAGTTTTGATTAGAATTTTGACTTCTCAAAAATCGCAACTTTTTTCAAAAAGAAATTTAGAAGGATATTGAAAATTTTCTAATATAAATCGAATCGAAGATTCCATTTAGAACACTTTGTTTCATAACAAAAAAGATTAGATTCGCATTTAGTTCCCCATCACTCTTGGCGAGACCTTAATTTTTCCATAATCTATTTGGTGGGGAAGAAGCGGTGCACTTTTCATGAGTTTTAATTGTTGATTAGAGCTAGCTCTCCTTTTTGAAAAATCACAGGCACGTTTTGTCGCTGCTCTCAAAGAGTACCTATCTTTGTTTTATTCTTACAAGAGCTCAACTCGAGCCGGTAAAAACTTTACCCAGCTGCTAAAAGTTTCTAGGACTCCACTTATAGACTCGATGCCTTATGTCGGAAATATCCAATCAATGTCATCTTCTTCAAATTTTTTCTCAGATTTGGCCGTACCCGTTTAGCTTTTCTGACGAGCGCATATTTTTAATGTCGGCGAGTCCAGAAGCTGTCAATTCTGTCTTTTCTTCATTTCTTAAAAGACAGTTTATGATTTTGTCCTTAAAAGAGGGATACTAGTTAATTGAACAGAAATGGACAACCGGTATTGGCTTCAGTGGCAGGTTAGTCGTCAGTGAAAAGTCTTCATCAATATCATTAATGGCATCAATAATTGAGAATGTTCAAATAGTGGATCAGAACTGAGGTTTAGTAAGGACGGCCGTTTGTCATTTAAAATTTGTCGCTCCCACACGCCACCAAAAGGGGGCAAAAGGAGTTTTGAAACGCTATTCGACATTTCGACGTTGTAAATTCTCACTTTTCGTCGTTGATCATAATTGTTTGGAGCCGCCGACAAATTAAGCGTGCGTTAAGAGAGTATTAGGTTTTTGATGCCTCTGAAAGCAATGAAGAGCTGCGTTGTCAGCATGTAAATATCTGTTAAAACTTTTCATTCTTATCTAAGTGCATTCAGCGCCCATTGGCGCATAAGAAGGTGCACTTTTTCTGCTGTATCCTCCATAGCGATGTAAATTGTAAAATTGTCCAAAGTAGTTGATTTTTACTTGTTGCTTTGAAAAAGCCTTCATCAGAGTTTTCTCTACCAAATTGTTATCGAATCGGTCTCAGTGCTTTTTTGATACCAAGGATAGTGCAAATAATTGTTCCGACCATTGAAAATGGAGAAGAATTTTGTATTCCGGCGTGTTTTAGTTTTTTTTAACGCAAAATCAGCTGTCACAAACAATGAGCAGACCTTGTTGAGTTATATATCATTTTAAAGCCCTGCTTCATTTTAGTAATCAAAATATTTTAAAAAATTTGTGAAAAAATTTTGAAAAAATATAAAGTTTGATTTTTTTGTTTTTCTTGTTATTTGTCTTCAAAAATTGTTTTCCAATTTGCATATTTTTCATGACTGACAAAAATACCTAAGCTCTTTTTCTCTGCTCAGAAACTTTAATCACACCAATTCGAAAAACTGACCCTAATTGGAAAAAAAATTGTGTTGTAACTTTTTAAGACTGGTGGGAACCTTCTGTGCTACTTGCACAGTAACCAGCTTGTTGAGGTTGTGCAAATAGTTGGAAGCGTACTCAATGCCGTTGTCGTTTTCGGTTCTTACTCTTTTTACCTTTTTCAAAATAAATGGTTTTAAATTGCAATTAAAGAGTTCACTTTTTTTACACAATTCTGATTGTGGATATTTTGATATTTTCACGAAATTCAAATACTTTGCCTTTAGGGCCATTGTCCTTTTTAGCTAACTAAAATTTTTGACAGATTGCTTTTTCTGTCTTAAATTCTGTATTCGATGTCTTTTCCAAAAAGGTCATCGGTCTTGTTTTTTTATCGATCGGGGTTTCAAAAAAGTCCGCAATATTGGAAAATTAAAAAAAAAAATTTTTATGCAAGTTCATTACAAAAATACATCTTGACTATCTTTCTATTAACATAAAGAAGGCTTTTTTCAAGTTGTTTCAAAGTCAGCATATATCTAGCAGCCTAATCTTTTGCAAAATCTATTACAAAATTTTTAAATTAATGTAAAATCTATTGCAAACCAAGTTGCAACCAATACTTAGAGTTAATTTGCCGTACAAATTTGGTAGTCAGTGATAGTCGAACCGATGCCAAACTAGTCGGTTTGATTTCTAGACTTTAGTTAAAGCTGCTGGACCAAATAGTTTTAAAGGAATAGCTTTTGTTACTTCTGTACTTTTCTTCTGTGCCGTACACACTGAAATACTGTTCTGTACTGTAAAATCATTTATTGTTCCAATTTTTGAAGAAAAAGGAACATATGTACTCGATCTCGTTTCTTTTCAGATTAATTCTGAAAGAAACAATTTGGCATGCAGATTGATCCTTGGACATTCATGGTACCAAAAGAGTCGCGCTCCAGCACACTAAACTCACTAAAAGAGTTCTATGAAACGCTCACTAATAGACTAACGTGACCAAAAGTACGCTGTGATAATTTGAGGCTGCAAGTTTAACGCGCACGATTAACGCATGGCAAACTATCCCGCACTACAAAATCGTTCCAAATTCAAAACTACTCTAGACCAGTTTAAGATCAATCGGAGCTTTCAGGGTTTTGCCCTGATAAGAACAGTCTTAGTTTAATGCTATATAGCATTAATTTGAACAATGCTAATTTGAAGGAAATTTCACATGAGGTTTTCGAGGAGTTGTATGAATATGAACTATTTTAGTTTCATTTATTTTAACAATGGGTGATCATATTATTCATGGGAGTCAACAATTAAACTTAAAAACGTAAAAAAGATAATTAATCAGATGAGTTTAAATGAAATAATGATGATTTTACTGGTAATTGAGCAAAAAAAAACATATATAAATGTCTTTGACGAGCACGATTAGCAGAAAGAATTCCATATTTTTATGTTTGAAAACTATATCAAAGTTTTTTAGCCAGAGCGCCTGTTTGTTTTTGCTTTTTGATTAATCTAGCGCTGCTTTTTTTCAAATGAACATTGGAGCAGCAATTTAACGCTAGATGTTGAAATAAACGTTGGAATGAGCATGGAAATATCCTATTCAGCAATTTAATAGAAATGTAACATCTCTTTCAGACCCTATAGAAATGTAACATCTCCCTTTAAACAAGGTAGCCTCACACTGTCTTTTATTAGTGAATTTTTTTTTTGTGGCATGTAACCAATGTCTCAGTATTAAACAAGCGCTACATTAATCAAATAGTAACGAAAAGGAGTGCCCTCATTAACTAAATGCAAAATAGTAGCGGAGATGGATTCCAAAAAAACGGGGCGTTCTTCCGGTTAGTTTTGCTCGCCAAAGCCAAAACTTCGTTTTTTTTATAACGCAAATTAAAATTATTATTTTGTTATTTAAGTTAGTTAGAAAAGAAAATTTTTGTTGCGCGTTTGTGTTTATTTTTATGACTTTCATAATTAATATGATTACATGTGGGTTAGTTAATGGAAACTCTGAAAAACAAAAATCTATATTGATTGTTTTAATTTTTGCTTAGTTTTCTTGAATCGCTTGTTTATCACATCACATTAGTTTTTTAAAAACTTGATATAAAAAATTTGGCGCGAAAGCATCACTTGAATTTTTTGAGAAATTTTTTGAAAATGACTTCGAATTGACTTTAGTTGCGTTTACTTCAACCATCAGGGTCAAAAATTGAACGCATAAGCGTAGAAAAGAAGATTTGTCTGATAAGCCTAAATAAATCAATGATGTGTTTACAGGTAATTCAATAAAAAAATGTGAGTAATTGACTTTGACGAGCACGAGTCACAGGACGAACTCCACATTTTCGGTTTGATGTGATTACCAAAACTTTATCAGTGTTAGTTACTGAGAGTTCTCATTTTTTAACCTTAGCTCTAAAATTTTTCGCCGAGATGTAAGTGTTCATCCTCGAAATGACACAGATTTTTTCGTCTTTTCTCAGTATTGGTGCACAATTTCCCACTAATGTTTGTTTTCTGCAGATTTTTTTGTCTCTTCTCAGTGTTGATGCTCATTTTTACACAGATATTTGTTTTATGTCACGTTTTCTGATTGTCGCAGGTACACTTGGTTTTCATTTTTGATATTGCCAACTGAAAACAATCATAGTTGAATTTTTTGAAGTTAGTCAAGTAATCGTTCTCAAACTGATGAAAAAAGGTAAAGGTTTTGTTTTTGTGCGATCTATGAGCATACCATTTTAGCTTCATGCTGATCAAAAAGCATACACCTGTATACACCTGTGATTGTTCGAGTTCTGGACCAACTGCAGTAAGATCTCATTTGCAAAGTTTACAATCAAAAAGCAACAAACAGCAAAAGAGTGACCTCAACGGTTCCGCCAAAGTATATTAAAATTAGAGCCCGTCATCGATTGACAATCTGAAACCATGAGAAAAAAGCCATTATCTGGTCCTTTTATTGTTTTTTGTCCAGTTGAGTTAATCAGAATTCTTCGTTGTAAGTTTTAAGTTTTACCGTTATGCTGATAAGTTTTCTGCTGGCTACGCATCCGCTCATAATGTTACTACACGACTTTAAGCTGCAGTTTTTTAAAATCTCACGTGTAGTTGGTGCACATTTTGCAGAATTTTGCACATTTTGCGTTTTGTAGTCGAAAGTAAAACTTCAGTCACAGGAAAAAATGTTTAGTTTTTAACCCTCAAAAAAGATCAAACACTTTCTTTACGTTGTTGTAATTTTCTCTACAACTACTGGGTAGCCTTGGCTGTTGTTCTGGACCAATGATGAATGGAACTATGTTGTAATATCTAGATGGATCAATTTTTGATACAATTAAACAATTTTAAATAGTTTCATCACGGTTTAATCTTTCAGCCATGCTTATTCTACAGAAAAAACGGCAAAGTAATTAATTGTTCATACTAACAGTTGTAAACTAACAGTTGCAATTTATGTAATTTAGTTGTAGGTAATATTCAGGTTAAAATTAAAAAGAAAAGTTAATTTTGGCCAGAGCATGGCTATTTTTTATATAACCGTTACATGATTCACACCCCCTACTTGAACCATACCCCCAGGTTGGTGCAGGTCAGGGGCAGTTGGTTTAGGTGGGGGTATCAGGTGGGGAGTTAGCTGGGGATTCGGGAAAGGGGGGGTTGGTCAAGTGGGGAGGGTGAATTGTTTCAGATTGGGCGTTCACGTTAGGGGCGGGTGGCAGACAAATTTCGACTTTTAACTAGCCATTTTGACGGAATTTTTATATCATTCAAAAGGTACTGTTGTTCTGAGCTTAAATTTGAAAAGATATTTCACCTGTGATCATTTTTTGTAATGTTACGGGGGTTTAAAGACTGCCATTTTGGCCAATTTGGGACAATTAACGCGCGATAAATTTCGCGCTATTAACGCGTAAGCGGAGATTTAATCCGTCTTAGAAATCGTTCCAAATTGGTTGAAGGAAGCTTATTTGCCATAATTGATGTGTTACCAGAAGCAAAAGTTATCACTTTGTACTTTAGATGGCGTGTCGGGGAATGATTTTTACAAAAAATCTCAACTTTAAAAAAAAAATTTTGTTCATTTTATTTTCTTTTTTTTTACATTTAATTTTTTCATGTTACTACTGCTTCATAGACCTTAAAAGGCAGTGGGAACATTCAGGGCTTTTGTCCTGATACAAGCAACCTTCTTTTCGTTAGGAGCTGATATTGTCTGAAATGGAAGCAGCAAAGCGCATTTTGAATGGCAAAGTTTCCATGCGCAGTTTTCAACATTTCATTTAGCCCGTATCCAGAGCGAATTGCGAAAATGATACATGAGTTTGAACGAACATGTGAAAAAAAAACAGTTTCTTTCATTAGAATTACTGAGTAATACCTCATTAGTCGGCAGAAATGCAAGGGTTGAAATTACATAACTGTATTCTATGTATTAGAAAAAAATGGGTAACGTGGAAAACAAATATAAAAAAACTAAATTCCAGCTGAAACGTAATTTTATAACGTACTTGGAATCCACTTGTTAGTGTAAACTAGATGGTCAAAGAAAGCTAGCAACTCTGCCTCAGATCATTTATAGGCTGACTCTCGACGCTGAATCTAAAAACATAATATTTCCCGAGTTTTCCCTGGTTTTTGGTTATTTCCTCTGGTACGGTCCTCCCAGATTTTAGTTTCAATTTTTCTAATTTTTCCATTTTGTTGTGTTTTTGATTGATTGCTTATATGGGTAAAGGCTTCAATTTCTTTTTTAATTAAATAGTAACCGACAAGTTAACAATAAATAAATATAAAAATGTATCCAAATTTGTTCATTTTTTTTACATAAATTTTTAAAAATACATTATGACAAAAAATGGTTTTTTCAAAACAGCAATTTTCTGGTTGACCCAATTATAAAAATTATGGAAGATTTTGACTATTTTCCACTTCTCGCCCCACGTTTCAAAAATTCGATTTTTATGTTTGTTTTACTTGTTAATACTGCTCAATGCGTGATGGTACATTGTGAAGTATGAAGAAAAAACCTGTTAACAGTTGCCAAATTTTATTGCATTTTTACAATATTAAATAATCTTCATCGAAGTTGAATTTGAAAGGGTGATTGGAAAAGCCGATGTTTTTATCAGTTTTGGTTTTGATAGTAGCAACTTTGTAAATTTGAATTTTTGCTTTGTTAAGTTTGTTAACTTCGAACAAAAAAAATGTTATCTGCCGTATAGAAAACTGATCAGTTGTCGCAGTCGTCGCATGGGCCATATGGTTGATTCAACTGATCAATCACGAAGCTGAAAATATCGAGTGGGTTGGGAATGGGGAACCACTTTTTCTCCACTTTTGCTCCCTCTCTTCTTTCTTGTTCACCCTTTTTAACTAGTTTTTCCGGGTTTGCATCCTCTCGAAGTGTCCAAAAGCGATTGGCGGTCTCTGTTTCTTTTTCGTCTTCCTGTTGAGTCTCGGACCTTGGGATCATGATTGCAATTGTGACGACAAGCGACATGATCATTGCTGTGTTCTAAAAAAAACAAAGTTTTGACTATTATTCAGATGCGGTATCAAAAGTGGAACCTGATCTAAACTATATTTTATGATTGGATAAATTAAATGTTTTACCAATGTAAAGTATTTAATATTAACCAATCATGATCCATCTAACTAACAACCCACTTATTTGTAAGTGCTGAAGTTACTTGTAATTTCAGCACCAGAGAGATTTGAATTTAACTTAGAAATTAGTTGGACTCTCCCGAGCACTTCAGCAGCCGCAATAAACCAGTATACCCTAGATCTATTGAGCCTAGCAGAGACTAGTTAAACAACCTGAGACTAGATAGTATAAGAGTAAGATTAGGATCGGTATTAGACTAAGAAGTTGCACGAATCTATCCGGCCGAAAATAAGATAGCGTGACGAGCAGACGGTGTACCCTATCCGAAATTACTCTATGAGTTATACACCCCAGTCATAACTCATCTGGTGCGACCATAAGTCTCGAACAAGACCTTACTAGATTAGAATTAACCAAAATTAGATTAGAAATTAGACAAAAACATTTACAAAATGTTATACGACAATAATTTAATTGAAATGTCTCTCCGACTCAATAGATCAGAGCCAATATTCCGAACCATAATAGAACTACCCGGAATTGGAAGAAGACCTCGAACCAAAGACGACATACGACAAAGTAGAAACTTGCCGTATAGTTATATGATAGTTCGGCAAAAGCCAGAACAAACTTTTATATTTCGAATACTACTTGCAATGAATTTAGATTTCCATTTGCAAACATAAAACCTTGAAGTAAATCTTCAAAATCATTTCAGGCGCTAAACAAATTAATATTATACAATAACGATTGATAAAAAGATCTAAGATCGTTTTCCTAAAATTCTGCAGTATTATACAAAACATGTTTGAAGAATATTTATTGGAAAATAAAAATAAAAATTAGTAGCATGACAATAAATGGTCAGTAATCATAAATCATCCTGTTGTTCCAGCTTCATCACCTAAAACATAACAGCAATCATAAACCCACTAATATCATCAAAACACTAAATCTTTCCTTTACACAAATTTAAAACTTTATTAAAATTTAAAGTCACTTAATTTAAAATCAGATCATCAAGGCTTATCCTTGGATCTTAAATCATTTTCTACTTAATTAAATTTTAAATTTGATCATCAAGGCTTATCCTTGGATCAAACAGAACAACTTTGTTCTCCCCCACCCACTTAATTAGTGTCTAACGACCTCAAACGTCGATTCACTACCCAACCCTTTCTAAAAACCCAAGACTAATAGAAATTTTTAAACAAAACTAATCATTCAAATTAGGATAAACAGTGAAGAACTTCGGTTATTCATCCTTCACTTGACCCCTCCTCTTACCAGACCCAGGATAAATCTTAGACTTAGTAAGTTTAAAATAGTATCTAACGAACTACTCGCGTTCTAATTATACCTGAACCTTGTGGATCGATTTACTATTCTCCAACCCTTGAACACAATCACTACCCCTAAGTAAGATTAAGTAAGTTAACACCTTAGCTTATACTAGTCACGAGAAAGTAAAAATCATTCTTCGGAATCGATATACTTTTCTCTCCAACCCTGAACAACTAGACCCAGGTTAAGCTAACCAAAAAATCGTAAGAACTAACAGTTTAAGTCAATAGAAATCATTTAACAACCTTTTGCATCCGTCATTCTAAACCTTATGTCATTTAAAAACCTAGGAAATAAACAAACAATCATTTTACACAATTGTGAAATAGATAACAAAAAATACGACCTTGTAATCACACCTCATACACAAACAATTGGATACATTCGAACAAAACGACAAACACTAAAGAGAAAAATAATAACTAAACAAAGACAAATAACACGAAAAAGATTTTCAAAAAATCGAAACGCATTTTCAGAATCAGAAACCAACAGTTTAGACGAACTTTACAAACTAAAAGAATCAATAGATAAAAATTGCCCACAACACGATCAATTATATTTTTCTGACTCAGAAACAACTTCAAATTCATCACAAAGAGGAAAAAGAAGAATAAAAAAGCAGTATAAACACAAACCAGTACATCTATACAATTGGAATCAACCAATTCGACACATTAATAATTACATATTAACAGTCATCGAACGAAAAAATGAGTTCAACGCACACCCCAGGTGACGAAACTCCAGATGATGATGAAATCTTTCCTTTTATAGTAGATGCAGATACTGATAGAGGACAACACATATTTTGTCAAAATTTACTCGTAAATTTATTTGAACCCGGAATCAGTCCATGTAAAACAGAGTTCCCCGATGTAAAAATCAAAAGACAAATCATAGATCACTATCTAAAAGATATATGCAACATAACACAACAGTATGGAATCTACTCTATAGAATTCACTTCCCCAAACCATAATAATAGAACATATACTATTCAAACAGACGACCTTGATTTAGAATTTTCAAAAGTTTTTTCAGAATATATAAAAAGCATCCAATACCATAACTCACAAAGAGCAAACTCCATTTTCACCAATGAAGTTTTCGCACTAATATATAGTTATATTTCGATATTAGAAAATGAACTCCCATTAACAAATGTCTCACCGACAGAAACATCTAAACATTTAAGAGTACGACATGAAATCACACTACTCTCTAGTTATTTAAACATCATTAAAGAAAATTTCACGAAAGACGACGTTTCACAACATACCAAACACGATTTACAAAAAATTTTAGCATGGTTCATAATAGATTATTTTACACACAATATTGATTTAATTGCACAAGCAAGAAAAAATTTTAGACCCCAAAATTCGAACGATGATACCGCTATCACAGAACAATCAGATTATGTTTGGGACCCCGAATGGTCTCATTCCGCATTTATAAACTTTCCACAATCAATCTCAAGTCAAGCAATAGGTACAATATCTTACATAAGAGATTATGTAAGAGTAATACCATTAACAATTGATGCAACACCATTAAACTATAATACATTTTTACCCGATACACAAAATAATAGTTTAAACTCTACAGTCATACACAATGAAAACCTCAATGGAACTAGGAATCTTACTCAACAAGATATCCAGACACCATCACACTTCATAAATGAAGAAATTGTACACACAACAACTACACAACAAAGTATTTCACCAATACGCCCAAATTTAACAACACCAAGAAATACAAATCCTTCACAAACACAGGTAACCTTACAATCAACCGTTAAACCTTCGGTTGCCCCTAAATATTCACATATGGATTACCAAACATACAAACCCATGACAATACCATCAAAAACACGCAAAACATTCACTAGAAACAACTTTGCAGACCATAATTATAATTATACACATCCATCAAAAACAAATTATCAACCACAAAGAAATTTTAATCAATATACAAAACCTCGAAACTGGGATAACCCAACGGCCCAATATAATTCCACAAATTTTCAACCAAATCCTCCACAGGATCGCAGTGGAAATTACCCATTTTTTCAACAAAATAAAAATAAAAAACAAACATCTTATCAAATGGATTATTTATCCTCAGATGAAGATTTCTTACAACCAGATATATTTGCACCAAATACTCAAGACGTAGAAATATCGTAGACAAGGAATACAGAAAACACGTACAAATCATAGAAATTTTTCTCCACAATCAATAGATGCACAATATCAACAACCAATTCAACAACAAAATCCAATTAATACACAATCTTTTCAACCAATTCAACAACAAAATCCAATGACTACACACTCGTATCAACCATCACAAATGCAAAATGAAATACCACTCCCGTATTATCTTCAACAACATGAAATAACAAGAAACCAACTTTCAAATTTTTCTCAAATGCCAAATGCAGCTGAATCATTACAAATGACAATGAATCCATACCTTATGGGTGGATCATCAATAACATCAACTAAACCTTTAATGGTTTTCACAGGAACAGACCCTGAATACTCTGTAGAAGATTATTTAAACGCAGTAACAGCAAATTTAATTTTAAATATAGGACCTGAACCAATTAATACGCCACTACATCAAAACTGGATACATCGACGCACAGCGTTGATACAAACAACCTTAGATGGCGCAGCCCAAAAATGGTTTTCAGTACTACCTCAAGAAATAAAATCAAACTGGAAAAGATTTACACAAGAATTTTCAAAAATGTTTGACTCCGAAAGAAACAAACAACAACAAAGAGTTTTATGTAATGAAATTCGCAGATTACCAAACGAAACCATCAAGCAAATAGCAGTAAGAATCGAAACACTAGTCCGAAAAGCATATTCACTAAATACACACGACTATAAAAACACTAAGATGACAGAAATCTTAATGATGACCTTAACACCACAATTAAGGAAAATAGCAATAAAAAAGAGAGCATCCCATCCTTCTTCAATTCGAGAACCCGATTTAGATTTTAGAAAACTAGTAGACAAACTAGAACAAGCAGAAATCACGATGAAACTAGAAGAAACGGAGAATTTGAAATTACAATACGTTAACAAAATTGAAACGACTCCCACTAATATTAATAATATACAAGAATCAGAAACAGATCTCGTTGAAAAAATCACTGAAATACTCAATATTTACGAAAAGAACCCGAACTTTAAAGGCAAACCATCTTTCAAGAAATGGTGTAATTATTGCCGACGATACGGACATAGTATTTCCGAATGTAGACAAAAACAGCAAGATAGTCAAAATAAACCTCAAAAATACAAAGAACCAAATAAATCATTTTATCAATACATGAAAAAAGATCAAAATCTACCAAACAAAAATGTATACAGCAACAACAGTTCAGGAAAACCACTCCCGAACAATACAAGCTATACAAGAAATCAATCTCCATATAACTCAAGTTATAGAGGAAGATCACCAGAACGAAGAAACACGTATAATTCATCACAAAATCACTACAATAGACCGAATAGTCAAAATAACTACTCCAGATCAAATTCAAATACACAACGATTTGTTTCTAGATCTAATTCCCAATCAAGAAATAACTACTATCCAAACAACCAATCACGAAATTCATCATACAATAGGAATAGAAACTACTCCTATAATCGAAATAGAAGTTATTCAAACAACCGAAACCAGAATTACCCGAACAATCGATCAAGGAATAACTCATATAATAGATCGAACTATAACAGACAAAACAATAATTACCAAAACAGATCGCGAAATAATTCACAAAATCGACACCCAAGTTATAATAATCGTTATAGAAATTATTCCCAATCACCACACCGGAATAATAATCACTACAATAACTCTAATAATCGTCATAGAAGTAGTACACCTAAACATCAAAGACAAATCAATCAAGTACAAGCTAACCCAGAAACAACATCAGACCCCCCAGGTATTGATGACACAGTAACTGATACGTTACAACTCAATCAAATAAACTGTACATCATCAGATTCAGAAAGTGATACTGAAAACACTCTTGCTATCAATATGATAAAAGTCGAAAATGACTATGAATCTGTCATATATGAACAACCCTTTCCATCACACATTTATGAAAATCAATCAGAATTTCTTCAAAATCATTACACTACACCCATAAATTCCACACCAACGACGCAAGAAACAAACGAGATTAACACTACAGATCAAACCAATAAAAATACCAAAACAAAATGCTTGAATACAAACCACATTTATCAAAATATACAAAAAGAACAACCCAAAGAAAAAATTTGGACAATACCATTTCTCTTAGAAAGCCCAAGAAATAAAGAATTTCAACCACCAGACCTTGAAATAGATTTTTTAATTGATTCAGGAGCAGAATCAAACATACTAAACATTCCCACATGGAATGAAATAAAAACTTTACACCCAAAGCTAACACCTCTTGAAACCTCCAGTAAGTTAGCGACAGCACAAGGATCAACATTGATAAACTACGGAAAAATCCAATTATTTCTCCTCCCTACCAGAACAATGGAGCAAAGCAAACTTCTAAACAAGCCATTTAAACAAATATTCCATATCACTGATATTAAATATAATATCATTGGAATACCATTTATTTCGAAGTATATACCAACAATTAACATCCTAAATAGTAAAATATTAATCAAAGATAAATATACAAAAACAAAAGAAACATCCCTAACATTTTTTCAAAGATTAAACAAACAACCACCATTCTTTTCAAAATTTTATCCAATATATAACCAACAAAGAAAACACCTGAAACCACTATCAGGAAACATCTATAATTTTTCAATCAAACAAGTTCACCAATATGATAAAGAACAAAACAAACAAAAATTTTATATGTCAGATTTTGAATTCAAACCTATTCATAAATTTTTCAAAATTACAATCTCTTCAATAAAATATTTGAAAAATTCGAATTCAGATATTATTTCCTTACATGTTTATAACAACACACCTTACCAAGTAACATTACCTTTAGGACTTTTAGGATATTGTGAAACTAACGCTACAATATCACCAATACACGAAAAAGCCTATCGCGTAAATAATATACTCCAATTACTAGATATTTGCCAATCTACAATTCTTAATGAAGAATTATCTATAAATAATATAATAAGTAACGAAAACAGAAATACGGATTATTTCACAAAAACTCCATATTTCAAACCTACATCCAACATCAGTAACTACACAGAGGACCAACAGAAATTTTTAACAATGTTTAATTTCCAACATTCACAAATAACACAAGACGAATTCGAAAAGTTAGCCAAACAGCTAATTCAATATTCATCAGTCTATGCAACATCAAAATTCGATGTTGGCAAAATCAGTTCATCACTACATCTCCCATTAAAACCAGACGCAGTTTTCAAAAAACAAAGAGCAAGTAAAGTACCAATTCACTTACATGATAAAGTAAACAGATTACTCGATATTTTAGAACAGTACAATATTATATCACCAGTTAATAAAGAAGAACAACCAAAAGGCAACACATTCATCAACCCCGTTATCATTCTAGCTAAAGGAGAATCATTAAAAATCGTTCTCGACGCTAGATACCTCAATTCACTCATAGATGAATCAAAATGTAATTGGCCCATTGAACCAATACAAGTTATTTTAACAAAAATAAACGGCAAATACTTCACAACCGCCGACATGAATAGTGCATACAATCAAATGCCACTAGATGAACAATCACGACGTTTAACACAATTTGTTATCGGAAACCAACAATATGAATTCAACCGCTTATTCTATGGAATATCCATAGGACCAGCAGCATTTTCAGCCTTTATGAGCAAAATTTTTAGACCACTAATACTCAAGAAAAACGCAATCACCTATTTAGACGATGTTTTTATGCAATCACAATCAAAAGACGAAATGTTCAAAGTTTTAGAAACATATCACCAAATACTTCAGAATGAAAATCTGAAGGCCGCCCCCGATAAATCACATTTCTTTTTGACAAGAGTTAAATTCTTAGGACATAACATAGAAAGAAAAACAATCACTCCACTGAAATCACGCATTGACGCTATTCAAAAACTTCAACCACCAACAAATAAAAAGAAAATCCAAGAGTTCCTTGGAATGTTAAACTTTTTAAGTAAATATGTTTATAAAATGCAATTATATCTACGACCATTTTACAACATCCTTAGACAACAAAATAATTTTGAATGGAATACAGAACATCAAACACGATTCGAAGAAATAAAGAAACTTTTAACTGAACAAATTTCAAACACAATTCCAGACCCTGATCAACCATTTTATGCAATGTGCGATGCTTCGAACTTTGGCATCGGCGCAGCATTATTACAATCACATAATGGTACAAATAAAATGAACCTAATATCAGCAAATTCTCGATTATTCACTCAAGCAGAGCTACGACTCTCAACTCTAATGAGAGAATGTACAGCCATAATATATACACTTACAGAATATGAATTTCTGATACTTGGATCAAAACATCCCACAGTTTTATTCACAGACCACAAACCAATCATCTTTCTTTTTACACAGAAATCTAACCCAAACCACCGAGTTTACAGATTTCAACTAATTCTAATGAAGTTTCCAAACTTACATATAGTTTGGACTGCAGGAAAAAATCTTGCATTACCAGACACCTTAAGTCGAAATACACCACCTGAATTACTTACACGAAAAACAACAGTTGAAATACCCAAAAACATAAAATTCTACCTTGCAGAAAACGAAACATCACCTCGATTAGAATGCAAATATGCAGTTAAAACTGATATTGAACAATCACAAATAAATAATTTACAACATTTCCCACTTTATTTAGATTGTCAAAATAATCATTATGAAGTTGACCTACTTGGAACATCAACTTTTAAACCAATTCCATATTCTCAATGGATAAAAAATAACACCCAACAAAAACGAACAAAACAACACCTACCTAAAAAAGACCATTTTCCACTAATTGAAAAAGAAGATTTAACTGATAAAATAAATTTATCAGGACCACAAACAAATGATTCAAAATACACAATAAATCAAGTTTTTGACCTTCACGACCCACTTGATACAATACCCTTATCTAAATTCGAAGTTGAAAACATTTTTCTCCCCCCAACAGATACGATTACAATTTCAACACTGAAACAATATCAAAACCTTGACCCGATAATTCGACAACTAAAATCATGGCACAAATATAAAACTAAACCTATCAAAGCAGATTCAACCATTCTAGGAAACAAAACACTCCTCCGATACTTTCGCAAATTTAACAACACAACAATCAATGAAACTACAGACCTTTTAGAATACAATTTAAACGAATCCACAGTTCCCTGTCTCCCTATAAGTATGATTCTTATAGCTTTTAATATTTCACATACACAAAATATTAAAGGACACTCTGGATCAGAAAAAACATATTCAAATTTTATACAAAATTTTTACTTCCCAAATGCACCAATTTGGATAAAAGTACTATGCAATGATTGTATAGTATGTCAGCTAAATAAACCTTACCCAAATCAAAAACAAGTAGCACAAAAACAAGATTTTAAAGGACAAAGTTTATACTTTAATCACCGTATCTCATTTGATACTAAAGGACCAATTTCACCCTCGTCAGAAGGAAACTCCTACATTATGGTAATTGTTGACGCATTTACACATTATGTAGCACTTAATCCAGTACCACATTGTAACGCTTATTACGCATACACAACACTCTATGAACACTGGATAGCAAAATTTGGACTACCAGAAATTTTAGTTACAGACAATGGTACAGAATTCATAAATAATGAAATAATAACACTATGTCATTTATACAACATTAAACACAAACCACGTACATCTCATGCACCTTGGACAAACGGCTTAGTCGAAGGTATGAACCGTTCATTACAAGAATATCTTAGATGTATCATCAACGGAAATGATACAAAATATACCGAATGGTCAGCAGATGTAAAATTATTTCCCTTAGCATATAATTCACAAATTACGACAACTTTAGGAATGTCACCATACGAAATGGTTTTTAACCAAAAGCCACGCAAACCAATAATGTTTACAGCAAATTCACATAAAAACGCACAAAGTTATTGTCAACCAAATAAAGACTCAATTTGTTATAACCTACCTTTACATACACACGATGAAGATCATTTTCATCACCCACAAATTCTTAAATTAGCCTCCGGTACACACACCGAATGGATTTTAAATAGAGATAAAAAACACAATGAAATTTATCAAAAAATAACAAAAAAGTTATTACAAAGACAAAATATTAATGAACAAATCAATTCACGTTTTACACCAGCTTCCGATTTAAAAATTGGAACATTTGTTTTAATACCTAATTTTAATACTCACAAAGGAATTTCTAAAAAATTACAACCCCTCCGAAAAGGACCCTATCAAATAATTGCAAAACCCACAGATGTCACATATAAAATTATCGACTCAAACAAAAAAGAAATCGTTCAACATCGAAACAACCTATTACCTTATTACCCACAAGAATACGCACTCCGCGAATTAACTCAATTATATTCTTTCACAGGATTAAAAATCATTCAAAATGAACCACATCTAAAAAACACAGAACAAAATGATAACCCCACCGAAACTCAAAACACAAAACCAACCGCCACCAAAAACAATACACAAAATCATAAAGAATCTCCAAAACAAAGAAAAAATAGAAAAATGACAGAACAAATAATACCCCAAGAAGAAATAGACAAATCAGAACATAGAAAGACAACAAGACTCCGAAATCAACCACGTAAAAACTACAAAATGTTCATCCCCCAATCTAAAATATTAAAGAAAGTAGAATTTAAAAAGTAATTTTAACATTTTATACTTCACAATCTTGAAACCTCCGTAACATTTTTCATTTCCATTTTTCAAAATAACATGCTCACAAAGTACGCAATAATTCTAGTTCAAAATAGACCAATAGGATTCATCCAATCCGCCACTTTCTCTAACTCAAATTAAGATCAATTAGACGAATAATCTAGAACTCCAGGCACATCTCTAACTATAACTTTACAACCTCCAGGTCAAAAATAAGCAAACCACTCCAACTTGACAGCTAAAATAAATATCACCATAATACCGTACCCCTCCCTTATCTAATAACCCAAAGATCAACAATATTTCCCCAACTCAGACCACGAATACCCCCAAAACAAATTTGATAACTTAGCCTAAAGTCACAAAATGAAGATTTTAATTAGCCTAAAGTATAAAAATCTCACCATACCCCGGATCATTTGACAAACAAAAATAAAGAAAAAGACGACCTCCCAGTCACCATGAAAATTGCCCCCAACAATTTTTTACGAAACTCAACCCACTTGTCAAAAAACTAATAAATAATTCGACCACACTAGAAAATCGCCTCAAACAGCAAAAAAATATTCGACCAAGAGATCATTTCTTAAATGCTTTTCTCTCAAACAGTCGCTCAAATATTTATCAATTTTAAACATTTTTTTTCAATACTTCAAGCCTTTATAATATTTCTTTTTGATATCATTGAATCTTTTCTAATAATCATAATAATTTTTTGTAACATTTTTTTAATTTTCTACACAATAATTGAACTATTCCTCCAACTTTCCAAAACCCTTGAATATATCCACAGGTACGATTTTAACAACTTGTCTAAATGATACGAACAATTTTCAGTAGAACTGATATTTTTTTATTGTTTGTAATTTTCATAACATTTCTATTATCCCTCATTTTGACAATATGTAAATGTATAAAGAAAGCAATCATCACATTTGCCCTAGCAACAATTTTTCTAATTCTTTTTTTAGAAGAATATTATAATAAACATAAACCTTCCCACTAAAGTAACAATTTAAAAATCCATCAAAAATTGCTACCCAACAGTCACAGAATCAGTCTTCACCGACATCATCCCAAGATAATCCAACACCACCTTCAACTACTCAAAACCCTCAAACATCTACACGAATTTCTTTTCAAGACAATCCATACACTTTTGAAGAACGGCACGCTCGTTTATCTGAACCATTAGAACCAGTTCAACGACAAGCATCCCTAAGTGAACCAACATATAATCTTTACCCAACACTACCACAAGAACTAAGTAGAATACGAAACCTTAGTCAAAACCAAAACACAGCAGAAATAAATAGACAAATTATACATCCTCGACGAAATAGAAATTTTCAAACTCCCCGAGTTCATTTTGATATACCTCAATCCCCAACACAAACCACTCCAGAAAACACCACTGGTATCACACCAGAAACTCCTACACTTTTTTCACAACGAAGCACTTCCAGTCTACCTTCAGACTACTTAGGTTCAACACCAACATCTGAACAGATACGTGAAAATCCCTTTAACCCCCCAAACCTAACATCACGACTACCATATTGGACTACAAATTCATTCACACAAGGTGAACCAAATTTAGTCAATGACCCCATAGATATTTCTACGGATACAACAACATCCTCATCACTACCAGAAACATTATCACTACCATCAACACCATCAATAAGTCAATTTTCACCACTACCCTTTAACTTAAATTTTCCAAATAATCTCGACGCCAGATATCGAGAACAATCATCTATAAATATTCCTTTAAGATTAGATTGGAATACATTCACAGCACCTCCACCATTATTTGGACAACATCAAGAAAGTAACCGCCTTCATAACTGGGCACTTAATAGATTACAATATCGTCAAGATATTCACAACGATATCCGTGATCACAATATTCAAATACTCCAACAAAACAGTTTACAATTAAAGTTTGAAATCACAGTTAAGTTAAATAATATTACCCAACATCCCTACCCATTAAATCCACCTAACATAACAGCTCAATCACTACCACCACCGTTTATAACTACTGAAGTAATATACAAATACGACAGATACACCAAAAACACAATTGGTTACATTACATTTTATAATCCATACTCAGGATTATCATACACATGTATATTCTAAAATTATTAATTTTTCTCCAAACCCTTTTTCTAATAACCTCAAATCAAAACATAAACCCTTCCTCTCGTACAGGACCACAAGATTTATTAGTAACACATTACGATTGCGAAGAAAATGAACAAAAAACACTACATAAATATGCAATCAATCAGGTATCACAATGTGAAACAGAACCACAAGCTATAGAAACCACAGATATAATAGCAACACTCTATTCAAAAGCCCGAGCTACAACAGTTACAGGTTATAAATTCACAGCAACATTTTCCGAAAAGAAAGTACATTGTTCACAAGTCTCGAACGGAAACAAAAACCGACTTGACCATGAATCATTCTACCAAAGTAATATAGAACGTCTTTTACATCTCAATCCTGACGATTGTAAAAATGAATTACTTAGACTAAACATCACACAAAATAAAAACTCCCAAAGAAAATTAGTTAATTTTCAAGTTTTTTCAGACTCTGTACATCAATCACAACTTGAAAGACACCAAGGACATATAAAACTAGACGAAAAATACCCGTATAACGGCGCACACGGACGATTAACCTATGACCTACACGATAAACATTGGATACCACACATTGGTATAAATAACCCATCAAACTGCAAAGCAGACACGAAAAATAAAGGATACCAAGAAATAATGTTTTTCGATTGGAAAATACAACTCGAAAAAATACAACTCACACGAGATTTATCTGATAATACAATGATCTATCAAGGAATCCGACTACCTTGTAAAAACGATCAAGGATATTGCGACCCTACAACAAGAACACAAGCAACAATTGTTTGGTTCCCCGAAGACACATGTACAACATTTCAAGTAGCAAAAATACACGCTCGTATGATAAAATTTCACGAAAAATATTTCATACAATCAATTCCATATGAACAAGTCCATCCATCACGCAAATTAAGTTCCGATTTTAGAAACATAGACAATATAGAAAATAAATTGACACGTTTTCAAATATATCAAGAAACAGAACTTGCATGTAAATACAGGAATCCACTTCACAGAACACAATACTCTGAAATATTAGTTGAATATGAAAAAGGATTCGACATGACCACTGGTAAAGTAAAAATCGACCCATACGCCACAGGTCATCCTCTAAACGAAGGAACATCCTATATACCAGTTAATTTTCAAAAAAGCAACGGACAACCTGGTGGACATCTAAAACCTTATGACACCAGAAGCACACGCTTACAAGAATTATCACTAATGAATACTACATATTTTGGTAATATCCACTATGATATTCATTTGGATATGAAACTAGACTATACAATTAGCCGCATTTTTCAAGAAATGTCACTCTCCGAATTAGAAACACTACATCAACTATGCGAATTAGAACGAACACAAATACTACAATCACTTGCACTAGCAGTATTAAAAATACCCTACGCAGGATACTTATTATCAGGAAATAGATCAAATTTTTTAGACTACGAAGGAAACATTTTATGGTTTTATACTTGTACTAAAAAAGTATCACCACTATACGTTTTTGAAGATAAACGATGTTATAAAAGAATCCCTATCTTTTATAAGAATAAAGTACATTTCGTGGATACACTTTCACGAAGGACCTATTTCTGGGATACCGCAGTCCCATGTGGATCAGAAAATAGCCACAATGTAGTACAACTAAACCCTGATGAAAACAAATATTATCTTCTCACTCCATATCCCACATTAATGCAATCACTCAAAAAATTTTCACCAGAAAGCATTCGCGCTATTGCTCGAAACCCAAATATAGACTTACAATCAATAGGAATCTATTCAAAATCAGATATTCAACATCACATTAGAACACAACAATTCCAAGAATTATTAACACAAATGGACACTATACAAAGACAATCAATAGACCAAAATTTACGCAAACTTGCAGAAACTGCAGGATTTGCCGATATCTACACGCAAGACTATAGCGGATATTTTAAAGACATTAAAGATTATATATATCTAAACGGCGAAAAATACCGTCCCCAAGATATATCACCAATTAACATTTTTAGCTTTGTTACACTCAAAAATGAGATCCTAGATTTTCTAGGATGGCCCTACTACATCTTAGAAAAATTGACTATTTTATACGCAATGTTTAACTTTATTGGATTTCTTTTCTCACTCTTAAAAGGAATCTACAATACATGTGCTATACACACACAAGTAAACAGACAAGCAAGCGTAGCACGCATACTTTTTGCAGGATTTTTTGGAATTTTTTCCACATCTATAAACAAAATTCTTTTAGACGCACAAATAAAAGAATATAACACAAAAATAACAACACGACAAAATACATACGACGAAGAACATAACAATGTCGACCCACAGCCAACGGCACCACAATTACCACCCCTACCAAATAACCATCCACTATCCCTAGTCCCACGAAATTTTAGAAATTTAGCAATCACACATAATCCAAACTTTAGACTCACCACATCACAAAGTCCCGTCCAACATATAATGACACATCAATCACAAGATGATAATACTTACGAACAAATTATTGAACAACCACATACCACCGCTTTTCAATCTCAAAATAATAATTTTTTTAGCCCACGATGAGCCGCCAACTTGGATCACTCCATCGATCAAATTCCCATCCAACCAACCTTACCTCTTCAATCCCAATAATACCACTTTTTGCTTTTCCGCCACCCGATTTTCCATCTAGCAATGTAACATCAGGCATGAATTCCGACACTAACTCACAAATTTCAGTTTTATACTCCATTTCACAGCTAAATAACCCGAATATTGAAACCCCCGACGAATTTGCCGACTCAGAACCATCTCCATCCAATAATTTTCATAACCCTTCTCAGTTTTCTCAACCTCCTTTTCAACCCATATTGTCAAATAACCCTGACCCCATCACTCCTACACCCTCTTATGCTTCCCAAGTTACCCCAACCTACTCCTCATACCATTCTGACCAATCATCTCCAGACACCCCCCGAATCTCCCCAGAGCTAGACAATTTTATTACCCTCCAACAACAACCCTACCACCTTAACACCCCGACCATAAACCAAATCTCCTCCACTACAAATTCATCCAATCCCCCTACACCCTCTTCAAATTATACTGAATCATTAGCACCATCATCCACATCAACTGAATCCTCACTCAACACTAATAGAGCTTACCGCACTTTTAAAAGAAAGTTCCCCAACCATCCTTTCCCAGCGAAACCAGGAACAGCCCGTGAATATATCAACCATCCACAACACACTAACACAAAAGAATTTTTAGCTATCACCTTACCCTCATTTCCACAATACACCTTAAACACCCCTCATGACGCTAACGAAACACGCAACTTTGTAGACGAATACGTTTTAATGCCCACTCTCTCTTGGACCTCATACTATCATTTCACTAACCCTCTTTGCTTACCTTTAACCAACACATCCATCGATATAGACCGAAACAAAGACATGCTATATCGACTAACTACACCACTCACCGCTAGACAATTTACTTACGTAGGATATAAAAAATCACTAAAAATACACACTGCACCTAGAGCTAATGAATATACACTAGAATACTACGATCACAACATCATCAGAGCTAACCAAGATCAATTCTTAGACGACGATCGCTTCGCTAACCCACAAATCACCGAGAAATTTTTCATCAAGACACCATATGTATTTACACTAAACATCTTCGACCGAAAGTTTGATCACATTATTTCAGAAGCACTAACAAGCACACAAGCGTACGAAAGTTTTAAAGAACGCTTCCAAATCTTTTCACTAACCTTTCATTTCCTTGCACCACACGAAAGAGATTTACACTGCTCACACGATATTATGTTGCGAACTAAACAAACACATACATACAGTTACTATCGTTTCATCCAAAATCACTTTGACCTCCACACACCCTCTAGACAACCACACCATCGCTTTCAATTCATCAATTCAAAATACACTTCACCGTATTTCCTAAATTTCACATATTGTATTAAAGATACTAACCTTCATGGTATTCTTCGTAACTATGACCCCATAACCCAAATGTACATTTTCTGCCCCATCACCAAGACCTTCAACGCCGAAGAATCCCGACCCTTCCTTATCCCGCACGAGTTTGTACAGCCTATAGAAATCCCCATTTTAGAATTCATCCACAACACTAAATTTAACCACAAATTATATAACTTAATCCAAAACACACCTTATGAGTTTGCAGTAGGCACTGAAGAACTAACCATTATTAAGGCACTTCAATTGCTTTGGCCACTGCTTCAAACTAAAAATATCATCCGCATCTTAGCTAAACTACTAACAACTTCAGAACTAGTTCACGATATCTTTCCCCACGGTTTTTTCCCCGACGACTAACAGGTAAGTATGAATTAAGTAAATATTACTAATTAATTAAAATATTAAAAAACTCACCATTCTTTATTCATGTTTTCTTTAGATTTTTAGCCTTCATCTTCGATCATCTGAAAAATTCACAAAAGAAAAATGAAAAATAGCAAACTTCTTCAAAACTGTTTAAGACCCTATTAAACTTTTGCACCAACAATTAAATAAATATAATACCAATGCAGTAAATTAATTTATAAAATTTCCCCCCAAAAGCAGTAAATCTACATATGATGAAAATTTGTATCTTAACATTCCCCCATAACTAGCAGTAAATTTCTAAATTCTATGTAGTAAATTAATAAAATGCAATTGCAGTACTAACCTTTTGATATTTTCATTCATTCGCACAGAAATTCTATCCACACTCACACAGCTCGCCCACGAAGAATTGTTTAAAATAATGAATTTCAGTTTCAAGTTTTCACACTCAACAACTCTAACATATAATAACAAGTTTCAAACTTTCCTTTAACCCGGTTGGAAAGGAATCATATACTAAACAAAACTAACCAACGCAGCTTACTAAATACCACAAATCATAAAATAACAGCATGACTAAGAAAAGGAAACCAACGGTACCCAAACCGGACTAACCCAGTTTAAAACTGGATAATTTATTCTTTTGAAGACTATTACAAAGTCTTAGAAAGAAATAATAAAACACAAAAAAGTCGAAAGACAAACCCATACCACAAACAATTTGCTTTTTGAACAAAGTACATAACCAACAAGGCATAAGTAAAACCACAACAAACCCAACATAAAATGTTGTCACATAACAGGACTCCTCATAAAAACCGCATGAAATCATACTCCCACACCTGGCCTAACCCACCAGGAAAGGACGTCCTGAGCATGCTCTATAGCCGGCCTAACCCACCGCGCTACATCCACGCTTTGTGACCACACCTTTATTTTTAATAAGAGCTACTCAAGGGTGAGTAACTCTTCAAAATAACCGAACTAAAACAAAAAGCTTTTGTGAAAACAACTAACTAAAATCATTATTAAAAAATATATTAAACTAATAAAAGATTTATAAAATGTAAAATTACATGATGCAATATATAGATCAGAATACAACACCAAGGACGAACATCAAAAGACAAGACGACCTCACTACACTCGAGAGAGAATGACCAACTACAATCGATATGCCGCTCACAATCACAACTCAAAGGATTTAGAGTACGACTTGACTTCGCAGAAAAGGACTTCATTGAACTAGACCAATGACCACCTCGATGTTCAAGTATACGTACAGATCCGAGTAACCAGGCATCCCCTCCACGCACAATCTCCACGCCATTCCCGAGCTAGATCAAACACAAAAGAAGTTCTCTCCGAAGAACAGAAAAACCTGACATAGCCAACCATTCTGAAACCAGAATTGATGCTGTTGCAGAGACTCAGTCGTTGTCACAAGAAGAACACAACGTCTTGTGTCCTCAATTCCAGATCCCTGGAACTTCCTTAACAAAAAGGAAACAAAAGAAAAATGATGTTCGCCAAATACCAACGTCCATCATCCATCCTTGAACTACAGAAGAACTGTTCTAAAAAACTCTGTAAAACCCGGATGGGTGGAACCTGATCTAAACTATATTTTATGATTGGATAAATTAAATGTTTTACCAATGTAAAGTATTTAATATTAACCAATCATGATCCATCTAACTAACAACCCACTTATTTGTAAGTGCTGAAGTTACTTGTAATTTCAGCACCAGAGAGATTTGAATTTAACTTAGAAATTAGTTGGACTCTCCCGAGCACTTCAGCAGCCGCAATAAACCAGTATACCCTAGATCTATTGAGCCTAGCAGAGACTAGTTAAACAACCTGAGACTAGATAGTATAAGAGTAAGATTAGGATCGGTATTAGACTAAGAAGTTGCACGAATCTATCCGGCCGAAAATAAGATAGCGTGACGAGCAGACGGTGTACCCTATCCGAAATTACTCTATGAGTTATACACCCCAGTCATAACTCAAAAGCTTCAAGGGTTTGAAATCTTTTGTAACGTTTTGGAATCATTGAGAAAACTTTTACTCGTTCTGAGCATTGGTTAAAGTTCACCAGAATGATTTTAAGGAACACAATGCTAGCTGATTTTAATTTTGGCGTACATTCGTTATTCCTCCGGACGGATGGGCTCTTTTTCCTTTTCCCCCCACCTCACACCAGCTTTAATATATTAGTGTAACAAGTGGTTTTACGAGGTTGAGTATGAAGACCAAATATGTTTATCGTGGCCTTATTAGGCTGTATGTAAATTTTCATAACAATCGGACAATGTGGTCAACAAATTTACATGTAAAAATTTGCAGGTGGGGGGAAAAGGAAAAAGAGCCGACGGCTTTTTTCAACTCAACTCCCGTCACTTTTTCCCTTCCGAATTTTTTATATTTTTGTAACCTATGTGATTTTTAGATATAAAGTGTAAGGTACCAAAATGGTATGTCTGAAAAACTCGAGTTTCTCAAAAGGCGAAAATTTTTATGACAAAGTTTGGGGGAAGGGGGGGGGGGCTGAAGGATTCTTGTTGAAAGTGTTTTTGTAAAATAAAGAAACATTACCAACCATTCTGAGATGAGATTGAAATTGTTTCCAGAAAAAAACTTAAATGGAATAAATATTTCAGAAGACTTGAACTTCAATTTCCCCGGTATTTTTACTGGAAGTTTGCAAACTAGAAAAGAAGAATTATGTGACTTTATTTGCCGCGCAGAAAAAGATTTAAAATTGCAAAATGTCAAACAATATATTCGAAGTTAAGTCAAGCTCCAGTTTGAGTCTGACCTCTGTTGCCCACCCCCCTTTGCACACCTGTCATCACAAAAATTCTTTGACATAGAAAGTTTTTCTGCTATAAGTCTAAAATCGAACGTGTTTGAGAAGTTAATTATTTAGTCTGCGTGCTAGTTTTCATAAAAATAAGGCAACGCAAAAAAACTGCCGTATGTTTCCTTCTCATGAAGTCAACTCTAACGAAAAACCATTTGAATCACACTGGTCCAATCAAAACCGAGATGCATTTTAATTGAGCGATTCCAAACATATTTGGATTTGGTTTTCATACAGTACTGATTTGAGTTACACGGAATAAATAAAAGTGCATTACGCGGCCAAACTGTGCACTGGATAGGCGCACAATTTGGTGTCTGTATGTTCCTGGATTCCAAAGACAAGTGTTTAAACATGTTCAAAATTGTAAGTGGATTCCACTTACAAGATTTACGTGGATTCCGCGTACATATACTTGTCAGGTAATTTTTTTGCGCACAATTGTATTGTTGCGGATTCCACAACAAGCAAATAGAGCTAGTTGTTCTGGATTCCGCAACTGTAATTGGATTCCGCAAAATGTAAATGGAATCCGCAAATGTAAGTGGAACCCGCAAAATTTATTAGCGGAATCGGCAAACTGTAAAGGAATTCGGAAATTTGTTTATTACTGAACTTGCATATGCACTTGCGGAATTTAAAATCAAGGACTTAACCCTTGTCAGCGGAATCCACGAACAAATCTTAAAACATTGGTTAGCTAAATCGATGGATGTCACACTTAAGTATTTGCAGGCAGCTTTTGGGATCATAGTTTTGGAAACACAACACCGAAAAAACTCCTTGGGTTTAATTCGGTAATTGGGTTCATTCATAATTGGGTTAACATATTGCCGAATTAGGTCAGTATTTGGGATTCAATAATTGAGTTTCAGTATTTGGGATTTTGTATTTGAGATTCAGTATTTGCAAGCGTGAATTCCAATAATTTTGTTCACAGGGAGTAAATAATCTATTTAACTAATTTGAGTAAATTACTATTAGATAAAAACTGCCAAAATTTGAATTACAGCGGAACTAAATTTTAAGTTCAAAAACACGACAATATAGTCCTGAAAAAAATGCCTTATCAAAATATGTTCTGATTTAGCATTTTGAAAATATTTCAAAATGGCTGAGTTAAAACTTTTTTTTTTTTATTGAAAGGCTTGAAATGAACTGATGAATAAGTTTACAGGAATTGAGATTGATGACAGGATTTGAGATCGAAATTAACCTTCGTAGGAAGTGAGATTGAAGCTGGGTTTGTTTGACAGAAATTGAGATCGAAGTTGGGTATGTTCGACAGGATTTGAGATCGGAGTTGCGTATTTGACAGGAATTGAGATCGAACGTTTGGCATTCCAACTGGTTGCTGATCAACTTAGCATGAAAAGCTATAGTTTTAAACGCAATTACACGACATATATGTAAACGGAATCCGCAAACAAAAAGCGGATTCCACTTACAGTTTGCGGAATCCACTTACAAGTTGCGGATTCCACTTACAAGTTGCGGATTCCACTAACAGTTTGCGGATCCGCAACAGCTCAATTGAACTATACACATGTCTCATTATTTGTTTGTGGATTCCACAAAGTCTTCTGCTGGATTCCCTAAATACGGTTAAGGATTCCGCAAATTCGCCTTTTTTGGAAAGGTTTTGAACGGTACAGTGTTTAAGGTATTTGTTTGTGGAATCCAAAACAGCAAAGAAGATCAAAGAATTGTAGCAATGTTGCGGATTTCGCAACAAATTTGATATTTGCCTGTTGCAGAATCCGTTTACAGTGCACAGAATGCACAATGTGGCCTCGTAATGTGTAAAAATTGAAAACTCTATTAACATTAACACTGAATTACGATTTTTCACCATTTTTTTTACTAATCAACAAATGCAGATAAAATTTAAACAAAAGTCAACAAATTTTATTTTTGGTTTGATATCCTTTAGTTTTAGAACTGTATTTCTGTTACGAGGAATGCTCTGATGTAACCGAAGAAATTAATCAACCGGAACTCCAAGAAAATTTCGAAACTTGACGAATAAGTTATTTAACTCCTGTAGGGTGTTTTTCACAAATCTTCGGTTTCATGTATTTCCATAAGTTTTCGATAATAATCAAATTGGGAGATTGTGGGGTCATTTTTCAAAAGTTTGAAAAATTTTCTGGAAAAAAGTTTGTCAAAACTTGGAATTTTGGCAACTGGCCTAGCTTTGCTGTAAAATTTCGTTCCCATAATATTTATCAACCTTGTGGGTTTCAAGTAAATCGAAACATTTGGCAGAAAGTTTCCGTCGATGACTACAATATATCTTTCATTAAAAACTTTGATAAAGCCCGAAAACACAGGGTTGATAACGCAGAATTGGGGGTCATCTCACGTATATGTTGGCGCGGGAGTATAATTAATCTTGTCTGAAAAAAACATAATTTTTCAACAAAATTGTCGAGTTTCTCAAAAAATTTAGCATTTTTTTAACCTTTTCTGTTGATGCTCAGAAAAAGTTGTTTTTCTTGGGGCTTACTGTTGATCTGTTCTCCATCTAGTCTTGACCAAATTGTATCGAAATATGCTGGTTGATAAGTTTAGTTTTTTTCTCGTTTGGTTGTTTTTTTTCGGCCGACAGATTGTTTTTGGATCTACTATAATGTCCATTTTCTATTTCTAGGCATTTCTCCAAAAATTGCACGCAGTAGTTTTTTCGATATTCTATGTAAATATATTTTGAAAAGAAAACTCAATACCTCGGAACTTCTTACGTAGCAAATAAAGGCCAAGAAGACTGCTCGTATCAGGGCGAAGACCTGAATGTTCCGACTGCCTTTCAAAATTTATGGAGCAGCGGTATTTAAAAAAAATTAAATGAAATGAAATAAAATAAAATGAATGTTTTTTTTTCGAAAATTTGAAATTTTTTTGTGAAATCATCCCCCCACATGCCATATAAAATATTAAAAGATAGATTTTGCTCCTTGTAACAAATTAATTATGGCAAATAAGCTTCGCTCAACCAAATTGGAACGACTTATAAGACGGATTAAATCTCCGCTCACGCATTAATAGCGCGAATTATATTGCGCGTTAATTGTCCCAAATTGGTCAAAATGGGCAAAATGGCAATCTTTAAACCATCATAATTTTACGAAAAATGATCACAGGTGAAATATATTTTCAAATTTAAGCTCAGGGCAACAATAATTTTTGAATGATATAAAAAATGCCGTCAAAAATAGCTAGTTAAAAAGTCGAAATTTGTCTGAAGAAAAAAAAACCCACCACGAGCACAAATATTCCGTTACTTACGTATCGAAAGTGGGAACAATAAAATCTGTAACGACGTTTTCGTTTAGTTTGTTGGGTATTTAATTTATTGTTGAATGTGGCAAAATCTGTCAGAAACAGTAAGCGTTGAATAATGAGAGTTTTTTTAAATATCAACGCCTTGTTGAGTTTTGTTTTCACACCTTCAGTCCGGATAAGTTGAATCAGCACTGTACTTAGTTTTGCTTAATTATCATTTGAACAAGTAATAATAAACTTGATATTTTAATTTTACGTAGAGATTGGGAAATTTTAAAAAAAGCCCAAGAGAGAGAGAGAGAGGAAAAACAAAGATATTTTTTAACTCGATCTCGGAGCAGTATTTGAACTCAATTGTCTAGACTTTTGAGAGCTCGCTATTCATGCTGTTGGTGGGCGTTGACTTAGTGCTGACCGTATTTTTTTTCCTTCGCATGTTTCAATTTGGTTAATCAGAATCATCTTTGTTCTTATGTGCCAACATAGAAATTTTCTAACAAATCTTACTATGTATTTTTTATCCGGCTCTTCCCCCTTTTTTCTGCTTTTACAGTGCCTAATACATGCAGGGAGGAAACGAACGCATGAAACTAATACGCGGCTCTAATTTTTGTCGCTTAGTGTGAAAGTGATGACTGTTCTAAGAGCCAAAAGAAACTTCTAACGCAAGTAAAATGCGTTACAATATACACTTAGTTTATAATAAAATTAACTCAACTTGTGCTACAATTGTAATAAAGATGAGTAAAATAGTGGCGATAGAAAGTCTACGAGAATAAACTAACCTGAAAGTTTATTTAGTCCCCATTTACGATAAAAAAAATTTCACGGAAAACAGGACTGTTTGCATACAACGGCCAATTGATGTCCGAAGTGATGTTGGCTCATTAATTTCAATAATTTTTCGAAAACTTTTTAACAAAAATTTTTCTTAATAGAAAATTTTCTTTAAGACGTTAGGCTATTTTTTGAATAAAATTTTCGCACTTGCCTGGTTAAAAGGATGTATTTCACATCCTACTCAATATTTGGAGAATTCATTGTGACTCAATTTGATACCGTAACCGGGTGGGCTTTTGTGATGCTGGTTTTATTTGCAAATATGAAGCCCAAAACTTTTAATTGCTCTAATTTTGGCTGTTCGCAAAATATTTTCAACTCCAACCAATTATCAATGTGCACTTCACTACCAGTTATCTTAGCAAAATATGGCAATATAAAACATGTAAAAACTTGATCGAATGTGATACTGAGTTAGGACCGATGGGTATAACTCATAGAGTAATTTCGGATAGGGTACACCGTCTGCTCGTCACGCTATCTTATTTTCGGCCGGATAGATTCGTGCAACTTCTTAGTCTAATACCGATCCTAATCTTACTCTTATACTATCTAGTCTCAGGTTGTTTAACTAGTCTCTGCTAGGCTCAATAGATCTAGGGTATACTGGTTTATTGCAGCTGCTGAAGTACTCGGGAGAGTTCAACTAATTTCTAAGTTAAATTCAAATCTCTCTGGTGCTGAAATTACAAGTATTTTCAGCACTTACAAATAAGTGGATTGTTAGTTAGATGGATCATGATTGGTTAATATTAAATACTTTACATTGGTAAAATATCTAATTTATCCAATCATAAAATGTAGTTTAGATCAGGTTCCACCCATCCGGGTTTTACAGAGTTTTTTAGAATAGTCTTTCTGCAATTCAAAAGATGGATGATGGACGTTGGTATTTGGCGAACATCTTATTTCTTCTGGGTTTTCTTATTAGAGAAGTCCCAGATTCAATCGTTGTGTCTTCTCAAGACAACGACTGGGTTTTCGCAACAAACTCAAATCTGATTTCAGAATGGTTGGCTATGTCAGGTTTTTCTGTTTCATTGGTGAGAACTTCTTTGTGTTTGACCTTGTCTGGGAACGGCGTGGAGATTGTGCGTGGAGGGGATGCCTGGTTACTCGGATCTGTACGTATACTTGAACATCGAGGTGGTCATTGGTCTAGTTCAATGAAGTCCTTTTCTGCGAAGTCAAGTCGTACTCTAAATCCTTTGAGTTGTGATTGTGGGCGGCATATTGATTGTAGTTGGCCATTCTTTCTCGAGTGTAGTAGGGTCGTTTTGTCTTTGGATGTTCGTCCTTGGTGTTGTATTCTGATCTATGTATTGCATAATGTAATTTACATTTTATAAAACTTTTATTAGTTTAATATTTTTTAATTATGATTTTAGTTAGTTGTTTTCACAAAAGCTTTTTGTTTTAGTTCAGTTATTTTGAAGAGTTACTCACCCTTGAGTAGCTCTTATTAAAAATAGGAGTATGGTCACAAAGCGTGGATGTAGCGCGGTGGGTTAGGCCGGCTATGGAGCATGCTCAGGACGTCCTTCCTGGTGGGTTAGGCCAGGAGTGGGAGTATGATTGCATGCGGTTTTTGTGAGAGGTCCTGTTATGTGACAACGTTTTATGTTGGGTTTGTTGTGGTTTTTCTTATGTTTTGTTGGTTGTCCTTTTTTCAAAAATCAAATTGTTTGTGGTATGGGTTTGTCTTTCGACTTTTTTGTGTTTTATTATTTCTTTCTTAGACTTTATAATAGTCTTCAAAAAGAATAAATTATCCAGTTTTAAACTGGGTTAATCCGGTTTGGGTACCGTTGGTTTCCTTTTCTTAGTCATGCTGTTATGCTATGTGTTGTGGTGTTTAGTAAGCTGCATTGGTTAGTTTTGTTTAGTATATAATTCCTTTCCAACCGGGTTAAAGGAAAGTTTGAAACGTGTTATCTTGTGTTAGAATTATCGAGTGTGAAAGCTTGAAACTGAAATTCAATATTTTAAACAATTCTTCGTGGGCGAGCTGTGCGAGTTTGGATAGAATTCTTGTGCGAGTGAATGAAAATAGCAAAAGGTTAGTACTGTATTTGCTTCTTATTAATTTACTACATAGAATTTTAATTTTACTGCTAGTTGTTGGGGGAAATTAAGTTACAAATTTTCATCATTATTAGATTTACTGCTTAAGGGGGAAAAATTTATAAATTAATTTACTGCATTGGTATTATATTTATTTAATTGTTGGTGCAAAAATTTAATAGGGTTTTAAACAGTTTTGAAGAAGTTTGCTATTTTTTATTTTTCTTTTGTGAATTTTTCAGATGATCTAGGATGAAGGCTAAAATTCTAAGGAAAACATGGATAAAGAATGGTGAGTTTCTAATATTTAAATTAGTTAGTAATATGTATAATTCATACTTACCTGTTAGTCGTCGGGGAAGAAACCGTGGGGGAAGATGTCGTGGATGAGATCTGAAGTTGTTAGTAATTTGGCTAAGATGCGGATGATATTTTTAGTTTGAAGCAGTGGCCAAAGCAATTGAAGTGCCTTAATGGTGGTTAGTTCTTCAGTGCCAACTGCAAATTCATAAGGTGTGTTTTGGATTAGATTATATAATTTGTGGTTGAATTTAGTGTTATGGATGAATTCTAAAATGGGGATTTCTATAGGTTGTACAAACTCGTGTGGGATGAGGAAGGGTCGGGATTCTTCTGCGTTGAAGGTCTTGGTGATGGGACAAAAGATATACATTTGGGTTATGGGATCATAATTTCGAAGAATACCATGAAGGTTAGTATCTTTAATGCAATATGTGAAGTTAAGAAAGAATGGTGAGGTGTATTTGGAATTGATGAATTGAAAACGATAGTGTGGTTGTCTGGAGGGAGTGTGTAGGTCAAAGTGATTTTGGATGAAACGATAATAAGTATATGTGTGTGTTTGTTTAGTGCGCAACATAATATCGTGTGAGCAGTGCAAATCTCTTTCATGTGGTGCAAGGAAATGAAAGGTTAGTGAAAATATTTGGAAGCGTTCTTTAAAACTTTCGTAGGCTTGCGTGTCTGTTAGTGCTTCTGAAATAATGTGGTCAAACTTGCGATCGAAGATATTTAGTGTAAATACATATGGTGTTTTAATGAAAAATTTCTCGGTGATTTGTGGGTTAACGAAGCAATCGTCGTCTAAGAATTGATCTTGGTTAGTTCTGATGATGTTATGATCGTAATATTCTAGTGTATATTCATTAGCTCGGGGTGCAGTGTGTGTTTTTAGTGATTTTTTATATCCAATGTAAGTAAATTGTCTAGGTGTTAGTGTTGTAGTGAGTCGATATAGCATGTCCTTATTTCGTTCTATATCGATATGAGTGTTAGATAAAGGTAAGCAAAGGGGATTTGTAAAATGATAATATGAGGTCCAAGGAAGGGTAGGCATTAAAACGTATTCGTCTACAAAGTTACGTGTCTCGTTAGTGTCATGAGGGGTGTTTAAGGTGTATTGTGGAAATGAGGGTAAGGTGATAGCTAAAAATTCTTTTGTGTTAGTGTGTTGTGGATGGTTGATATATTCACGGGCTGTTCCTGGTTTCGCTGGGAAAGGATGGTTGGGGAACTTCCTTTTAAAAGTGCGGTAAGCTCTATTAGTGCTGAGTGAAGATTCAGTAGTTGTGGATGATGGTGCTAATGATTCAGTATAAATTGAAGAGGGTGTAGGGGTAGGAGGGTTGGATGAATCTATTGTGGATGAGATTTGGTTTATGGTTGGGGTGTCAAGGTGATAGGGTTGTTGTTGTAGGGTAATGAAATTATCTAGTTCTGGGGAGATTCGGGGGGTGTCTGGAGAATGAGATGATTGGTCTGAGTGAAGTGAGGAGTAGGTTGGAGTGACTTGGGAAGCATAAGAGGGTGTAGAATTGGTTGGGTCAGGGTTATTTGGTAGTATGGGTTGAAAAGGGGGTTGGGAAAAATTTAAGGAATTGGTGTGAAATTTATTTGATGGAGATGGTTCAGAGTCGGCAAATTCATCGGGGGTTTCAATATTCGGGTTATTGAGTTGTGAGATGGAGTATAAAACTGAGATGTGTGAATTAGTATCGGAATTCATGCCGGATGTTACATTACTGGATGGGAAATCGGGTGGCGGAAAAGCAAAAAGTGGTATTATTGGGATTGGAGTGGTGAGGTTGGTTGGGTGGGAATTTGATCGGTGTAGGGATCCAAGTTGTCGGCTCATCGTGGGCTAAAAAAATTATTATTTTGAGACTGAAAAGCGGTGATATGGGGTTGTTCTATAATTTGTTCATAAGTATTTTCATCTTGTGAGTGGTGTGGCATTATATGTTGGATGGGACTTTGTGATATGGTTGGTCTAAAATTATTATGTGTTATGGCTAAATTTCGAAAATTACGTGGGACTAGGGATAATGGATGGTTATGTGGTAGGGGTGGTAACTGTGGTGCTGTTGGTGTTGTGTCTGCATTGTTATGTTCTTCGTCGTATGTGTTCTGTCTTGTTGCTATTTTTGCAACAAGACAGAACACATACGACGAAGAACATAACAATGCAGACACATAACAAAGCTAAAAATATTGATAGGTGATATATCTTGGGGACGGTATTTTTCACCGTTTAGATATATATAATCTTTAATGTCTTGTTGCTATTTTTGCAACAAGACAGAACACATACGACGAAGAACATAACAATGCAGACACATAACAAAGCTAAAAATATTGATAGGTGATATATCTTGGGGACGGTATTTTTCACCGTTTAGATATATATAATCTTTAATGTCCTTAAAATATCCGCTATAGTCTTGCGTATAGATGTCTGCAAATCCTGCGGTTTCGGCAAGTTTGCGTAAGTTTTGGTCAATTGATTGTCTTTGTATTGTGTCCATTTGTGTTAATAATTCCTGGAATTGTTGTGTTCTAATGTGATGTTGAATATCTGATTTTGAGTATATTCCTATTGATTGTAAGTCTATATTTGGGTTTCGAGCGATAGCGCGAATGCTTTCTGGTGAAAAGTTTTTGAGTGATTGCATTAATGTGGGATATGGGGTGAGAAGGTAATATTTATCTTCATCAGGGTTTAGTTGTACTACGTTGTGGCTATTTTCTGATCCACATGGAACTGCGGTATCCCAGAAATAGGTTCTTCGTGAAAGTGTGTCAACGAAATGTACTTTATTCTTATAAAAGATAGGGATTCTTTTATAGCATCGTTTATCTTCAAAAACGTATAGTGGTGATACTTTTTTAGTACAAGTATAAAAACATAAGATGTTTCCTTCATAGTCTAAAAAATTTGATCTATTTCCTGATAGTAAATATCCTGCGTAGGGTATTTTTAATACTGCTAGTGCAAGTGATTGTAATATTTGTGTTCTTTCTAATTCGCATAGTTGGTGTAATGTTTCTAATTCGGAGAGTGACATTTCTTGAAAAATTCGGCTAATCGTGTAGTCTAGTTTCATATCTAAGTGAATATCATAGTGGATATTACCAAAATATGTACTATTCATTAGTGATAGTTCTTGTAAACGTGTGCTTTGATCGTCTTGGGGCTTTAAATGTCCACCAGGTTGACCTGTATTCTTTTGAAAATTAACTGGTATATATGATGTTCCTTCGTTTAGGGGATGACTTGTGGCGTATGGGTCGACTTTTATTTTTCCAGTGGTCATGTCGAATCCATTTTCGTATTCAACTAATATTTCAGAGTATTGTGTTTTGTGAAGTGGGTTTCTGTATTTACATGCAAGTTCTGTTTCTTGATATATTTGAAAACGTGTTAATTTATTTTCTATATTATGAATGTTTCGAAAATTAGAACTTATTTTTCGTAATGGATTTACTTGTTCATATGGTATTGATTGTATAAAATATTTTTCGTGAAATTTTATCATACGAGCGTGTATTTTTGCTACTTGAAATGTTGTACATGTGTCTTCGGGGAACCAAACAATTGTTGCTTGTGTTCTGGTTGTAGGGTCGCAATAACCTTGGTCGTTTTTACAAGGTAATCTAATTCCTTGATAAATCATTGTGTTGTCTGATAAATCTCGTGTGAGTTGTATTTTTTCGAGTTGTATTTTCCAATCGAAAAACATTATTTCTTGGTATCCTTTATTTTTTGTGTCTGCTTTGCAGTTTGATGGGTCATTTATACCAATGTGTGGTATCCAGTGTTTATCGTGCATGTCATAGGTTAATCGTCCGTGTGCGCCGTTGTATGGGTATTTTTCATCTAATTTTATATGTCCTTGATATCTTTCAAGTTCTGCTTGATGTACAGAATCTGAAAAAACTTGGAAATATACTAAATTTCTATCTGTTTTTATTTTTTGTGATGTTTAGTCGGAGTAACTCGTTTTTACAATCTTCGGGATTGAGATGTAAAAGTCGTTCTATATTACTCTGGTAGAATGATTCATGGTCAAGTCGGTTTTTATTTCCGTTTGAGACTTGTGAACAATGTACTTTCTTTTCAGAAAATGTTGCTGTGAATTTATATCCTATAACTGTAGTTGCTCGGGCTTTTGAATAAAGTGTTGCTATTACATTTGTAGTTTCTATGGCTTGGGGTTCTGTTTCGCACTGTGATACTTGATTTATTGCATACTTGTGTAGTGTTTTTTGTTCGTTTTCTTCACAATCGTAATGTGTTACTAATAAATCTTGGGGTCCTGTGCGGGGAGAAGGGTTTATGTTTTGATTTGAGATTACTAGAAACAGGAGTTGGAGAAAAATTAATAATTTTAGAATATACATGTGTATGATAATCCTGAGTATGGGTTATAAAATGTGATGTAACCAATTGTCTTTTTGGTATATCTGTCGTATTTATATATTACTTCAGTGGTTATAAATGGTGGTGGTAGTGATTGGGCTGTTATGTTTGGTGGGTTTAATGGGTAGGGATGTTGAGTAATGTTGTTTAATTTAACTGTGATTTCAAACTTTAATTGTAAATTGTTTTGTTGGAGTATTTGGATATTGTGATCACGGATATCGTCGTGAATGTCTTGTCGGTATTGTAATCTATTAAGTGCCCAGTTGTGAAGGCGATTACTTTCTAGATGTTGTCCATATAATGGTGGAGGGGCTGTAAATGTATTCCAATCTAGTCTTAAAGGGATATTTGTTGATGATTGTTCTCAATATCTGGCGTCGAGATTATTTGGAAAATTTAAGTTAAAAGGTGGTGGTGAAATCTGGCTTATTGATGGTGTTGATGGTAGTGATAATGTTTCTGGTAGTGATGAGGATGTTGTTGTATCCGTAGAAATATCTATTGGATCATTGACTAAATTTAATTCACCTTGTGTAAATGATTGTGTTGTCCAATATGGTAGTCGTGATGCCTAGTTTGGGGGGTTAAAGGGATTTTCACGTATTTGTTCAGATGTTGGTGTTGAACCTAAGTAATCTGATGGTAGGCTTGAGGTGCTACGTTGTGAAAGAAGCGTAGGGGTTTCTGGTAATGTACCAATGGGGTTTTCTGGAGTGTTTTGTGATGGGGATTGAGGTATGTCAAAATGAACTCGGGGAGTTTGAAAATTTCTGTTTCGTCGAGGATGCATAATTTGTCTATTTATTTCGACTGTATTTTGGTTTTGACTAGGATTTCTTATTCTACTTAATTCTTGTGGTAGTGTTGGGTATAAGTTATATGTTGGTTCGCTTAGAGGTGCTTGTCGTTGAACTGGTTCTAGTGGTTCTGATAAACGAGCGTGTCGTTCTTCAAAAGTGTATGGGTTATCTTGAAAGGAAATTCGTGTAGATGTTTGAGGATTATGGGTAGTTGAAGGTGTTGTTGGGTTATCTTGGGATGATGTCGGTGAAGACTGACTTTGTGACTTTTGGGTAGCAATTTTTGATAGCTTTTTGGTCTATTCTTTTAGTGAAAAAGTTAATGTTTATTATAGTATTCTTCTAAGAAAAGAATTAGGAGGATTGTTGCTAGAGCGAATGTGATGATTGCTTTCTTTATACATTTGCATATGGTCAAAATGAGGGATGATAGAAATGTTATGAAAATTACAAATAGTAGAAAAATATCAGTTCTACTGAAAATAGTTCGTATCATTTAGACAAGTTTTATAAATCGTACCTGTGGATATAATCAAGGGTTTTTGAAAGTTGGAGAAATAGTTCGAATATAGTGTAGAAAATTAAAAAAATATTACAAAAAATGATTAAGAGTATTAGAAAAGATTCAAGGATATCAAAAAGAAATATTATGAAAGTTTCAAGTATCGTAAAAAATTGTTTGAGGTTTGTGATAATTTTAGTGACTGTTTGATAGAAGAGCATTTAAGAAATGGCTTCGTGATCGAATATTTTTTGTTGTTTGGGGCAATTTTCAAGTGTGGTCGGATTATTTATTAGTTTTTTGACAAGTGGGTTGAGTTTTGTAAAAAATTGTTGGGGGCAATTTTTATGGTGATCGGGAGGTCTTCTTTGTCTTTATTTTCATTTGTCAAATGATCTGGGGTATTTTTGAGATTTTTATACTTTAGGCTAAATAAAATGGTCGTTCTTTTACTTTAGGCTAATTTAACATATTTGTTTGGGGGGTTTTTGAGGTCTGAGTTGGGAAAATATTGTTGAGCTTTGCGTTATTAGACTCTCTATGTTCTGATTTGTCGATTTGTTCTTGGGGTATTATTTGTTCTGTCATTTTTCTAATTTTTCTTTCTTTTTGAGATGTATTTTGATCGAGATTTTTTGTATTGTTTTTTGTGGTGTTTGATTTTGTATTTTGATTTCCGAGGTGAATATCATTTTGTTCCTTTGTTATGTTGTCCGTATGTGGGTCATTTTGAATAAATTTTAAACCTGTAAAAGAATATAATTGAGTTAGTTCGCGGAGTGCCTATTCTTTTGGATAATAAGGTAATAGGTTATTTCGGTGTTGAACGATTTCTTTTTTATCTGAGTCGGTGATTTTATATGTGACATCAGTGGGTTTTGCAATTATTTGGTATGGTCCTTTACGAAGGGGTTGTAACTTTTTTGAAATTCCTTTTTGAGTATTAAATTTGGGTATTAAAACAAATGTTCCAATTTTTAAATCGGAGGCTGGTGTAAAGCGTGAATTTATTTGTTCATTAATATTTTGCCTTTGTAACAACTTTTTTGTTACCTTTTGGTAAATTTCATTGTGTTTTTTATCTCTGTTTAAAATCCATTCGGTGTGTGTACCGGAGGCTAATTTAAGAATTTGTGGGTGATGAAAATGATCTTCATCGTGTGTATGTAATGGTAGGTTATAACAAATTGAGTCTTTATTTGGTTGACAATAACCTTGTGCGTTTTTATGAGAGTTTGCTGTTAACATTATTGGTTTGCGTGGCTTTTGGTTAAAAACCATTTCATATGGTGACATTCCTAAAGTTGTCGTGATTTGTGAATTATATGCTAAGGGAAATAGTTTTACATCTGCTGACCATTCGGTATATCTTGTATCATTTCCATTGATGATACATCTGAGATATTCTTGTAATGAACGGTTCATACCTTCGACTAAGCCGTTTGTCCAAGGTGCGTGAGATGTACGTGGTTTGTGTTTAATGTTATATAAATGACATAGTGTGATGATTTCATTATTTATGAATTCTGTACCGTTGTCTGTAACTAAAATTTCTGGTAGTCCGAATTTTGCTATCCAGTGTTCATAGAGTGTTGTGTAAGCGTAATAAGCGTTACAATGTGGTACTGGGTTAAGTGCTACATAATGTGTAAATGCGTCAACAATTACCATAATGTAGGAGTTTCCTTCGGATGAGGGTGAAATTGGTCCTTTGGTATCAAATGAGATACGATGATTAAAGTACAAACTTTGTCCTTTAAAATCTTGTTTTTGTGCTATTTGTTTTTGATTTGGGTAAGGTTTATTTAGTTGACATACTATACAGTCATTGCATAGTACTTTTATCCAAATTGGTGCATTTGGGAAATAAAAGTTTTGTACAAAATTTGAATATGTTTTTTCTGATCCAGAGTGTCCTTTAATATTTTGTGTATGTGAAATATTAAAAGCTATAAGAATCATACTTAAAGGGAGACAGGGAACTGTAGATTCATTTAGTTTGTATTCTAGAAGGTCTGTGTTTTCGTTAATTGTTGTATTATTGAATTTTCGAAAATATCGGAGGAGTGTTTTGTTTCCTAGAATAGTTGAATCTGCTTTGATAGGTTTAGTTTTATATTTGTGCCATGATTTCAGTTGTCGAATTACTGGGTCAAGGTTTTGATATTGTTTCAGTGTTGAAATTGTAATTGTTTCTGTTGGGGGGAGAAAAATGTTTTCAATTTCTAATTTAGATAAGGGTATTGTGTCAAGTGGGTCATGGAGGTCAAAAACTTGATTTATTGTGTATTTTGAATCGTTTGTTTGTGGTCCTGATAAGTTTATTTTATCAGTTAAATTTTCTTTTTCAATTAGTGGAAAATGGTCTTTTTTAGGCGGGTGTTGTTTTATTCTTTTTTGTTGGGTGTTATTTTTTATCCATTGTGAATATGGGATTGGTTTAAAAGTTGATGTTCCAAGTAGATCAACTTCATAGTGATTATTTTGACAATCTAAATAAAGTGGGAAATGTTGTAAATTATTTATTTGTGATTGTTCAACGTCAGTTTTTACTGCATATTTGCATTCCAATCGGGGTGATGTTTCATTTTCTGCAAGGTAGAATTTTATGTTTTTGGGTATTTCGACTGTGGTTTTACGTGTAAGTAATTCAGGTGGCGTATTTCGACTTAAGGTGTCTGGTAATGCAAGATTTTTTCCTGCGGTCCAAACTATATGTAAGTTTGGGAATTTCATTAAAATGAGTTGAAATCTATAAACTCGGTGGTTTGGATTAGACTTTTGTGTAAAAAGAAAGATGATTGGTTTATGGTCTGTGAATAGAACTGTGGGATGTTTTGATCCAAGTATCAGAAATTCATATTCTGTTAGTGTATATATTATGGCTGTACATTCTCTCATTAGAGTTGAGAGTCGTAGCTCTGCTTGAGTGAATAATCGAGAATTTGCTGATATGAGGTTCATTTTATTTGTACTATTATGTGATTGTAATAATGCTGCGCCGATGCCAAAGTTCGAAGCATCGCACATTGCATAAAATGGTTGATTTGAATCTGGAATTGTGTTTGAAATTTGTTCAGTTAGAAGTTTTTTAATTTCTTCAAATCGTGCTTGATGTTCTGTATTCCATTCAAAATTATTTTGTTGTCTAAGTATGTTATAGAATGGTCGTAGATATAATTGCATTTTATAAACATATTTGCTTAAAAAGTTTAACATTCCAAGGAATTCTTGGATTTTCTTTTTATTTGTTGGTGGTTGGAGTTTTTGAATAGCGTCTATACGTGATTTCGATGGAGTGATTGTTTTTCTTTCTATATTATGTCCTAAGAAATTAACTTTTGTCAAAAAGAAGTGTGATTTATCGGGGGCGGCCTTCAGATTTTCGTTCTGAAGTATTTGGTGATATTGTTCTAAAACATTGAACATTTCCTCTTGTGTCTGTGATTGCATAAAAACATCGTCTAAATAGGTGATTGCATTTTTCTTGAGTATTAGTGGTCGAAAAATTTTGCTCATAAAAGCTGAAAATGCTGCTGGTCCTATGGATATTCCATAGAATAAGCGGTTGAATTCGTATTGTTGGTTTCCAATAACAAATTGTGTTAAGCGTCGTGATTGTTCATCTAATGGCATTTGATTATATGCACTATTCATATCGGCGGTGGTAAAGTATTTTCCGTTTATTTTTGTTAAAATAACTTGTATTGGTTCAATGGGCCAATTACACTTTGATTCATCTATTAGTGAGTTGAGGTATCTAGCATCGAGAACAATTTTTAATGATTCTCCTTTGGCTAGAATGATAACAGGGTTGATAAATGTGTTGCCTTTTGGTTGTTCCTCTTTGTTTACTGGTGATATAATGTTGTATTGTTCTAAAATGTCGAGTAATCTGTTCACTTTATCGTGTAAGTGAATTGGTACTTTACTTGCTCTTTGTTTTTTGAAAACTGCGTCTGGTTTTAATGGGAGATGTAGTAATGAGCTGATTTTGCCAACATCAAATTTGGATGTTGCATAGACTGATGAATATTTAATTAGCTGTTTTGCTAGTTTTTCAAACTCGTCTTGTGTTATTTGTGAATGTTGGAAATTAAACATTGTTAAAAATTTCTGTTGACTCTCTGTGTAGTTACTTATGTTGAATGTAGGTTTGAAATATGGGGTTTTTGTGAAATAATCCGTATTTCTGTTTTCGTTACTTATTATACTATTTATAGATAATTCTTCATTAAGAATTGTGGATTGGCAAATATCTAGTAATTGGAGTATATTATTTACACGATATGCTTTTTCGTGTATTGGTGATATTGTAGCGTTGGTTTTGCAATAGCCTAAAAGTCCTAAAGGTAATGTTACTTGGTAAGGTGTATTGTTGTATACATGTAAGGAAATAATATCTGAATTCGAGTTTTTCAAATATTTTATTGATGAGATTGTGATTTTGAAAAATTTATGAATAGGTTTGAATTCAAAATCTGACATATAAAATTTTTGTTTGTTTTGTTTTTTATCATATTGGTGAACTTGCTTTATTGAAAAATTGTATATGTTTCCTGATAGTGGTTTCAAGTGTTTTCTTTGTTGGTTATATATTGGATAGAATTTTGAAAAAAATGGTGGTTGTTTATTTAATCTTTGAAAAAATGTTAGGGATGTGTCTTTTGTTTTTGTATATTTATCTTTGATTAATATTTTACTATTCAAGATGTTGATTGTTGGTATATATTTAGAGATAAATGGTATTCCAATGATATTGTGTTTAATATCAGTGATATGGAATATTTGTTTAAATGGTTTGGTTAAAATTTTGTTTTGCTCCATTGTTCTTGTGGGGAGAAGAAATAATTGAATTTTTCCGTAGTTTATTAATGTTGATCCTTGTGCTGTTGCTAGTTTGCTGGAGGTTTCAAGAGGTGTTAGCTTTGGGTGTAAGGTTTTTATTTCATTCCATGTGGGAATGTTTATTATATTTGATTCTGCTCCTGAATCAATTAAAAAATCAATTTCAAGATCTGGTGGTTGAAATTCTTTGCTTCTTGGACTTTCTAAAAGAAATGGTATTGTCCAAATTTTTTCTTTGGGTTGTTCTTTTTGTATGTTTTGATAGATGTGATTTGTATTCAAGCATTTTGTTTTTTCGTTCTCATTGGGTTGATTTGTAGTGTTAATTTCATTAGTTTTTTGTGTCGTCGGTGTGGAATGGACGGGTTCAATATAATAATTGTGAAGGAGTTCTGATTGATTCTCATATATGTGTGATGAAAAAGGTTGTTTATATATAACAGGTTCATAGTCATTTTCGACTTTTATCATATTGATGGAGAGAGTGTTTTCTGCATCGCTTTCTGAATCTGATGATCCACAGTTTATTTGATTGAGTTGTAACGTATCAGTTACTGTGTCATCAATACCTGGAGGGTCTGATGTTGTTTCTGGATTAGATTGTACTTGATTAATATGTCTTTGATGTTTAGGTGTACTACTTCTGTGGCGATTATTAGAATTATTATAGTTATTATTATTCCGGTGTGGTGATTGGGAATAATTTCTATAACGATTATTATAACTTGAATGTCGATTTTGTGAATTATTTCGCGATCTGTTTTGGTAATTATTATTTGGTCTGTTATAGTTTGATCTATTATATGAGTTATTCCTTGATTGATTGTTCGGGTAATTCTGGTTTCGGTTGTTTGAATAACTTCTATTCCGATTATTGGAGTAGTTTCTATTCCTATTGTATGATGAATTTCGTGATTGATTGTTTGGGTAGTAATTAATTCTTGATTGGGAATTAGATCTAGAAACAAATCACAAATCGTTGTGTATTTGAATTTGATCTGGAATAGTTATTTCGACTATTTGGTCTATTGTAGTGATTTTGTGATGAATTTTGCGTGTTTCTTCGTTCTGGTGATCTTCCTCTATAACTTGAGTTATATGGTGATTGATTTCTTGTATAATTTGTATTGTTCGGGAGTGGTTTTCCTGAACTGTTGTTGCTGTAGACTGTTTTGTTTGGTAGATTTTGATCTTTTTTCATGTATTGGTAGAATGATTTATTTGGTTCTTTATATTTTTGAGGTTTATTTTGATTGTCTTGCTGTTTTTGTCTACATTCAGAAATACTATGTCCGTATCGTCGGCAATAATTACACCATTTTTTGAAAGATGGTTTGCCTTTAAAGTTTGGGTGTTTTTCGTAAATATTGAGTATTTCAGTGATTTTTTCAGCGAGGTCTGTATCTGATTCCTGTATATTGTTTATATTTGTGGAAGCTGTTTCAATTCTGTTAACGTATTGTAATTTCAGATTTTCCGTTTCTTCGAGTTTCATTGTGATTTCTGCTTGTTCTAGTTTGTCTACTAGTTTTCGAAAATCTAAATCGGGTTCTCGAATTGACGAAGGATGGGATGCTCTCTTTTTTATTGCTATTTTCCTTAATTGTGGTGTTAAGGTCATCATTAAGATTTCTGTCATCTTTGTGTTTTTATAGTCATGTGTATTTAATGAATATGCTTTTCGAACTAGTGTTTCGATTCGTACTGCTAATTGCTTGATGGTTTCGTTTGGTAATCTGCGAATTTCATTACATAAAACTCTTTGTTGTTGTTTGTTTCTTTCGGAGTCAAACATTTTTGAAAATTCTTGTGTAAACCTTTTCCAATTTGATTTTATTTCTATAGGCAATACTGAAAACCATTTTTGGGCTGCGCCATCTAGAGTTGTTTGTATTAACGCTGTGCGTCGATGTATCCAGTTTTGATGTAGTGGCGTATTAATTGGTTCAGGTCCTATATTTAAAATCAAATTTGCTGTGACTGCATTTAAATAGTCTTCTACAGAATATTCAGGGTCTGTTCCTGTGAATACCATTAAAGGTTTATTTGATGTTATTGATGATCCACCCATAAGGTATGGATTCATCGTCATTTGTAATGATTCTGCTGCATTTGGCATTTGAGAAAAATTTGAAAGTTGATTTCTTGTTATTTCGTGTTGTTGAAGATAATATGGGAGTGGTATTTCATTTTGCATTTGTGCTGGTTGGTACGAGTTTGCAATCATTGGGTTTTGTTGCTGAATTGGTTGAAAAGATTGTGTATTAATTGGGTTTTGTTGTTGAATTGGTTGTTGGTTTTGTGTATCTATTGGTTGTGGAGAAAAAATTCTATTATATGTATGTGGTTTCTGTATTCCTTGTCCACGATATTCTTGATTATAGGGTGTAAATATATCTGGTTGTAAGAAATCATCATCTGAGGATAAGTAATTCATTTGATAAGATGTTTGTTTTTTATTTTTATTTTGTTGAAAAAATGGATAGTTTTCACTACGATCCTGTGGAGGATGTAAATTTGTTTGGAAATTTACTGAATTAGGTGGTGCCATTGGGTTATCCCAGTTTCGAGATCTTGTATAATTACTAAAATTTTTTCGTGGTTGATAATTTGTTTTTGATGGATGTGTGTAATTATAATTATGGTCTGCAAAGTTGTTTCTAGTGAACGTTTTGCGTGTTTTTGGCGGTATTGTCATGGGTCTGTATGTTTGGTAATCCATGTGTGAATATTTTGGGGCAACCGAAGGTTTAACGGTTGATTGTAATGTTACCTGTGTTTGTGAAGGATTTGTATTTCTTGGTGTTGTTAAGTTTGGACGTATTGGTGAAATACTTTGTTGTGTAGTTGTTGTGTGTACGATTTCTTCATTTATGAAGTGTGATGGTGTCTGGATATCTTGTTGAGTAAGATTCCTAGTTCCATTGAGGTTTTCATTATGTATGACTGTAGAGTTTAAACTATTATTTTGCATATCGGGTAAAAATGTATTATAGTTTAATGGTGTTGCATCAATGGTTAATGGTATTACTCGTACATAATCTCTTACATAAGATATCGTACTTATTGCTTGACTTGAGATTGATTGTGGAAAGTTTATGGATGCGGGATGAGACCATTCGGGGTCCCAAACATAGTCTGATTGTTCTGTGATGGCAGTATCATCGTTTGAGTTTTGGGGTCTAAAATTTTTTCTTGCTTGTGAAATTAAATCAATATTATGTGTGAAATAATATATTATGAACCATGCCAAGATTTTTTGTAAGTCGTGTTTTGTATGTTGTGAAACTTCATCTTTCGTGAAATTTTCTTTAATTATATTTAGAAAACTAGAGAGTAGTGTGACTTCATGTCGTACTCTTATATGTTTAGATGTTTCTGTCGGTGAGACATTTGGTATCTGGATTTCGTTTTCTAATATCGAGATATAACTATATATTATCGCAAAAACTTCATTGGTGAATATGGAGTTTGCTCTTTGTGAGTTATGATATTGGATGCTTTTTATATATTCTGAGAATACTTTTGAGAATTCTAAATCAAGGTCGTCTGTTTGAATTATATATTTACTGTGATTCTGGTTTGGTGAGCTGAATTCTATGGAGTAGATTCCGTATTGTTGTGTTAGGTTACATATATCTTTTAGATAGTGATCGATAATTTGTCTTTTGATTTTTACATCTGGGAACTCTGTTTTACATGGACTGATTCCGGGTTCAAACAAATTTAAGAGTAAATTTTTGCAGAATATATGCTGTCCTCTATCAGTGGTTGCATCTACGATAAAGGGGAAAATATCATCATCATCTGGACTTTCTTCACCTGGGGTGTGCGTTGAGCTCATTTTTTCGTTCGATGACTGTTAATATGTAATTATCAATGTGTCTAATTGGTTGATTCCAAATGTATAAATGTACTGGTTTGTGTTTATACTGCTTTTTTATTCTTCTTTTTCCTCTTTTTGATGAATTTGAAGTTGTTTCTGAGTCAGAGAAATATAATTGATCGTGAATTGGGCAATTTTTATCTATTAATTCTTTTAGTTTATAAAGTTCGTCTAAACTGTTGGTTTCTGATTCTGAAAATGCGTTTCGATTTTTTGAAAATCTTTTTCGTGTTATTTGTCTTTGTTTAGTTATTATTTTTCTCTTTAATGTTTGTCGTTTTGTTCTAATGTATCCAACTGTTTGTGTATGAGGTGTGATTACAAGGTCGTATTTTTTATTATCTATTTCACAATTGTGTAAAACGATTGTTTGTTTATTTCCTAGGTTTTTAAATGACATAAGGTTTAGGATGACGGATGCAAAAGGTTGTTAAATGATTTCTATTTGCTTAAACTGTTAGTCCTTACGATTTTTTTGTTAGCCTAACCTGGGTCTATTTGTTCAGGGTTGGGGAGAAAAGTATATCGATTCCGAAGAATGATTTTATACTTTCTCGTGGATAGTATAAGCTAAGGTGTTAACTTACTTAATCTTACTTAAGGGTAGTGATTGTGTTCAGGGTTGGAGAATAGTAAATCGATCCACAAGGTTCAGGTATAATTAGAACGCGAGTAGTTCGTTAGATACTATTTTAAACTTACTAAGTTTAAGATTTATCCTGGGTCTGGTAAGAGGGGGGATCAAGTGAAGGATGAATAACCGAAGTTCTTCACTGTTTATCCTAATTTGAATGATTAGTTTTGTTCAAAAATTTCTATTAGTCCTGGGTTTTTAGAAAGGGTTGGATAGTGAATCGACGTTTGAGGTCGTTAGACACTAGTTAAGTGGGTGGGGGAGAACAAAGTTGTTCTTTTTGATCCAAGGATAGGCCTTGATGATCAAGTTTTAAATTTAATTAAATAGAAAATGATTTAAGATCCAAGGATAAGCCTTGATGATCTGATTTTAAAATTAAGTGAATTTAAGTTTAAAATGTTTTAAATTTGTGTAAAGAATAGATTTAGTATTTTTATGATATTAGTGAGCTTATGAATGCTGTTAAGTTTAGGCGATGAAGCTGGAACAACAGGATGATTTATAATTACTAACCGTTTATTGTCATGCTACTAATTTTTATTTTGATTTTTCAATAAATATTTTTCAAACATGTTTTGTATATTACTGCAGAATTTAGGAAAACGATCTGAGATCTTTTTATCAATCGTTATTGTATATTAATAATTTTGTTTAACGCCTGAAATGATTTTGAAGATTGACTTCAAAATTTTATGTTTGCAAATGAAAATCTAAATTCATTGCTAGTAGTATTCTAAATACAAAAGTTTGTTCTGGCTTTTGCCGAACTATCATATAACTATATGGTAAGTTTCTGCTTTGTCGTATGTCGTCTCTGGTTCGAGGTCTTCTTCCAATTCCGGGTAGTTCTGTTATCGTTCGGAATATTGGCTCTGATCTATTGAGTCGTAGAGACATTTCGATTAAATTATTGTCGTATAACATTTTGTAAATGTTTTGTCTAAATTCTAATCTATTATTGGTTAATTCTAAGCTATTAAGGTCTTGTTCGAGACTTATGGTCGCACCAGATGAGTTAGGACCGATGGGTATAACTCATAGAGTAATTTCGGATAGGGTACACCGTCTGCTCGTCACGCTATCTTATTTTCGGCCGGATAGATTCGTGCAACTTCTTAGTCTAATACCGATCCTAATCTTACTCTTATACTATCTAGTCTCAGGTTGTTTAACTAGTCTCTGCTAGGCTCAATAGATCTAGGGTATACTGGTTTATTGCGGCTGCTGAAGTACTCGGGAGAGTTCAACTAATTTCTAAGTTAAATTCAAATCTCTCTGGTGCTGAAATTACAAGTAATTTCAGCCTTTACAAATAAGTGGATTGTTAGTTAGTTGGATCATGATTGGTTAATATTAAATACTTTACATTGGTAAAATATCTAATTTATCCAATCATAAAATGTAGTTTAGATCAGGTTCCAATACGGAGAAATCAGATATACGAATACAGGCCGACAATTCGACTGAGACCTGTCCGGATAAAATAAGGTTGAATACAGGTCGAGGGCTGTTGAACCTGGTTGCTGGTATCATTGATACTAAATCAATCTTCAAAACATGGATGATTTTTTTCAAGACATTGTATTCGAAATGTAAGAGAAAAAACTTATAAGCTTCAAGAGAATTAAACTTTTTAGGCAAATGGAGGAATTTTTTTTGTACTCCAAATTTACGAATGGCGCAATGACACTGAGATGGTTATCTAGATTACCTGGTAGTGGTTTTAAATATATGTATCTAAATGCACAATTGATAACAAAAACTTTAAGGTGAATAACCGAAATGGGAATCCTTTTTGATTGGTTTCGATAAAAACTCTGATTGGTTTCCACATGATCTAATCAGTTATTAAGAAAATAATTGAATGTCGAGGATTCAAATGTTCGGCAATTTTTTGCGATTTGATTTCTGAACTTTGTTATTCTTTTGCAATTTTTTTTCAACATTTTAAAACCCAAATTGGACACGCCCATACTTACCCTCATCCATTCCCATTATCCCCTCTTACTTTTCTTCACCCCTATCATAACCCCAAGAAATGAAGCATATGGGTTGAAAGATAGCGGTAAGTGAAGAAAACAAAAATGGTGAGGGTAAATGTCGGGTAGGTTGGGGATGGGAGAATAACCTGATATCAGAAAACAATGAGAGCTCTTTTTTCTTTCGCCCACCTTCTACTAAAAATAAAGTTTTTGACCACTTTGTTCAATTGTTACAAAAAAGGGCATTCGGAAAAAAGCACTCATCTCTAAAATACAAAAATATTTAGCTTCATACATAATCTTGTAAGATGGCTCGTTATCCCACAAAACTGAAGTGGCCTAAAAAATGGCGGTAAAGGAAGGAAACAAAAATCCATTATGTACAATCTATTATATACAGTTTTTCATTTATTTTTCTATTATACACTAAAATCGGTTAAGTACAAATTTCATGGTTTTTTTATTTCAACTGTATTTCCTTAGATTTGATCATAAATTGACTACAGTTGTCTTTTTTTACTTTAATGAAGAAAAACCATGAAAGAAGTTTAGCATCGATTTTCATCTAGGGAACAGAAGTTAAAGAAGGTTTCAATTATATTGCTTTTGTAATAAATTTCAAGAGAAAAGCACACTGTTTTAATTTCCTAATCTAAAACTGACAAAACTTTTAGAGCGTTTCAATAAAAAGCGATCTTTGACCTTGAATTTTCCATTTTTTGTTTAAATCAATTAAGAATTGGTATGAAGTGATCGACGCCATGGTCAAGATAAGTTATTTACGTTTCAACTGAGAGTTGCCCATATCGATACAGGATTGATATGTTTTGACCGTCTCGACCCAAGTTTTCTATGTTTCGAGTATTTTCTGCTTTGGGTGTTTTGGACGAATTTGTGTTAAGAAAAACATTTCCACATAGGGAAAACTTCTCAACTGAACATGAACACAAATTTGTTTGAAATAGTTTTTCAGTAGAATGCTTATTGGCTTTGATTTTGTGCCTCTAAACAGACTTATAGCTGACATTGGGACCATGAGTGGGGTATCCAGGGGCGTTCTTGTATATGAATAGCAAATATCTTGGTCAAGCTAACTGTACAAAGAAAAGAAGCTATTAGTTTTGCTATCAGCAATTGTTTTGTTTGCGACTTAAACAAAAAATCTAGCAAAAAATAATAGCTTTTTTGATTTTTTTTTATGTTCGCCTCTACTTGCAGACAGACTCAAGTTAAATATTGACGCTAGCTTGTGGTCGACTTCATGTTTCGAATTTGTGCTTGACTGTTAGCTTCGATTTCGGGTTCGACTCTATGTTTCGACCGACTCGACTTTTTGTTCCGAAACTGTGTTCATTTAATTTTTCGACTTAGTGTTCGTTTTAATGCTTCGACAACATATTCGGCAAAAATGTTTCGACTTTGTGTTCAGCTTTATGTTTAGAGCGACCAAATTTCATATTTGTACTTTGAGTTCGACTCCAGAGCTTTCCCGAGCAGCAGTTTTTGGTCGAACCTCAATATGTATTCGACTCGCCTCCGCCGTAACATAAGTAGCAAACCTCGAATCGGGAATTCCAAAAATTTTCATCAAATCTCTTACCGGCAAATTTAACCTAACGCACTCGTGGTATTGTGAGTTTTTATAGTATCTACAATTTTATCTTCATACTTACTCGAGAAAAATTTGCTCATGATTTTTTTGACGCCGATTTAAAATCAAAAAAATTCAAAAAAAGTTTTCTGAAAAAATTGAAAATTTTCTTTTTTTTCTGACGATTTGTTTTCATTTTTCTAGTCTTTTTTCTAATGAAACTGTTTTCTAATTGGCCTATCTGATTATGGCTGTCAAGTCTAAGTATCTAGTTTCTAATTTTTTGCTCAGATCTTACAATCACGCCACACAGACAACTCGACACAATTTCGAAAAATTATTAAGGCTATGGTCAAAACATTCTGTGCTATTTGCACAGTAACTGGCTATTCTTGTTTCTTTTTTTGTGATGTGTCTCTTTTTAAAAGATGAAATCTGAGTTTTTGATGGCCAGGCTTGCCGTTTCATTCAAGTCTTCTTCAAGTTTGCCTCGGTCGAAACATAAATGGTTCTACTGGTTCATGATAGTTCTACTGGTTCATGGATAGAAACTCCAGTGTTTGCTTAACTGGAATTGATGTTAGTCGCGCCATCAGTTTTCAAGTAAAACACCGAGCTCCAGTCCTTAAGCGCAAAATGTCTGAGGAGTTGAGCAAAAATTTTATTTTTTCGTTTCTCAATTGTCGTAGTATAAAGCGTTACTGAACTAGACCGCTTGATTGTTTTAAGTTAGGTAAGTTGTGGGTTTGCAACCGAATCAATAACGATGCCATATTATTAATAACTTCTTATAAATAGGTTCTTATTATTAACTGCTTATAGGTGGTAAAAATTATCATCATTATAGCGCGCCAAAATTGTTTTGTAAAATCGGAACAAATTACAGCAATGGTTATGGGCAGTTGCTTTTTTGACGTATAGTTTTTTTTAGTTTGCCTAGCGAGGAAATAATTGAGTCAACGTTAACTAAGCTCTGGCTATCTTACAAGAGCTCAAACTGTATATCGCGTTACACGAGCTATTTGAACCAGCAATCATGTAATTGATTCACCACAATGCCGCCATCATTATAGCCAATTGCATCTCTAAAACGTTTTAAAAACGTAGCGTCAATATTGGCAATTTTAAATGGAATTTGTAGATAAAACCAAGTGAATCCCTATCACAGTTACTAATAAATGATAGATAGTTTTACCAGAGTTTCAGGGGAGCTGTCAATAAATTTTCAATTGTTTCTGTATTAGTCTGGATATCGATTAAATCAAGTGGTAAGTGTTTTAAGTGGTCATATAAGAATGGAACCTCATTCTTATCATTGAATTGAAAAAAAAAATGGAAGGCAACAATATTTCTGTCTTGTGCATCTAAGCCATACAGCCGAGCACCTAAGTATGAACGTTATCGCTATAATCCAACCATTCGTTTACCACCACCAGAAATCCTGATTGATATATATATTTTTTATTTACTAGGCACATCAGAGTCCTTGAGCTCTCTAATTTTTTATTGATCTGTACAGTAGCGGACTTCGGTGAGGCGGGATGGGTCGGTTTGGGTGGACCTTCTCTTTTCAGGGATCCAGCAAAAAAGCTGGACCAAACTTTCGAAAATGTTTTTAAAAAACGCACCCTTCTTCGAGAAAATCCTAGATCCTCCCCTGGAACCATATCAAGTAACTATCTGAAATTGGATCCATTTAATTTTCTATCGTCAGCCTTATAATAAAACTCCTTTGAAAAAATTTGAAAAGGAGGACACTTTGGATTTGACACACACTAAATCCTGAAGAATAACAAAACAAACTAAAGTGACAAATCCACTGCAACAATGTGGAAGTTTTTTCCATAGCGAGCCTATCTCAATGAATTTTCAAGCTCTGCTGCCCAAAATTATGCTTTTTGATTTCGTTGTAGCGGCAATAGGAAGAATGGAAACCAAATTCGAAGTCAACGAACCAAACTTAAGTTAATCGCGACTTGCCACGAATCACATGAGTTGAAACGACTGACATAAGAAATAAACCATAGAAGTCTGACACAAATCTTATTTCCTCTTGATTTTGAAAGTTCATAGAAAAATGGTACCATTTTCTTGCGAATCAAACGACAGAAAATCTTCCCTTTCTGGCCCAACAATTTGTTATCTCAAACATTTCAATTGAAAAAACTCCATGGACAACACTTTTGGAATATAGTTCAGGTTAATTCTGATCGAAGTTTTTGTTTGAAAGTTTTTTGGAGCATTCAAAATAGACTCCAGCCAATTTGAGCAATAAACATGTATAAACTTTTCAAACGGAAAAAAAATGAGATTTTTGATTTTTTTTTGGGTTCCAAGACATCGTTCTGATAATTTGGGGGCAAAAATATATCAGTTTCAAAATTGGTTTAGAGAACATTGCTAAAGCATTGACAAAATCATTCGAGGTCTCATCTGAATTACCGGTGAGTGTAAAAACTGATCGCTTGAACTGATTGTCCGGATCACTTGAATAAAACTCATACCTTCTCAGAAATAATGTAGTTTTTTTTGGATCCCGAAATCTATAAATCTTTCTTCTTTTGATTTGGGTGAAAATAAGTTTGATGAATTAAAGCTGTTAACATACGACCTACAAAAAAGGTAGCTCATAGTAGAACCAGATCTACAAACAAAGTCAGTGGCAGTAAAAAAAAATCGACATCGAAGGCAAAGACACAGCCTATTTCAAACGGTGGTGCATTGCCGCCTCAATCGAAACAACCTTATCAAATATTGCTTCTTGTATAGTTTAAATGAAACGCGCAAAAACTTTGGTGACTTTATTTGACCACCGAATAGTCTACATGTTGTTGCTACTCTCGCCATTTTTTTTTGTACTTCTGACACGTCCCGACTGATTAGTTTCCTTTTTGTCACCGCAGAGTACCTAAAATCTATACTTTCTAAGTTGATCCGTATCTATAACACACCGCCTTTTGAGCCAATCTTTTCTTCTGCCATCGCGTAATCTCCTGTGATATGCGTTGCGATATCGGTTGAAAACAAGTTGTAATTCAATACTGTATTTGGAATATTGAATTTAGGTTTTCTTTTTTCTTTTGTTTTATTTTGTTACTGAGAGCTAGATCAGTGTTACGAACTCTGATCTCTCACTTAGTCTCAATGTCATCACTCACTATGACCTTGAGCATACCATAAAAGTAATAAGTAAGCACCATAGGTTGGTTGTACATACATAGACAAATACTGCTACTGCAGTAGCGGTATGACACACCCCCCTCGGTGGAAGAAATAAATTATACAAGATAAGTAGGATAATTTATTTAAAAAGAGTTCAATATACTCAGTTCATAGGAAAGTCTCTGGGTTAATTGACGGTTTAGTTTATGGAATTCTCAGTTTTCTTCCAACTCTATTTCCCAACTCGGGTTCCATTCAAACCCTTCGTCTAGTGTAGCATACCCAAATTTTCGCATGAAGAGGTGTCTTCCGAGTCGTCTTACTTTTGATTCCATTGGTCTATCGCTTCGATCCTCGAAGTCTCTCAGTTGATTTCTGTATTCCTTAAGTGCTTCCTTCAGAAGTCCTCCCCCTGTGAGATTTTCTGATATCTCTTTAATTGAATGCTTTATCGGGTCTCCAAAGCGTTTCGGTTCCTTGTTTTTCGTTTGCCTGGAGCTTCGTCTGATACCCGACTCTTCAGTACTCGACTCGTCCGAAAATCCTTGTGGTGGTTTGAAAGTTGTATCTTTTTCCGAAATTTGTTGGGGATTTCCTCGGATTTCGTCTGCAACTCGCTCTACTGCTCGTTTTAGCAATTGGTCTGCATGCTTCTCCCACTCGGACGGTGCTAAATTGCGATTGTGGAATGTGTCGACTATGTCCTCAAGGGGAGTGTGGGAGTCAATACATTTCAATTTCGACCGCTGTTTTGGTTTCGGTGTAGAACTTGACTGATTTTTGGTGTCTAATTTTTCCGGCCTTGATGTCGATTGCTCCTGTTCCGGGTTGACTGCCGTCGCAGTTTGGCTTGTCCCCTGTTGCTGCTTGTTTCGATTTTTCTTTTTTTCCCCGTTCTTTTCCGACTTCTTGGTGTCGTTTTCCACTATAGTTGATTTTGGGCCCGCCAAATTGGGTTTTGCTCTTTTGATTGCCAAGTTCAGACCTCCCCCTGCTTCTGTGTCTTTTGAAGTCACTATTGTTTGGCTCGTTTGAAAACGCTCTACGGGATTCATCGTATATGCGATCTCCATTTCTTCTTGTACTTCTTCATCTGATCCCAACTGCTCGAGTAATTCTGGGGAACTGATCCTCTTAAACTTTTTTGTAGGTTCCACCGATGGCTTCGCTGGTTTTCTTGTGTCAGCACCGTTTTCGATTGTGCAATATCCGATTTCCTATAAATCGAGCCAGTAGACGTCTTGATTGTTGAGTCTGTTTCAGAAGCGATTTTCCCTTTTAGTTGTTTGGTTAATGCTTGTCCGCTTTTTCTTAGTGGGTCCTTTCTGAGCATTGTTTTAGGTGGTGATTTACATTGATTTTCCACTTTGTCCTCCACAAATCCTTTCTCCCTAGAATAAATCATCTCCTTTCGAAGATCGGGATTGAGTAGTCCACTAATTTTCTGATATCGTTTTTAGCCGCATCTCTTCTCTCGTTATTCCAGCGGGAGTTCGCCTCCAACAACTCTTTTAGAGCTTTGGCCCTTTCTTTATCCCTGTCCGATGTTAGCTGCTGCTTGTGCTGTGGGCTTGTATCTCTTGATCAATATAGCGACATCACTTCTTAATGGCAGTTCATAAAAGTGACAAATGGAGAAAAGCCCTTCTTTTGATCTTAAGACTGTTGTTCCGACTTTTGTAACGAAAGTAACGGAATATTTGGTCTCGGTGTTTTTTCTTCGGACAATCTTCGACTTTTTATTCACCCTTTTTGACCGTTTTTTTTCAAAGTTCTTTTTCAAAGGTATTGATGTCTTGAGCTTAAAATTAAGAACCTGCTTTACCAGTGACTTTTTGTTGTAATTTATGATGGCTAGAAGATTGCCATTATGGCCAATTTAGGACAAATAACGTGCGATTTATTTCGCGCTATTAACGCGTGAGCGGAGATTTAGTCCATCTCAATCAATTGGTTGAAGGATGTTTTTTTGCCATTATTGATTTTTTACTTCGAGCGCGTCTTTCACTTTGTACTTTATAAGGCGTGTTTGGTATGATTTTCACAAAAATCTCGAGCTAAAAACAATTTTCGTTTCAATTTAATTACATGTAGTTTTTTCATGTTATCACTGCTCCATAGACCTGAAAAGCTAGTCGGAACATTCATGGCTTGGCCCTGATACGAGCAGTCTTGTTTTTTTAGATCGTCTCTTTTTCAATTAATCAATCGTAGCCATTACAGGCTACTCAGCGAATTGTTTTCCACTAGTGGCCGTTATGTCGCACGTTTTGCATTGATTAATATTCTACTGTGAAAGCGTACGTTAAAGCCAACCCAATTAACTGGTAAACTTGCTTTTATCACTCCTTATCTCAATACGATCTGCGGTTTTTGTAAACGGTTAAACAAATAAGGTGATTTCGAAATATTTTTACTGCCCAAAAAACTACTGAATGTTCGAGCCAATTTGTGCTGTTAATAATTTCAAAAAGGATTTAAGCTTTTTAGTTGAAAATTCAGCATAGCCAACCATCACTAAGATAACCTATAAAGGTAGCTCCCAGTTTGAATCACTAGTTTTTGAACCTGTTTGGTTCCGATGTCAATTTTGGTTCATTTAATACTTTTTGCTATCTTTCTTTTTCCATCTTTTCAGCATGTATCTTTGCAACGGTAAGTTTCTTCTCTGACTTTTCAAATGGTTTTCTGATGGCTTAAATTTCAGCTGAATTTCAAGACAAAATGATTCAAATGACCTCATTTGTAAGGTTCCTTAAACGACCTCAGCTCTTCTAGACCCTTTCTTTCCAAATTTTTTCAGCTTCCATTCCATGCTAAGTTATGTTTATAACGGTGTCAATTCACTCAAAAATCAATAGTTCTTTTTTATTTGAGAAAAACCTTACGTTTCAATTGCAAAGTTGCTTAGTCCTAGTCCTAAGTTTCTCACCAAACAATCAAGTTTTCGAAAACTCTAACCACACACTTCCAATAATGAAAGGAAATGAAATTGTCTGAGTGTGAACCCAGTATTCTTTTGAGTAATTTAATCGATTCATCGCAACCCTGGCAGGTTTCTCCTCAATGTTTTCTGTGACATTATGACGAGTTTTAACTTACCGCATCCCGGCTTTCGACAACAGCCCATACGTTGTCAGAATGGTTTTTGGTAGATTGCGAGTCTAACTTTAAAAATAGAGAACGCTTCAATACAGTCCGTTTTGCTCTGGCGACATATCTCGATCACTTATCTTGGCACCAGACTGCATTTTGACTGATAGACTCGGCGGAGGCGTTTGATGTGACTGCATTTCGATGTGAGGCCGAAGAACTTTTTATTATATTCCATGAAGTAAATCATTGTAAAAACCGAGACAAACACAAAATTTGTAATATGCACATCCATGCACACACGAAGGGTGGCTTCTTGTTGGAACCCATTTACGCGCATAAAACGATGCGCGTGGTTGCGTGGACATGCATGCGTGCGTGCCTGCAGTTACGCTTTTGTACTTTTTTCAAATACATTTTTATTTAAATAAAAACTAAAAACGATTTATTTTATCGAAAAAAAAAAACAAAGCCCGTAATTACTCTATCAAGCCATTGACTTGAATGATTCACGTTCATCCTAATTTCACCTTTTAAGATATGAAAGATATTTCATTTGAAAGTCATAACCGTTTGAAAGCGTTAAGAAGTATCTTTAAAAGTTTTTGGTTTCATTGCAAGTCCCACTTTTTAGTGCACATTTTGGCTGCGTAATGATTTTGGAAATTTTTTAGTTATAATTTTATCAAAATTTTTACATACACCTGGAGAAAACAAACATAATTACCCTCTATGAAACTATCAAATTGGTTTCAAAGACTTAGCATTGTAATCCGGGTCTGAGGATTCCAATTTTTCTCATTTTTACTAAGTTCTGCTTCGTGGTGAAATCTTTCTCGAGTAAACAATTGTTCAACTGACATGAAATATTCTCAGTGAGAAAATTGAAACAAATATGAAAAGGTCGAAAGTTTAGAGGCTTTCTTTGAGGAAATTCAAAAGTCTTACAAAGTTTTTGAGTGCATTTCTTTGTTTCTCCAGTGTATACACGTCAAAACTAATTGCTGATTTTCAAACAATTTCAATGCTTTTTTTTCGTCATATATAATTTTTGTCCTGAATTCGAACATTTACGTCTATAGAAATCAAACTTATCATGACTTTTTTAAAGACTGAAAAATCACCAGTTTTTCCAGAACAAAATCATTGCTCTTGTTTTAGTCGCCAAACAAATTCTTTGTTCAAATTAAATCCTTTTCTACGTATTTCAGATTGATTTTTGAAGACCAAAAAACACTATGAAAGTTTGGGGTGAATTTAGGTTATGTTTTAAAGTGAAACAATTTATCTAGGTCTGGCCGAATAGTTAGCTGACTTCGCATTTACCAATTGCTAGTTCAATCTGCGATTTTATACAAATTCAACCTTCTTTTCATTTGAGAAAAATCTTAATTGTGGCGTTTTAAGGCCCCAACTACATAAAATACAGAATGTTTTTGATTTTGAATTATCAAACACTGAGGCATGCAAATCATACAATTCTAATTAGAGTAAAACTTCTCAGCATACAAGTTAGTTTACAAAAGTTTTTTTTTTCAAGCAAGCTTTTATATGGACATTTATGAAATCCGTATGGTAATCAGTGTTTTCACAGACCTGATAACAACCCCGCTAAAATCTATGCAAAAACAAAAACGGCCGTATTTCGTACAAAAACTTATTATACCCAGATATTCAATTTTGCGCGTTTATAATGCAAATTGAAGACCAAAAACGGACAAACAAAAGGGATTATAATCAATTATAATCGATTATAATGGATTTTTGTGCAAAACTATTGAAATAAAAATTTGAATAAAAATAATGGATTATAATCAATTATAATCGATTATAATTTTATCGAAAAATAGACCTGATAACAACAGACCTGATAACAACCCCGCTAAAATCTATGCAAAAACAAAAACGGCCGTATTTCGTACAAAAACTTATTATACCCAGATATTCAATTTTGCGCGTTTATAATGCAAATTGAATGACTCAGCTGGTTACTTAAAGTTACTATTTTAAGCCTTATTGGGCAAAATAAAACGGAATTTTAGAGTTTTAGTTTCTAAAACGTCTGTGTTCAATGTCCATTTTAGACAACAGAGACTTTTAAGAAAGAAAAATCTGAATTTGCGTTTAACTTTGCGTGCTAGTGTGGCTTCAATTTCACTGCAATCATAGATTGTAATTAAATGTTTTTTCTTCAAAGATATAGGGTGCTAACCTTGTCAGCACATTGCCCCAAATTTTTCTAGCAGCTCTCACCCCGTTTGTTCTATCATTTCCTGATTCAATGGCAGAAGACGAAGGCAGAGAGCCAGAGTTAACCTTCAAAAAAATTGGCAGTCTTAGAGAGTTTAAAATTGCTCGTGTGATATGCACTCAAACAGTTTAAGATTCAGAATCTGAGCGTTTTAATTAACTGCTATATATTTTTTTCCAAAAGTTAGGTGAGCCAGGTTAGTATAAGTAATGAAATGCAGCTGTTTCAATGTTGGTGGGCAGCAACAAACTCAGCAACAACTTTATTAGCGAAAAAAGCATAGGCGCCCGCATCCAAGTTTAGGCGTAAATAATCGATTATAACGGATTATTATGATGATATTTTGACAATTATAATCGATTATAATTACCAAAATAAGGTCCTTAAGAGATTTATAATTGATTATAATCGTGATATTTTCCAAGCGATTATAATCTCTTATAATCGATTATAATTGATTACAATTCTTACTAAAAACCCTTAAAATCAATTATAATCGATTATAATCGATTATAATCTCTCATTTTGCCGAAATTTTGCGATATTCGAATTATATTTTATGGGTTATTAATTTTGTGTCAGTAAGAAAATCTCTAAAAGAGAGATCTCTTGAACACTTTGGTTCATCTGAACACAAAGTTTTACCACGAAACAAAAGTTTCATAGAGATCCTTTCATATGAAGGGAAAGGTTCTCGCGGTATATGAAAAATAAATTTTCCGAATCAATCATGAGACTGAATCAGTTTGCTGATGTTTTGGTGTTTAAAAAAGCTTAAAATATGCATCACAAAACAACCCTAATGGGGAAGAAATGAAAAAAAAACTTATAATTTTGAATCAATTGGAAAACTTTTAAAATATTTTTCTCATTTTTTATAGAAACCAATGTCCACAAAAAGCATAAAATATAAGCAATTTAGATGCAACTTCGGAGACAAAAACGGACAAACAAAAGGGATTATAATCAATTATAATCGATTATAATGGATTTTTGTGCAAAACTATTGAAATAAAAATTTGAATAAAAATAATGGATTATAATCAATTATAATCGATTATAATTTTATCGAAAAATAGACGAATAAAAAATCGATTATAATCGATTATAATTGATTATAATTCATTATAATTTGATTTTAAAAAGAGTGATTATAATCGATTATCAATTGAATAAAATCGATTGTTTCTCAATTTTAGTGAGACTGGTACTAAAATCGTAATATAATCGATTATTAACGCTTGAAACTGGATGCGGGCGCTGACTTTTGCAAATTTTACTGCTTTGTTAGTTGATTAAGCAACATATCTACTGGCAGTTATTCGAAGCTTGTTTTAATTTTGAAAAAAGTTCGATTGGTGCGAAAGTGCGCTAAGTTTGATCAACACACTCTAATTCAAAGTTGCAGCAAACTCTTGAATGAATTTCTCAAAAAAAAGAAAAAAATTTAGGGAAACTCAGAGGAACAAAGGTTTGAAATTTAAAAAAAAAACAATTCGGAAGTGAACAATTTAATCTATTTTTTTTGATATTTTTTGCTGTAATTCAAAAAAAGTTAATTTATGTTTATATTTGTCTTGATTTTGTCTCATCAAAACAGTTTAAGGAATGGCTTAATGACGATACATTTGTGTTTCGTTACGTTTACGAGTCTCATTTTCGCAAAACGGTGCCTAGATTACTAAGGAGGCTTGCCAGTCAATTGTCAATCACAATTAACCCTCACTGCTAACGCTGAATTGACAAAAACAGCTAGAAAAATTTGAATAAACAACTGAGTTAGAAAACTGATCATTTGCATAGCCCGAGTTTTTACAAAGTGTATGCCCAGGTTGACCAAAAATGCTTATCATACAACTTTCATATATGAAAAAATACTGATCATACAATTTCGTACAAACCCATAGATACAGAAAATGTTAGTAAAACTCTATGACAAGCATTTTTTTGTAATGTTTTTTTTTAAAAGTTTTATTTCAAAACATTTTTGGGATGTCTGTTTGCGACCGAACACAAGTGAGTAAAACCATTGTTTATTTAAAACTAGAGTCACCAAACGGTTGACTGTTTAGCAATTACAATGCATAGGCAAGTACCTGAATTGTGTAAAAATTCTCTTCACAAAATTATACAGAAATAAATAAACTTATAAGTTTTGGCAAAATTTCCAAGAAATTTGTTTTATTAGAAATTTCAATATATCAGACGTTAATCAAGGCATATAGAAACATGCCATACAAAAGTAGGGGTTTTTAGTCAGCTTGGAAAAAATTTTCCAGAGAAAGGGTAGAAAAAATTTCCAATTTTTGTGTATCCACGACTATGTTATGCAGACAAAAAATTCAAGTTTGAATGCAAAATTTGTTTTTTGGAAAAAAGTTTGTTTGAGTTCAAAATTTAATTTGCGGTTGAGGAAAAAACAAAATAAGTTGTGGGGCAATTTCAATATTATTCAAATTAGTCATTCAATTTTGATATATGGAAGTTGTTTGATAACCATTTTTTCCAAATGGAATTGCAAGATAAACATTTTCGGTTTATAGAGGTCAACCCGGGGGATAGGTCAACCCGCATTTCATTAGTTCCCGCTCTGGAGTTCCATGAATAATAATCGATTATATTGTCATTTTATAGTCAGTATCTAAAAATTACATAAATAATCCATTATAATCCACCAAAAATGGATTATAATCCATTATTTTTTTTATATCAGTATAGTCCATTATAATCGTTTATATTCGATCATAATCCATTGAAAATGGATTCTATTTCTTATTCTTTTTATGCCAATGTAATCCCTTATAATCGGTTATAATCAATTATAATGGATTTTTTCGAGAGGTTAGTCCTGAAAAATACATTTTTTCAAAGTTATCGCATTTCCTGTTTAGTGCAGTTGCTATGTATAAGGTTTCAAAAAATGTTACATTTCACTTTTCAATTTTTATAGTTTTTGTCTTATATGCCCCGTTTACTCCTTCCCTGCTTACCCCCTCCCCTCGTTTTCCTCCCTATATACACTCCACCCCCGTTTTCCTCCCTGTTTAAACCCCTCCCGTTTGCCCCTCCCCCACCTCCTTGCCAGTTTACCACAACCGCCATTTGCAGTGGCCTCCTTTATGGGGGTTTATTTATTGGTAGACTTTGGGGGAGGGAGTTTATGATTTACAGGCGGGGGGGTGGGTTAGTTCGAGTAAGTTTATATTGCGAGTAGGCCGAGAAAAACGCAGAAATTTTGCAAGTTTTGCAAACGATTGTGCAAAAAGTTTAACGACTATAATCCGTTATAATCAATTATAATGGAGTTTAAATGGATTTTAATCCAATATTATGGGTTTTAATGGATTGTGTTTTTACGAAAAAAATCGATTATAATGACAATATAATCGATTTTGTGGTCTAAATTTGCAACAATAATGGAATATAATGACAACATTTTAGACTACAATTTTCCCTTATAATCGATTATATCGATGGAACTCCAGTGCGGGTTTGTATTGAAAATGTTGTCGTGGTTCATTTGTAAAGTAGAGGGCTAAGCATTCAGCGGTTGGCCTCTGAGCCTAATGTGAGCAGGCAATGTTTTACTGGTCTGCAGTTTGTCATATACAAAAATAACAAAAAAATGTCACTGTTTTTGATGTAAAACGAATCAAACAATCTCGAAAAGGCCAGGCTCTAAAATCATTTTTTGTTCATTAGACAGCTCTTTGACCTCAGCGATATCTGCATCGCTAACAGTTTCTATATACAGTGCTGATGTAAATTAATCGGACAAAACGCGTTAAACTTGAAATTTAAAACCCGTTTCTCTCAAATTGGGTTGAGTTTAGGTGAAAAATTATGAAGACAAAACTTGCTTAAATTTTTAGCAGAATTAATATGGTTTAACTTGTTTTGCGAAATTCGGGCCCAAAATTTTACCCCAAAAATGGGTCATTTTGGTTTTTCCTAGTTAATCAAAAATTACGCCGAAAATACCCCGTCGATCACAGACATAATTATATCAAAGTGAGCCCCTTACGTAGCCCAACAAATTTTATTGAGGGTATTTTCTCCAAAAAAAATTGCAAATTGTTTAAAAATTGTTTTTAAACAAAAAACTGGTATTTTTATAGTAAAAACGACCTGTTTTGTCTATCAAACAAAAATAAAATAACTTATACAATAATTTGGAGATTACACCCTTCTTAAAGTTTGTTGGGCTACGTAAGGGGCTCACTTTGATAGAATTATGTCTGTGATCGACTGGGTATTTTTGGCGTAATTTTTGATTAACTAAGAGAAGCCAAAATGACCCATTTTTGGGGTAAAATTTTGGGGTTCAAGAATGTAAAGGTAACTGACGCAAAAATCAATCGAAGTACTCCATTTAGCAAAAAAGGGTCTCGTTCTGGTATGTTTCTTTAAGCACTCAATAAAAGTCAGGCAAGAATTTTTTTTAAAAATCTAAGCAGATTTCTTTTATTGTCATTTAACGAACTCAATGCTTTTGCTTCGGGTACAAAGCGTGAGTACACCCTGACTTTTAATTGACACGATAAAAATCAATTTAGTTTCTCTGTCTTGTTTCAATTTTAATCGGGAATTGTATGAATTTCTCCATAAAATATATGGTTTTTTGACGGATGCAAACTTTCAATTACTTCACTAAAATTTGAAGAAAGTGATGTAATAATTGTGCTCGGGGTGTGTTTTTTTTCTCCAGACAAATTTTGATTTTCAATTAACAATTTTTGACGAAATTTTTTTTATCATTGGAAAAATACTGTTATCTTGCGCTCAAACTTTAAGATATATTTACCTTGTGATCATTTCTGGTAAGATAATGTGGGTTTAAAGATTGCCAAAATTGCCAATTCGGGACCAATATCGACCGATATAAGTATTTCGTGATAGTAACGCGTGAGGCGAAACTTAATCAGTTCCAAATTGGATCCATGCTCTTTGGTCTATTTAATACTTTTAAAAGTTTTTCACAATTAATTTCTTTTAAATTACTCTATAGAAGTCAAAACCCAGTCAGAAGTTTTTGGGTTCCACTTTGAGGTTGTTGAAACATCTCAATGATGCAATGAGAACGCGCTGTATCGAATTGACGTTTAGACAGCTTTCAACGGATTTGGAGTAAATTTTAGCTTAGATTGTCTTTTTTTGGAATCAAGTAACCTCATTTCACTTTTTATAGGCATCAACAAAACCGTCTGACTCAATTTCCCGAAAACATTGCAAAAAAACTTAAATCATACTACAGATAATTGTTTTCAAAATTTTTCTACTCATTTAGCTGAGTGTTGCGCTTCGTTTCAAAGTTGAAACATTGTATTTTTTCAATGCCGAACTCGTGGTTAAGGTCAGTTTATTTAAAATATTTTCATTGAAGTATCTTTCTAGCTTTTCAAAATTAAAAATTGATCAGAAGTAATTTTATTGCAAGACTTATTCTTCTTATTTGTTTGCAAAGAGATACGCGAACGGGATAATCTGTGGTATTTGCTCAACAACTGATTTATTTTATTCATTGTGGACTATTTAAATGAAAAAGAACAGTTATCGCACAATTCCCTCTAGTAATTTTTAAATTTGAATCGCTCTATTGATTTTCTTTTCTAAATACGTCCCAAGCAAAAAAAAACAGACCTGCAAACTACTATCCCAATTTTAGCTGTAGTTTTATAACTGCACAGGTTCTGGAATTATGATGAGCATATCTGCCCAGTAATTTTTCTCACTAGAGAGCAGAAATAGACAAAGTCGGATCGGGATCAGATATGGTAAAAACTGGATTGGTTAACCTTTGGAAAGATTAAAACAAAGAAATTCGCGTTTTTCCCTTTAATCAAATATTTGTTCATTTAACAGTTGCCTCATTAGGGTAAATTTTGTAAATTTCACACGAAGATAACTTAAAACAAATTTTTACGCTTTCAATTAGATTTTTGATGCTTTTAGGACTTATTTACATTTATGTAGAAAAATGTTTAATCATCATCATGCTTAAACGTATTTTTAAAAAAAAATTTTCTTAACAATAAAATGCAATGTTTATGTATCACCTCAATTATCATTTCACTCTATTATCATTCCGCGTAACGGTTACTTGTTTTACATTTGGAAACTTAGTCCTTCTTTTCAACTTCTTTTTAATTTTTTCATTTAGGTTACGAATTCGTGTTTTTTCAATTAGGTTACGAATTCGTATAAGCAAAATTCGAAGTGTCATTTGTGGCCACTCCTGAATTGAAATAAATTAATGAGAGCCAAATAGGACTAGTATAATTCTGGACAATGATCAATTAGAATGAGTATACCAGCACCGTGTATGTGCAGGATCGAATCAAACCTAGCCTATGCATGCTAGCTCCACACATAAGCTGATCGAATTCGTATAAGCAAAATTCGAAGTGTCATTTGTGGCCACTCCTGAATTGAAATAAATTAATGAGAGCCAAATAGGACTAGTATAATTCTGGAGAAGGATCAATTAGAACGAGCATACCAGCACCGTGTATGTGCAGGTTCGAATCAAACCTAACCTATGCATGCTAGCTCCACACATAAGCTGATCTGATTAAAATGCATATATGTACCAGAACTCAAAGAGACGTGCACATTTTCAAATGGAACATGGATTCTATCTGCACAAGATCTGAAATTATTTGGTTTTTAAGCAGATCAGAAACCATAAAACAGAACAACCAAAAGTTTAATTTTTTTTTCGTTGCTTCCTTAAAATTCCCGGCTCGATACTGGCTAGTTTTGCTAAAAACTAACTGCTAAGACAATCGATCGCTAATGTTTTTGGAGGTTCATTTTCCCTGCTATAAACTGGTAAATTCACAAAAAATGTTTGATTGGTTGCTCACTTAAAGTAACTTGCCAAAACTTTTGATACATCGAATTAGCACATTTTTTGCAAATTTACCAAATCTTTAATTATTTTTGCTCTAAGTTCTAATTTTCGACCATTTCTTTTACAAAAAAATAACGCATAAATATTGAGACAGTTTTAAAAAGTTTAACATAAGAACGATTGTTTGACCAGTTGATCATAATTCAACAAAAAGCTTAGGTCTGAATATCGATATTTAAAAAAAAAGCAAGTGCTGGACAACATTACGCCGTAAAACCAGCTTTCTTTTGCTTTTAGGTTTTTAGCCATAGCACATTTTTTGAAGTACGTTGGATCAATTCTTCTAGAATATGCTGTTCTTTCTGATACCCATCATTCTGCAATGGCCCAGCAGTGATTACACTTAGTTTCAAATAAAATTAAGGTAACCCTTGCTACAATTGTTATAAAGCTGAGTAAAATGGTGGCGATAGAAAATCTACGAAATTAAAGTAAACATTACGAGGATAAACTGTGCATTTATTGAACTGTAAGCGGAATTCATACCAAGGACGCTTTCTTTGTTCTTCTGTTGTTCCTTCATTTCCTTTGATCGTTCCGACAAAATTTTAACTTGTTCAAAAAACTTGTCTCTGGAATCCAGGTTCCCACAGACACAAAATTGAGCGCCTATCCAGTGCACAGTTTGGCCTCGTAATGAACTGAAAGTACTTTTAGTACCCATTTACATCAAAAACTTTAATATCGACGAAAACTGGAAGGTTTGCTCACAGCGGTAATTTGAGGTGTCCAAATTGTTGTTTTAGTGGGCTCAGAAAATTCAATAACTAATCTATGTTAAGCTATTTTCTCACTTGCCTGTTTAAAAGTATGTACTTCATATCTAACCCACTTTTCGGAGAAACCTTTGTGAGTCAATTTGATACTTTAACCGGGTGGGCTTCTACGTTTCTGGTTTCAATTGCAAGTTTGAAGCCCAAAAACTTTAATTGTGCTTTAACTTTGGCTGTTTGCAAAATATTTTTCTACTGCAACCAATCATGAAATTGCGCACCGAGCGCCTATGGATTCTAAACGATTATAATGGGTTCTCGAGACAAAAACAATCCATTATAAACCATTACAGATATACAATTCAGGCCACGAAATTGATTATATTGCCATAATCATCAAATTTTTTTTGAAAAAAAAAAATCCGTTATATTCCATTATAATCAACTATAATCCATTGTTTTTGGAATCCAAATTGATCATTTTTGCCAAGATAATCCATTATAAACAATTATTTTTGCAATAAAAGTCCATTTTATTCCATTTTATGCGAACTTGCAAGAAATTTTGCGAACTTTTACGAACTTTGCAAGAAATTTGCAAACTGTATGCTATGTTTTTTGATAAATGCCATGTCTCAACATTACCCCCTCAAGTTTTTTAACTCCTTCCAAACTAAAAAGGGGAGGGGTAAACTGGGGGGGGGGGTTGGGGGGCGGTTGGCGCTTGTGGTAAACTCTCCTCCCTGCGGGGGGTGAAGTGTGAAGTAAAGGGGTTGTATACTGAGGTAAATTGAAAAAGTAGAGGCAGAAAATTTAAAAATTTTTCTTTGAAATGTAGCATTTTATAAAACGTAATACGTAGCAATTGCACCAAACAGGAAATGAGATAATTTTGAGAAAAGTTGTAAGTTTCATGATTAAACCGTAGAAAAAGTCCATTATAATTGATTATAATTGATTATAATGGATTTGAACGACATTCAAAATATTTGGATTATAATCCATTTTTAATGGAATATAATCGATTATAATGGATTATATTGACATTAAAAATATAAGGATTATAATCCATTTTTAATGAAATACAACCGATTATTTTACAATTTTATAGAATATATATTATGACAAAATAATCGTTTATGATCATGGACGCTTGGTGTGGGAGTGCACTTCAATGGCAGTTATCTAAGTCAAATTATGGCAAGATAAAGCATGTAGGAATATGAGCGAATTCTGATATGGAACAAGACTGCTCATATATCAGGGCAAAGCCCTGAACGTTCCGACTATCACTTAATTCACATCGAATAGTTTTTGGGAAAAGAAAACATTGCGAACCTATACATTCTGAACAATTCTAAAGTGTAAATTTTGAGTCGTACGAATTTAATACGACCAATTAGCTAGCTTGAATTCAATTTGGAACAATTTTGTTGTGCAAGACAACTCACCACGCATTATTAATTTGCGTTACGCTCTCAGCATTATGCATGAACTCTTTAAAGCACGCATAATTTAGTCAAGAACATGGCAAAGTTGGCAAATTTCAGAACCTCAGAACTTTACAAAAAAAATTGGAGGTAAAATATGTTGATATCTTCAATGGGGTATAAAACTTTTTTGTTCATTTTCGTTCATTATCAAATTTTTTTTTGATCGGTGGAAATTGACTGAATAAAAAAAAAAACAAAGCATAAACATTCCGTCTTCTTCGAAATTCGGAACAAAAATGAGAACCCTAATACAGGCCGTAAATTCGAACGAGTCCTGTCTGTTTACCATAAGATGGAACACAGTTCCAGCGCAGTTGAACCTGGTATTGGTTTATTGGTATTATTGGCACCGTATCGACCTTCAAAACAGACAAAATTTTATCTGGAACCAACATTTCATCCAAAATGGTCTTTTAATTATAAGAAAAAGCTCGACAATTTAAGAAAATTAAACCATTTGAACAAAATGGAAGGAAACTGGTATTTATTCAACTACAAGTACTTGAATGACAAAAAACAAGTACCAGTGATCCAGAATACTTATTAGTGGACTCAAACCTACCCACGCTGACAAAAATGGATTACGATTGATTTTAGTATGAAAAAAGTGTGTAGATTAAATTTAGACCAATTTTAGTATGCAAAAATACGAAGATTTAATACAAAAGATAAATGTTGATTTGAATCAATTTACAATTGATTTAAAATGATCTTAAATCCAAGCTAAAAAGTCCAATCTAAACCGATTTTACCTAAATTTAAGTTCAGTTTTTATCAGTCCTAATTTGTTTTTGTTTTCAGGGGAAGTAAAACGGATAAAAATTGGCCTAAACAGATTGTTTCTAATTCAAACTTCATCAGTTTTGAATTTGCGTTGCATTCAGTTATTAAGATTTTTTTTATTTATAGCGCATTTACAAGCATAACAAACTAAATTTTTTTCATTTTACACCAATAGCGTATAGAAGCATATTGATCCTTTATTGAAGCATATAGAAGCATAAGTCTTTATTGACCCTTTTCCTGATTCGGTTCATAAGTTATTGACCCTTAATATCCTATCTGATCTTTATTGACCCTTTTCCTGATTCGGTTCATAAGTTCTTACATTCATGATTTTTTTGTGAGTTAGTTGCATATACTTGAGATCAAAATATGATTTCTTTTTACCCATAATCTGATTTACAAGGATAATTTTCTACGACTTTATTGCATATTTTTGGGCTCAAATCTTTTCGCCGTTAGCAAAAAAAATCGACTTTATGGGCACCTAAATCGATTCAAAATTATTTATAAGGATCGATTTAAATTGATTTAAAATGGATTTAAGTGAGATTCGGATGGATTTTAGTAACTGGGAAAGTCCATCCAAATCGAATTAAATCAATTTTTTAGACACTAAAATCGATCCAAAATTTCCATGAACAAAGGATTTAAAATGCATTAAAGCTCGCAAAACGTACATTGTTAATTGATAAGGATTGATTTAAAATCAATTGAAAATCAATTTAAATCAATCCAAAACCGGTTTTGTCAATGTGGGCATGTATAAAAATGTACAATTTGACTTCAGTAAAACTAAATAAACGGATAACCGAAGTTGAGCTCCTATACTGTAATCCTGAGCTCTTCAAAGCCGCGTTCCGAGAGTCTAAATTAAAAAAAATTATTGGCTTCGACCTAGATGTAATCACTAGAAAAGAAAATTACAATTTTTTTTCAATACTTTCATGCTATTTGATTTCTAAACTTAGTTTATTTTTCTAAACGATTTCTATCACATTTTTAAAACCTCCTTCTCATTTTTAAAATCCAGTTTAAGTTTTATAAGATCTCTAAAAAAAGAAAAAGGTTGTTGAAGTTTCCTAATTTGGAGCTGACATTTTTTAAGGCAATCAATTCAAAAAACAATATTTTATTTTAAAACCAAATAGGTATTTTCGTAATATTTAGGATAACTTAATCCAGTCATGGGTCGAGATATGCTATTGATGCTTCTACTGACTCCACCAATAATTGGTATGTGTTGACCGTCTCAATTCAAGATCAAAATGTTTCGACTTTTACGATGCAAGATTTATGTGTTTCGACAATTTTTCATCGAGAAAAGGGGTTTTGACCAACATTGAGCAAGGAAAAACGTTTCGGCAGAAGAAAAATTGATCACAGTTTTTTCGAAATTTTTGCCCCGACAATTAATTATTGTTTACGTTGAGACCAAGTGTAAGCCGACCAGCGTTCTTGTATAAGATTAGCAAATATGCTGGTCTGGCTAACTGCTCAACAAAATGTTGTTTTATTTAGTTATTAAAAACTGTTTTGTGTGCGAATTTAGCGAAAAGACTGACAAAAAACTTCAAATTTGCGAACTTTCAATTTTGCTTCACTTTACTTTCAGACAGACTCGATTTCATATTTTGAATATGAGTTAGAATATCACTTTGCTGCTAAGTTATGGTTGACTTCATGTTCCGATTTTGTGTTTGGTTAATTGCTTCGACTTGGTTTTTGACGTTAATCGTCGAGCAAATAGGCTTGTTATATCGACTTTGTGTTCAATTTATGTTTCGTCTTTTTGTTCGACTTTCGCATTGAAACAACTTTTGTTTATGTTTGAGCTTTGAGTTTTTTATGAGGATTATTTTTAGCAGGGATTTTGGTAAAGTTCTAACATGCGTTTAATTCGCCTCGGTCAAAAGTTAAAAAGCAGAAATCGACCCGAGAGATTATCAATTTTTCATCGAACATCTGAAAATAAACTATGAAAACGACCTGACGCACCAGAAAATTTTGATTTTGTTTTGTATTGACATTTTCACTTCATGTTTGTATTTTATTTTTTATCTATTGTTTCATGGTTAGACGTAAGCTTCTCAGCAAATTGTTTGATTATAAAGTTGGCTTCTAACTCCAGTGTGAAAATTACTGTTCCTGCTGTCAGTCGCGCTACCAATTTCCAAGCAGAAAAACCGAGCTGGATTCACTAGGCGCAGACTCCCTGGGATGATGAGCAACGTTTTTATCTTTTGTTGTTAACCTTTAACCCTGCTGTTACCAATTTGAAGCGTTGGTTGTTATAGCTGAGGTTTATAATTTACTTATAATCTGCATACTTATAATTAATTCTATTTAGCCAAAAATTATCAGTTTATAGGTGTAAGTGATTGCACTATTATATTGGAACAAAATACAACAAGGGAAAAGGGTAGTTGCCTCTTAGACCATTGTTTTTTAGTTAAACAACTAGAAGCCTAACCCGTAGGTTAATGATTCGAGGTTAACTAAGCTATGTATATCTTTCATGAGCTCACACAGTATATCGAGCTGCGATCAATCTCAAATAAAATATTCCAAATGTCCGTCCATCGATATACAAAATTTTCTCGTTGGTATCACTCACCAATGAACTAGAACTACTTTGAAATCTTTCTTAGATAATAACTTATAGAGAAAAAAGTTATACTGTTACTTATATTGGTTAACAAATCATAGACAATGATTTCGCATTTATGCATTAATTGTTACAACACTGGTGCCACGAAGGTCACTACTTAGACATTGTCGTCAAGGCCAAACATTAGTGATTGAGCACATCTGATAAATTAAAATGGCTTTTTACAAATATAAAAAAAAGAGTAAACATTTGTATATATCTTTGATAGTCGGAGGTTAATGATTCAAAGTTTGATTTTAAGTTTTGACCTGAAGTGAGAAGAATGAAAGAATTACATCCAAAACACACCAGTACGTTTTTTGGTGTATTTTGAGGGCACGCAAAAGTGCCCTCGGTGTGTTTTGGGTTGTTGTTGTCTGGTTTTCCCGCTCCAATGCCCTTTGTGTGGCTTTCTGATTGTTTTCTATGTAAATTCACAATTTTAGGCGGTTTGAATTTTTGGTCTAGTTCCCTGGATTGGCAAAATTGTTTATTATTGATTTTATAAAGACTTTCGACTAGTAAAAAATCGATTGTTTGTAAACCAATTAGACACTAAAATAGATCCTATTGGGATTTTATAAATTTTCAAAGTTTTTTTTTGCGGTTTTAAATCTGTATAGAATCTGTATACATATTTATTTTTAATCGATTGTAATCGAATGTTATGCATTTTCTGAAGACCAAAAAAAAATCAATTATATAGTCTAAAAATGGACTTTCACATCAAAAAATTTATTATTTCCCGGCCAGAAAATAAAAATGAATGTTCAAATTAAACGACCCAATCATGAAAAACAACATTTTAATCAAGATTTCGTTCACAAAATTATGCAATAAAATCATAAAAAATCATCAAAACAAACAACATTTTGGGTACACAAATATGCAAAAAAAATCATCAAAACAAACAACATTTTGGGCACACAAATATGCAAAAAAATCATCAAAACAAACAACATTTTGGGCACACAAATACGCAAAAGAAATCATCAAAATAAAAAAGATTTTGTGCACAAAAAATTGCAGTAAAACCATGAAAATCATCAATATAAACAAATTTTGAGCACAAAAATTGCAACCCACGTCCACCAATCCTTAATAACTTTGAAAAAGCTTCGAGAAACTCTTGGCTGTCTTAATAAGCTTCTGCCAAAAAACTTAATAAGGTATCAAAGAGTCTTCCAGAACAGTATTTTCAACTCTTTTCCTGACATGACATCAACTCGCACTGGAATTTGCATGATTGTAGAAACTGTTTTTCATGCTAACAACTTCTTAAATTTTTAAAATAATTTTTGAAATTTCGAAAACATTGTTCGATACAAAACTTTTAACAAAGAGGAAGTGTAGAATCTTTAAGTGTGATACAGCTGTGAAGGAGGTGCATTCGACACGCGAAGCTGAAAATCGTCAGTTTCGTGATTTTGATTGTGAAAAATTTTGGGCTCAAAACAAAAATTCGGTTATTCTAACCAAATAATTTTCAAAAACCAGCCAATACGAGTCGAAGGCGTTTTTGGACAACTCTCTACAATATATGAAATTTCATCTGAATAAATTTCGGACTTATAGGCAAAAACGGCAAAAACGGCAAAAAAAGGGCTTAGACCCAAAAAATATGCTCACGAGAAAAACTGTTGAGCCTTCCGAAAGCGTTCAATCAATTTGCTTAAGCGTTATATTTCAAATTTTTTATGTAGTTCAGTCGGCTGTTAGCAGCTGTGAAGGAGGTGCAATTGAGACGTTAAGCTGAAAATTGCCAATTTAGTGATGTCGAATGGATTTGAAAAATTTTGAGCACAAAATTAAAAATGCGGTTATTCCAACCCCATATTTTTCAAAAACTAGCCAAAACGAGTCGAACGCGTTATTGAACAGGTCTCTAAGACTTTATTTTCAATCTTGAAATCAGAACTTAAAATCATGGTTTTGGTCAAAATAAAGTAGATTTCGAGCCTAAAAAATGCAATGCTAGTTTTTTTTGTTCCTTTTTTGGATTGTACTTCACCATGACCAAGTAGTTTCTTATGGATAGGGGTGTGGTTGATCTGGCAGATTGTTAAAACTGAATTTAGCAGAGGACATAAAAAGGTAGCCGGGTACTGTGCAAGTAACACATATTTTTTCCGAAAATAAAAAAACACAATTTTTTTTTAAAAAAATTACAAAAAACCTTACCTCCCACATTAAACACAAACACATTCACAAACATTATCAAGCAATACAACTACTTTGAGCAGGAGGTCTTGTCAATTTTAATCTTATTTTGATAATTTCATGTTTTTTCAGCCCATTTTCATTATTTTCAATTGAAAAAAGACACATAACAAAACTTTTACCCAACTCGAAAGTTCTTCAATAAAACTTTTAAAGAAAAACAAAATGAATTTTTTAGTTTTTATAATCAGTATAAAGTTTGTACAAAATATATACACTTTAAATCTGATTTTGTTGTTTATCGATTTGATAAAAATAACTATAAATTGCCACCGAATGCAATCGATTTGATAGTAAAAAACATTTGTTAGTGCTGTAAAAACTATATGGCTGAACTGTAGATTTTACTTGCGTTAATCGATTGCAATCTTAGTTTTGGTATGTTCATCCAGATGCTCAACGTCTTAGATGCCTGCTTCTACTACCTTACTCGGTTTTCTTCGATCAAAGCTAAAAGCTGACTTTTTAGTCAACAAATTTTCGACCGAATCTGCTGCCTTTTTGTAGCGACCAGTAACTCGGTTTTTGTTCTCGCTCTTTCAGTTTGTTCTTCTTAAACTAATAAATCCGAGGATGCTAAATTTTGTTAGCAGCTGTGAAGGAGGTGCAATTGAGACGTTAAGCTGAAAATTGCCAATTTAGTGATGTCGAATGGATTTGAAAAATTTTGAGCACAAAATTAAAAATACGGTTATTCCAACCCCATATTTTTCAAAAACTAGCCAAAACGAGTCGAACGCGTTATTGGACAGGTCTCTAAGACTTTATTTTCAATCTTGAAATCAGAACTTAAAATCATGGTTTTGGTCAAAATAAAGTAGATTTCGAGCCTAAAAAATGCAATGCTAGTTTTTTTGTTCCTTTTTTGGATTTTACTTCACCATGACCAAGTAGTTTCTTATGGATAGGGGTGTGGTTGATCTGGCAGATTGTTAAAACTGAATTTAGCAGAGGACATAAAAAGGTAGCCGGGTACTGTGCAAGTAACACATATTTTTTCCGAAAATAAAAAAAACACAATTTTTTTTAAAAAAAATTACAAAAAACCTCACCTCCCACATTAAACACAAACACATTCACAAACATTATCAAGCAATACAACTACTTTGAGCAGGAGGTCTTGTCAATTTTAGTCTTATTTTGATAATTTCATGTTTTTTCAGCCCATTTTCATTATTTTCAATTGAAAAAAGACACATAACAAAACTTTTACCCAACTCGAAAGTTCTTCAATAAAACTTTTAAAGAAAAACAAAATGAATTTTTTAGTTTTTATAATCAGTATAAAGTTTGTACAAAATATATATACTTTAAATCTGATTTTGTTGTTTATCGATTTGATAAAAATAACTATAAATTGCCACCGAATGCAATCGATTTGATAGTAAAAAACATTTGTTAGTGCTGTAAAAACTATATGGCTGAACTGTAGATTTTACTTGCGTTAATCGATTGCAATCTTAGTTTTGGTATGTTCATCCAGATGCTCAACGTCTTAGATGCCTGCTTCTACTACCTTACTCGGTTTTCTTCGATCAAAGCTAAAAGCTGACTTTTTAGTCAACAAATTTTCGACCGAATCTGCTGCCTTTTTGTAGCGACCAGTAACTCGGTTTTTGTTCTCGTTCTTTCAGTTTGTTCTTCTTAAACTAATAAATCCGAGGATGCTAAATTTTTTTGTTGTTTTTTGTTTTTTCATTCCCCGATAAATCAGTCACTTTTTTTGACTTAAGTAATTGTGATGCCGTTTTTCATCACTTGAAAAACGTTTGATTAATCATCGAGGCCCTATAACGCTTGCATGAGACCTTCGCGTAGAATATTTACCTGAAACGAGTTCGCAATATTGCACTAGCAGAGTTAATTTCAAAGTAGGAAAATTAGACCATTGGATCAGTGAGGTCAATGGCTGGGGCAAAATCAGTGAGCTCATGGCTGGATCGCAGCATCCCTAGGCAACGAGATCACTTCAAGGAGCTGACCATGATAAGGGCTACTATATTATTTTTATAATTAAATTGTTTTTGTACCGTTAGAGAACAATACCCCAACCATCAGAGATGGATCGAACGTTCCTTCTCTCTCTCTCTCTCTCTCTCTCTCTCTCTCTCTCTCTCTCTCTCCTCTAACCTCGCAAAAATACCACTATATACTATAACTATTGAGACTGGAATTGTAGGAGTAAGATTAGGATTGCCATTGGACAAAAAACTTTTTTCGTATCTATCTGGCCGAAAATAAGAAAACGCGGCGAACAGACAGTGTACCTATTTCACAGTTACTCACCTTGTACCTAAATTGAAAATTAACAAGTGGAAGAGACAACATTCTATCGCTGAAGCTCCTGAACGCTTTGGAAGGCTGTGCTTCAGTAACGAATTCCATAATGAAGTAACTTTTGGCAAAAAATTTTGGTCTCTGACTTGGCTGCTCGGAAATTTAAAGTTGTAAATTCGGAATTGTAATTTTTATGTGCACTATAAAATCTTTGGTCAAAGTAGGATGCTTTGGTCACGATAGATGCTTTCTTTTCAAACTATTCAAACTATTCTATTTTCTTCATCTTTTTAACCCACAATAAAAGTTCAATATAACTCAGTAGCCTTATTTGAATACAGCGCTTATTCTATTCAAGTTACTAAACACGGTTTCGTGAATTTTTTGTGTTCTTTTTCTGTCGACTTCATTTTACTTCAAGTTTAGTCACAACACTTTCTTCTTCTGATTAATTGTCGATTCTTTGAGTTAAATATGAACTATTAAAATGTTACTTTTTCTATCAGCTAGTCAGATATTTAATCCGGAAATTATTTATGCAAGGTTGATTTAGAGCTCAACAATTTCATTTATTTCAACAATCTCTTTTTCAAGTTTTTTTTTTCAGAGCACAAAGAAAAATAATAATTACACAACACAAAATTGTCACCAGAAGTTTTACAGATAAACGAAACTCCCAATTGTTTTGTGGAATCCCATCTCTGTTTATCTTATAAAGGTTGTTTTCCAGCTTTATCTAATCTAATGGCCCTTAAAATGGAGAATATCAGATACGCGCTTTCAGATGATTGTGAGGCAGATGAAAAGCTTGAAATGAGGAAACAGGAAAAGCAGCTGGGTGTTTTTTGTCGTGCAGAAATTAAAAACCGAAATTAGCTAAGACACTATGTTTCCGTGCCAGTGTGCACTTCGTTTCCGTGCCATTTTCGAAACAGTAGTGCAATAAATGAAACAGTAGTTTTATATGTAAAAAATTAGTCTGTTCTATTCAACAATCAAATGAAATGAAAAACTTTCACGTGTTTCATATCACATAGGCATCAGAAAAAGTTGCTTCTCGAAGTTTATTCACATCTGAATACTGCGTTCATTGGTTTGTTTGGAAAACTTTGCGATGCAAGAAATAGCTGTTGCACATCTGCAACTAAAATCATTGACTCGATTTAAGCACATCCATAAAAAGCATTTAGATTGCAAAATTGATCAGGCAGAATTGCCTGCTTTCTTGATAAATACTAGTGAACAAAAATCAGCGCAAATTTTGCTTTCAACTGTCAAAATAAAGCTTTTTTTAAGATGATTTTTGCAACGCTCTCATCAAGCTTGAACAAATATTTAAGCCAGTCTACACCTATCCTCTATGATTGTAGCTTCTGATTACAGCTACCCTCGATGAAATTATCGAAGTTGTTTAAAAAAATTTTTCCCTATTTTTTGGATCCTAAAATTTAATTTTTTTTCGTCTGAACTAAGTTTTTCATTGAAGTTGAATTGTTATTTGTAATAATTTTATCAATTTTGACTGTTTTCTTTCTTCAAAATCACGCCGTTGTAAAACGTCGTCTTGATGTGAAACCGAGTAACGGCCTTTTTATAGAGCGTATGTTGATATCATTTCCACTAGTGGACAAAATCAAACGCAGAATCTGGTATTTTATCTGTAAAATGTCTAGATTTGAGGACCATGTTGGTCAATCATTAGTTGGAACTTTACCAAAAAGTTGACTTTGTCCGACAAAAAAAAGATATGGATTACACCCTCTGAAAGTCTGATTTTTATTTGAAGCACTTTAGTTTTTTGATTTGAAGTACTTATCAAGAATTTACCACAAAGGAAACATTCACAACCAATGGTGAACAGTGGCTTTTTCACCAAGAAAAAACTGGTAGTTTTCAGAGAGGATAATTCAGATTGTTTGCAATCGGTCTATATAAAAAAATTTTAAAACAAAACTCTAAATAAATGTTGTCCAAGGTTTTTCTTGAAATTATGTATTTTAAGGAGCAAAATGGCAATTTGATTGGTATTTTGTCTTATTCTGTTGAAGCTAATTTCGATGAAACTGTAAGTGTTTTTTTGAAACAAATTTCTCCTCAAAAATGCGAGTTTAATTTTGTCTTCCAGTGTCAGCCCCCAAAAGATAGTTGAAATCTAAAAGAACTTATTTCGTACTTTGAAAATCATGGCGCAATTTGTTTTTCTCTTCCTATTTCACCTCCTTATGGATGCATTCATATCTAATGGGATGTTCAAAGTTGAGTTATCGGCTAACGGCCAAATCGACAAAAGACAAAAATGTTGGGAAAAATTCTGGAGAGGCAAGTATTGAACACTTCTTCAAAGTGAAAACAAATGACTGAAATTTTGAATATAATAAAACCTAGTCACTGAATCTAAAGCAACTATTGCTAAGCTGAGTAAACTGCTAATTTTTGATTTAGGCCGTTGAAGTAAATTGACTGCAAAAAAATTGATCAACCGATCATAGCGGGGCCACATTGTTCTTTTTTTTTACAAATTGAAAACGCATCATCAAGACTTTTTCCTCAAAATAAAAATAGTTGAAGAAACTGAAATCTTACTGATTGAGGCAGCTGCTTTTCTTTTGAAGTTTTACTGTTTTCAAGCTTCCTTGCAAGCTTGAAAACAAAACTTATCTAGGAAAAATTAATTTTGAAAAAATGAAAAAACTTACATTTAGGCCTTAATTTCATGTCTCTGGAAAGGCAATTTTTTTTTAGGAACTGTATATAAATCGAGGTATTATAATTGTTCTAATAGATGATTTATAAGAAACACCGGCCGTTTCTCATGTTATTTTTGTACAAATTTTTTTTAAAGCTTATTACTCATTCATTTTGTCAAATTTTGTAGAAATTCATCACAGCAAGCAAATTTAAATTCTCAGTTCTTTTTATTTCAAACGGGGTATCTTGGCTGATAAAAATTTTCAGTTATGTTTTCAATCAATGTCGCCCAATTCAACCTGATTGCGCATCAAACTGTAAGCAGTTTTGTCATGCAACCCGAAACGAGACAATTTTGTGTGATTTTTTGCTGGTATGGAATTTAAAGACAAAGTATCAAATTATACAATAACTTCAATTCGTTTCTTAAATTTTTAACCCATGTCTTTGATTTTGGATTCCATAACAAAAGTGCTGACAACTTATACCTAACATGTAAATGCTTATCATTTCCGCAAGATTTTGTTGGTTGGATTCCGTTTTCTATTTGGAACAGACTTAGATGTGTGTGTGTGTGTGTGTGTGTGTGTGTGTGTGTGTGTGTGCGTCCTTGCTCCAGGGTCCTCGCGCAACAAACTGTTTGCGTACACAGATCACAGCTTGGCATAATATTGTTTGCATGTTTATGTTCTGTTCTCAGAATTTTTGTTTGAACTGTATTAGTTTTTTCTAATAAAAAATATATAAATAAGACTGCATGTGATCGAATTGGTGCGCATATTTACAAAATTCCTCATCAAAAACATTTTCAAATTATTCTATGGATTCATTCATATCTAAATGGATGTTCAAAGTTAAGATTGACTTTTTGTGCGCTTTTTGTATCAAGCTCTAAAACTCAAAATTTGTTTTTTCGAGGCCAAAAATTTTTTCATTACGAGGCCACACTGTGCATTTTGTGCATTGTAGGCGGAATCCGCGACAAGGACGCTCCCTTTGTTCTTCTTTAAGATTTACGACTGAAATTTGGACATATGAGAGTTGAAGCTGTTTTTTTTACAAAAATTAGCAGGATAAAAATTTGGATTAGTTTGTTTCAAAGTGTCGTCCATCCAACCAGCTCGCAGTGTCAGAGAGTTGTACTTAGGATTAAATAATCCCGTAAACAATAAAATCTGTGTAAAATAAGGGACTTAAAAGTAATCGTTGGTAAGCCAAAGATAATTTATAGACGCTCATATAGATTTTTTTTCACATATGACAGAAATAAAAATTTGTTTACGGTCTCTCGACAGAAATTGACAGACAATTCAGCAATTTTTTCAGTAAAATGCCAATTTGTGAGTTAATTTTTTTTTCAAATTGACTAGTTTTTGTTTTTATTTAAGACAAAACTCACATAAGGTCCTAGCTGAGATTTCTAGCTTTCCAACGAAATCTTGTAAGTTCAAAACTTCAAATTGCTTCTGATTTTTACTGGGATGTTTTGGCATTGAAGTGACCGAACCACGCCTTGAAAACAACTTTTTACGCTATATTCCAAACATCAGTTCCTGGTTAGACTTCAGCTGCTCGTTATATTTTATATTTTCTGTCAATCTGACGCTTATACATTTCAAAGTTAAGAAAACCGAGTCCAGAGTTTCCAGGCACTCTTCAGTTTCTGTAAAAGGGACGTTCATTTGCTTCTTTTATAACTACTATGACCTCAACTACGAAACGAAATGACCTTGTCGACCATAAAGTAAATGACTGAGATATGTCGGAAGTTTGCTCGACAATCCTTTATTCGTTAGGAGCAGGACATTAACTGAGAAGCTATCATCGCCCAATAATGCTGGAAATGTCTTGGAATTTCATGGTTGTATCCAGCAGTAGGTTTGGGTATATGTCTTCCAGGTTTGTTTTCAATCCGGTTCAGCACTTTCTTAGAGAACCCTTCCCGTCACGGTCGATATGAGCGTCGTCTACGTACCAAATCTGCTTTAGATCTGCTTCAAAAATCCAATACGTCCTCATAGCTCAATGATTACTTGTTCTGACAATAGGCGAGCTCTGAAGGTTTGCCGTTCAAAGTGATTTATTTGGTTTGCCATTTTTTGAGCTATTTATCTAATGCCATCATAGCGGTTTATTTATGTATTGTCCGTCATAAAACTGAATTCTAGTTTGTCAATTTGAAATATTATGCCCTATCAGCTCTTCCGTTGTGGAAACTGATGGAGTATCATAATGCCCATAGTCATGCAGTATTAAGCTCCCTCGAAAAATGATTCTACGAAAAAAAGCATGTCTGCTACTGTTTCTGCCAAAATATACAAAATGTGCTATAACTCGCAGTGGAGCTCAACAATTTATAAAAGTTTTTGCGTCCTTGCTTACGAAACAGTAGTGAATTCATCGAACGCCAAGTATTCATTGAGCGCCCCCTGGTGGCTGATACAAAAGTCATGCGATGACTCGATTCCTTGAAAATTCACTATTAGCTATATTTTTGTTGTGGTTGTTGTTGTTGTTTTGTTCAGAATGAAAATGAAAATTTGTTTTTGTGTTTCCAGAAAGTTTTTTCAGGAATTGAGTTGTTTTAAGATATTTATTTTAAGAGTTTTTAGAAAAAGATGAGCTAATTTTAGAGAAGAAAAAAAAATTCAGCTAAAAATTGGCTTCATATGTCGATTGCGCATCAGTATACGCATTTTGTGTCAGCAAAACATTCTTCAACTAAGACTCTTTTGTTCGCAACATACTAATAAATCTCGTCCTAACATTTTACCGACAGTTTTTTCATTGCGAACCGTTGATAACCTAAAAGTGGCTTCGCCAAAAGTACGAAACAATGGACGGAAAGTCACACCACCCAAGCTAAAAGACCTCAAGTTGCAAAATTGCTCTCAATTTCTAAATAAAAAAACCATCAGTTGGAAACAATGAATGAAATGGGTTTAGAACAAAGTAATGACAAAGAGTACAAAAGATATTTTTCTAGGATTTTAGAATGGAGATCTCGCTATGGTCGCAAGGTAAATGAAAATGAATTGTGTTTTAGCTTGATAATTCTGAATAGAATTTCTCAACCCAAACGAAATTGTCTTTGCTCTTTTTCCCGAACCTTATAAGAAGATCTTCTACGCCTTAATTTTATAATTTCAAGGCATCATCTGTGATGGCAAATGTCCTGTTTTTTTTTAGTTTCTTATTTTCCGGGTAACTCATGACTTAAGTTCTCACCGTGGATTCTTGACTTAGCATGAGAAAATTTTGATATCAAAAAATCAAAAAGCATTTTGCCTTTTAAATTTTCGATATCATAGTTGGCAAGAGTGCACTATTACAATTAGATTTTATTTTTTTTCTTTGATTTATCACTATCTTATATACACTAAATTGTCAAATAATGTTTGACTTTTGATTCATAGTTAATAGAAGAGTCTTTATAGAATCAGATTTGACCAAACATTCATGAGTCATCGTCAAAAAACAATCCGCGTTTGGCAAAAATTGATTCAATTTTGAACCTAAACAATTGTCTCAGCTTCAATTCTGCAAAAAATCAATAATTTTAACTTTACCGGCCCTACAAAATCCAAAAAAAGTTGACAATTTGACCAATATGCCTGCCAGTAACTGTAACCATGTATTGCCATGTGTTATTGCCAAAGTAATCTAGAAGTCTAGAGTAATTGAAGAAGTGACTTCCAAAAGTTTGTCTTTTTCTGCACGATTAATTAGGTTTTCGTTAGTACATAAAACCACGCAACATCAGTTGATTTAGCACCGTCACTCAGAAGAACAAGAGAAGCAAATGATTTCACACTCATTCGTGTGAATTGAGTTCTACAAAAATGTCAGCAACGAAGCGAACTTTCTTCGCTGGCCAAGACTTTTGGTACACTTCATTTTAGTCAAGCGGTATAAAACAGATCTCTTGCTTTTTTTTCTATTTGATATCATGTTTTTTGAATTTGCCTTTTTTTCCTCTGAAACATATGATGTTTGACTTCCTTGATGTTTATAGTTGATATAAAATCAAAACTGTAGCTAAGCCTGTATAATCATTTTGAAGAAGTGAATTTTTATCGAACAAAAAAAAACATTTTTAATAGGCAATTTCATAATTTTAATCGGTAAAACTAAGGCCCTCCAGTAAAATTTAAAAAACAATAGAAAATTGAATAGGGTACAAGTTTTTTTTAAAAGAAATCTGGAGGCTTTAAGTGCGAATCGTTTGTTGAAAATTGAGAATGTTTGACTTCTTTTTGAAGTTTTGGATGAATATCAATAATTGTTACGGAAATAATTTTTGCAGTTGATAAGTTATTTTGATATCAGTGATTTCAATGTTTTAGCAAGACTGCTATTATTGGACTTTAAGGAGAGTAAAAACAATTATAATTAGTCGAAAATATTCGCGTAGGCTTTTTTGATATCTCACATCAATGAAATTCAGCGAAAACGTAGAAGTCACCAGTGTCCAATTTCAGTTTTCATTTTCAATTTCATTTTCAGTTTCCAGTGTTTCTCCACAACCACTGCCAAGGTATAATGCTATAACCTGCACAAGTTAGGTAACTGACACTGTTCAAGAGCGAATCTTTTCGGTTGAACTCTTTAGGAAGTGTAAATTAATCCGCACAGAGACACAAAAAGATTTTTATAATAAAACTAGCCGTATAGATTTTCTAGTTGGATGTATGATCTTGGATAATCAAAACAAGTGAACAATAACCTGCCTGTTTTAGAGTACGGGATCGTTGAAGCAAACGATGAGCCGTAGCAAATGGTTATCTTGGTAACAATTAAAAACCAGCCTATTTGATTTTCAACATTAGTCAAGATTTCAACGCATATGAGCTTTTTGAAAGTTTCGTTTCCCTGAGACTTTAATCAAAATGCATGCAAAAATATGCCATTCAGTGATATCATTTTTTTGTTCTTTTTGCTTTTTTAAACAAAAATCGGGAGAGATTGTAAAAACCAATAGCCTATAGCACTCTCACTTGAATTTTAACATTTTTGTAAAGTTTCATGGCCGTACGACTATTGTTTTAGGACAGAATTGGTTTGATTTTCGACTTCCAAAGCTTTAATTTTTTTAAAAAATTTTTAAAGCGTTTTTATCACTAAATGCGAACCTTTACCTAAAGAGCATGAAGAACAAATTTGATACCAAACGGTAGTTCGTTCCTTGAATTACAATAAAGTGAAATTGGTTTTCTTAAATAAAGCAAATGAAAAATAAAAAAAGTTGGTGAAACACAAACACATTAAATTCTGCAATTAGTTGCAGGTACATATGGGTTTATTAAGAGCCGTGAATGTACTGAAAGCGCTAAAATAGGTCATAATGATGTTTTGCTCTTTTTTCAGGATAATTATTTTTTCGTGATTTGAATTCGAATTTCTTGTGCAAATTTAATTTGATTTCTCTTTTCAAAAGGAAGACATACGCCCCTGTCGAACAGCGAAAACTTAGGGGTCAATAAAAAGTAATTGACTTGTTGTTTCGAAATTTGAAATTATTTTTCAGATTATATATTTATAACTTTTCATTATTTCATTTTACTATAAATTTTCAAACTCATTTTGTATTTCGATCCCCTTTTTGCAAATTGAATTTTTAAAATAAAACTTTTCATAATTGTTTTGAAATTGCAAGAGTTTTAAGGACATATACGTTTCTTTTAAATTCGAAAGTTTTTTTTTCTATTTTTTTGTGGAGGTCTTTGCGAGGAATTGTTTTTTCTTCGTCTCCCATTAGGTTGAACCAGATTGTGTTTTTTAGGTGATGAATACTGATCTTGTGAAAGACTTGTTATTTGAAAACCTGAATTTGTGGTTAAAATTATTTATAAAATGAAAAAAAAAACGGAAAATTTTGTCAGTGTTACACAAGTTGCAATTGCATTTTTTCAATTGAATGGTAATAACTTACCACCTGAACTCTTTTGACCAATTTTAATTTCATTTTAGGTTCAATAAAAATGTTTGAGTAAATTTCCAATTAGCACTCACATAAGTATTGTTTTATGTTTTGTTGAATATTGAATCCTTTTTGACAGCTCTCTGTTTTTGAACTACCCAATCGAAGGCTTCAATAAATATCAAGTTTGAACTGATCAAACATCAACCGACTATTTTTCTTCGTCTCCCATTAGGTTGAACAAGATTGTGTTTTTTAGGTGATGAATACTGATCTTGTGAAAGACTTGTTATTTGAAAACCTGAATTTGTGGTTAAAATTATTTATAAAAGGAAAAAAAAACGGAAAACTTTGTCAGTGTTACACAAGTTGCAATTGCATTTTTTCGATTGAATGGTAATAACTTACCACCTGAACTCTTTTGACCAATTTTAATTTCATTTTAGGTTCAATAAAAATGTTTGAGTAAATTTCCAATTAGCACTCACATAAGTATTGTTTTATGTTTTGTTGAATATTGAATCCTTTTTGACAGCTCTCTGTTTTTGAACTACCCAATCGAAGGCTTCAATAAATATCAAGTTTGAACTGATCAAACATCAACCGACTAGTGTTTTGCGATTTTTAGAGGAAAAAACAAACTATATTGACAGATAGTACTCGAGCATACTTAAAAAAGTAAATCTTATCCAAAAAAATTTCATGTGAACAATAGACTTTGGGACAAGTTCAAAAATCAAAAACTGAAAAGAGTAAAAATTAATTATTACTTATGAAGGGAACAGTATAGATGAGAATTTTTTTAGATGTCTTTGAACCTAGAAGTAACATTTATTGATATAGTTTTTTCAGAGAAATGTTGAAACAAAATCATTTTAAAAGCTTAAGAATTGCACAAAAAAATTTATTTTTTGAAATCAAAAAAACTGAAAACCGATAAAAAATAGTCATTAAGTTTCCTTTTTAAATTATTTTAGCTCACTTTTGCTTCGACTCTTGGTAAAATGACTTTTTTTTTGGTTCCCGCTAAATCGCAACCCTTATCTATTGAAATACTGGCATAATTTTTCTGAATAAAGTAGTTATGAAGCTAGTAACTCTTATGTGTTGCGTTGAATATTTCTTTTTGTTTAGTGATAGAGCGCCATCTTCCCGTCAAAATCTGCTTTTAGCCTCGGAGGAATCAATTGAATTTAAGACACCTATATCTTCATCTAGGTACTTCTTAATGTAAAAAATCTGTAGTTTTACGCACTGACCGTTTTTTCAAAGTTCGACCAAAATCGATAAGCACTGCACTTTTTGCCCTATAATTGATGAAAGTAGATAAAAGATTTTAAAAAGTTACGTAGATTTTGATCTGTTTTTGACAGAAGAAACTTTAGAGAGATAAATTTATAATTGTGGTTAAAAGACAAAACTGACAAAGTTACATGAAAAGTAAGAGTGCCATCGTAAACATCAGCGAGTTTTTTTTATCTTTTCAAATCATAAAGAAAGTTAGTAAAAAATGGTTAAAAAACCATCAACTAATCAATTGAATGTGCTGTAGACAATTTCGGCAAGAGGGAGACACAATGTTGGATCCTATTCAAATTGCTATTCGAAAAGTACACAACCTGCATCGGGACAACGCTGATCTGCAGGGACTCTCATATAACATGAATCTGAGTGTGTGATCATTTTATTTCAGAGTTATTGTGTAAAAAAACTACATATAAAAGTTCGAAAAATTTTCAAAATCCATCAAAATTACTGTATCGAGAGAAAAGCAACATTAAATAAGAACAATTTTTTTTATTAACGAAAAAATCGGGAGCAAAAACAAAAATGTGTCCGAACGGACGGACGCAATTTTGTCGATTCCAAAATTTCAAAACTAAAAAAAAACGAAAATGAAAACTTCAAATGTATTTACCTCCCATTGTTTTTTGCCAGCAAAATGGGTCGCAGAATTACTGGAAAACAGCATCAGAGGCTTTTTGCCTACCACGTGTGATAATATAAACGTTGCCCCCATCATGCAGCAAATGGGTAAGTTTAATTTTCTAAGAATCAGTTCAACATATTTATCTGTTTTTGTTCCGACCATTTCAAAAACGGAAAGGAGCTCTTTATTCGGCGGTGTTTAGGGTATTTTGACAAATCAGATACCACAAATGAGCAATGGAGAGAGTTGAGTGATATATCATATCTAATCCTTTTCAGCCGAGATGCAAACGACATAAAAAAAATCAAACAAAAACTTTCCCATTGTCAGAAGAAAGGGTTTGAAATTTTTTTTTTGCGATTTAAAACATATTTTTGTTTCTAAAAGTTTACAACAGCCTAATTTAAGCAATACAAGCATAATTTTAGGCAAAAAATTTGATTTTTTGTGAGAAGCTTAGCGGAATTTTAGAATCAAACACTTTTAGAATCAAAATTTAAAAAACTAAAACAAACTATGTTTTTTTTTGACTTTTTTGTTTTTTTAAACATGTTTTTGAAAATTGTTTTATCATGAATGTTGATT